>NC_090440.1:917385098-917698904 GCF_031143425.1 Pleurodeles waltl
GAAAAACATTTTTATTGTTGGTGGAGGTTATTCCGCATGCAGCCCTTCCTCTAATCTGCTGTCTTCTTTTTTTTTGGGGGGGGTTCTTATTGCAAGAGGCGCAAGGGAGGATCACTGAAGATCTCTACAGGTAAGAAGAAGAATCGCAGAGGTCTTTTCCAGCTGTGGTTTATGCATATGACCTTGTAATTATGCTAGGATAGGTATTCACACTTTGTCCTATACAGTGGTAGAGATGTCAGCAGTATATACAGTAAAAAGGAGCGGGGTTCTCACTAGATCAGTGGATTGGATTCTTGATAGGCTGCAGGTGTCTTCAAATGTTTTGTGTAACTGAATATCAAGGAACCATTATGGGGGGCACACCTTTGTTTGCAGTGACCATCCTGGTGTTGCCATACCAGTCTTTACCTTAAGTTAATTTCCTTTTAAGTGCTTCGACTTTGCCTGAAAGCAGTATTCCCTTATAACTAACATAGGTTGGTGGGCATGAAGCAAAAATCTTAAGGGAAGTACCCTTACAATGTTTGTAAAATGACTGCGCCAACCCTTCAAAAAGGGCTGGTACAGTGGTGTTCAGAATCAGATACCAGGGCAGTCAACAGGTTAATATTCAGAAACTGAATAGAATGGAATAGCAAGCTCATCCACTACCCACAGAGGAATAAAGTAGAAGGAGAAAGAGATCAAAAAGGCATGAGCATTGGCCAAGACAGCTAGTCTATTAGAGAGCAAGCTATGAAGCCAAGATTGAGGAGGAAGTGTAACACAGCCACCCAGACCGAACTACATGTTGGCCCAAATTTAACAAAAGTTAGCAATGCATTTGCACAATTTTTTTAATGCAAAAGCGGCGCTAACCCACCACCATATCTAGAGCAGTCAAGCGACAAATTTCCAAACTTAGCATCCTTTTTTAGGAACACCTCCTTATCTTGTGTCATTTAATGACAATGATATGCAAGGTAGGCGCCCCTTCCTAAATATTTATGCTTGCTCGCTAGCACCAAATTTACAAGCTGATGGATAAACGATGCACGCCTAAGATCCGGCTGAAAACAAATGACTCTAACTCTGGTTAGCATAAAAAATGTAGTGCCTGGTCAGATCAGGCGTTAAAGTGAGGCCCAGCCACAACTACAAAAGAAGAACACACAGAGGGAACCCTGGCAAGCAACTGGACAACATGGACCTGTTACTGCTAAAGCTTGGCACCTGGAGAAGACGACAGCGACGACCCCAAGTGCCACCAGCACAACCTCAGCAACCTCAAACACCACCACTGCATTCACAAAGGCAGCGCATAAGGAGGGAGAGAATATTACAAACATGTGCATCCATCCTTGGCCTCATGGATGAAGAGGTCATCAGACTATACCGTCTCAAGCAGGAGTCCATCGTCCGGCTGCTCCACCACATTGCTTATGACGTCACAGCAAGAGTAGAAAGTCACACAACCATGCCTCCCATGACCAGACTACTGGCCGTCCTCCACATGCTGACCTCTGGATCATTTCAGTCCACTGAAGCACAAGTGGGTGTCCCTTTCAGCCTTCCTTCCTATGGTCCTGGACACCATCATCCGCCTCACATCCCACCACAACTGGTTCCCCAATACCTAGGAAGTGCAGCAGCAGACCAAACAAGGATTCTACCAATTTCTGGGTTCCCACATATGCTGGGTGCAATGGACTGCGCACATGTCCAACTTGTCCCTCCTGCTGCAACAGAACACCTCTTCAGGAACAGGAAACACACACTCAGTTATTGTGCAGGCCATTGTGGACCGCTGTGGAATAATTAACAACATCTTTGATAAATATCAGGGCAGCATCCATGATACTTACATCTTCAGACACTCTACAATTAATCAATGCTTCCAGGTTGGACAATATGGCAATGGCCTACTCATAGGTAAGCCAGCATACACTTCATAACACAGACAACACACTAAACATGTGCAACAAACAATACATACACCACACTACACACACATGGACAGGGAAACACAGATGTTTGGACAACAACGCAGATGCATTAGGCTGTACTACACCCTCACATACACCCTTATGTACACCTTCTTAGCACCACCAGACTGACATTATACATGATGGACTGGTGGAGCAATGTCCCCTCTGCATTCAAAAGCTGGGGTCAAACCACTGCATGTGTCCACATGTTTATCACAAAATACAGATCCTTCACAAATAACACTCAGCATGGAGTAGCTCAGCTATATGTATTGCATTGGCGATGCCACTGTCAAACAACTCACATATTGACACTGCCCCACATTCGCCATGCTGTAGAAACCTGACGCAGAACTGACAATTAATGCCACCCTGGTGGTGGCATCACCATTAAATATCATCAAAATATACCTGATATACTCATTGTGTTCAACTTCATTGATAGATCATGTGTAGGAATGGATACCTAAAGGCACACCAACAGTCATACAAATAAATCCCACATCTGCCTACCATGATACAAGGGTGTGAACAGTAGACTGTGGCAGGTGAACTACTGCCAGTGCACTGGTAGAGGCCGGAAACACAAAATATTAAGGAGACATGGGACTTTGCAGAGCTACACTGGTAATGCAGGGCAGTGCAGAAAAGCACATGCCTTGTCCTGTTCCACAGGTGTCTGTAAACTTGTTGCATACATTGCGATGCATTCCATACAACTGTGCCACACTGTGCATATGAACCACAAACGCATACGCATGCTAGCCAGCAATTAGCAACAATAACACTTTGTGCAGGGCAGGATATTCAAGGATAAGGGTGTGGGATTCACATGCATCACACAGGGTGCAACAAATGTCTTATGGCACGCAACACACAAAATAGGTACAAAAATAGCAAACATTACTCTTCTGCAGGTCTAAAGTTATGGGTCTAAGGGACAAATATAGACAACACCACACATATTCTGCATCGGTGAACTGACAAGACAAGAAATTATTCAACAATCATCAGGTTCCCGACACAGAACCCATGACTGGTAAGTCCACCACCATACACCAGTGCAACCACGCATTTCAAACAGTAACATACACAACACTTGATGCAAGTCTGAATCACCACTCTACTGAAAACAAATATGTAGCAATTAACAAATATGAATGTCTAACACATTTTCTCATATTCCATTGCGGCGGACCAAGGATACGGCATCCAGCCATTGGTCATGACCCCATATGGAAACCCACTAACCCACTAAGCTGAGTGGGCTTACAATGAACCACACAAAAAGACGAGGATTGTGGTGGAGAGGACATATGGCATGCTGAAATCCAGGTTCAGGTGCCTAGGTCTAACAGGAGGAAGCCTGTCATATGCACCACCCATTGTGTGCAAAATAATACTTGTCTGTGCCATTTTGCACAACATCTTTGTATACACCAATGTTCTCTGGGACAAACAGGTAGATGTCTCTAGTGAGGAGGATGAGGACAATGATGCACAACAGGAAGATGGGGAACAACCAAACTCTGCTGTTGGAGCACGCAGAAGAGACCAAATTGTGCACAACGTTTTCACTGAGAGACTGTACTCCAAGCATCAATATATAAAAATATGTAAAGAAATAATTTTATCTCTGATTTCTCACTGTGTACTTCTTTTCACCATCACATACCTATTTAACTTACCTACATCTTAGAGAGCATGACTACACCACAAAAGATGTAAATAACTTAGGAACATAGTCAGGAACTTAAATCAAATTAAAACAATGTACTACTGCATGAATGTGTGAGTGAAATGTTGGCATAGTCTGTAGCACCAGCAATTTACAGTGACACACACATATCTCACAAGTGTTTTGGGTTGACATATGCCTGCAGCAATCCTGGAAGTACATGTGAAGACTGCTGTACTGCTGTCTGGCCTAGGTAGGAAAAAAGTGGCAATCACCTACAACTGCAGGTTTGTGTCTGCTACGTAACCAAACAAAGTCTGAATGTCATTATCACAGGTGATAACTGAAAACATACTCCTCAGTGGCACTCACATGTGTGACCATACTGGGACCAAAACACATAAATGTCTAGGTATGTCACACTCAATCCAGTTTGGTATGTGCATGTAAGTCAAGCAATGTCTAACAAGTCACAAACCTTTTGCCAAATTGTATGTGTGATGAAGGACACAGATATGTTGAATGTTGCATCTTCTCTACTCATAGCTGTCATGAGTAATCACACACTCTAAATACACTCATAGTGAATGTGACAAAGGTTGTAGAATGCAGCTGTGAGTGAGTGCCCATGTCAAATAAAATATCTGGAAGAACAGCTGAGAGACTCCCTTACTTCACTTTGAGATCCAATATGTGAAGGCCACTCAGACACTACACAAGTGTTGTGGCTGGTGTTCTGTAATGTGCAGGGGTCAGTTGTGTGATCTTGCGAAGCCTGGAGAGTGAGGGCAACTATTGCTTAGCCTGTAGAAGAAGCTATGTCCATTTACAAAGTTCACAAGTCTGACGTAGTATGCTGTGCATGAATGAAGGGACAATGTTGATGGCAAAGATGGGTACTAAGGGTAATCTGCACAAATCATGCCTGCAATGTTGAACTAGAAGAATACCTGACAAAATTTGCGATCAATGTGTGTGAAGGAACACACATAGACTAATACTCACTGTACAACACACCAATGCTTCCACGTAACACCAGACACATATTCACAGAGATTGTATAGGTCTGCACATATTCCAGTCACATTGGCAAAAACTGCAACTATGTGCTTGGCCAGCACAAACAAGTGTGACAGAAGCAATTGACAGTATCTGTGCCCTGGGTCTGCAGATATGACCCAGTTCCACAAAGATTTATCAGTGACCTAACCAAGCCTCATATGAATATTCTCAACTATGTATGCAAAGTCATGTCTAACCATAGCAAATGATGAGACATTCCCAACACAAACAAGCTGTTAGTCCCGAGTAAATAATGGTGCAAGCTTGACATCCACAACCTCAAATTCAACAAAACATAGTTGGCCATAGGACTACAAATGTGCATGTGTATGTCTGCAGTGCTGATGATTGATCTTAGGATGGGAAACCCCCATCCAGCTCCCCCACCCCCAATCCCCAGAGGAGGCTACATTGACTGTTGACACAGGGTGGGGCCTGCTGCCTGGGCACAGGGAACAGTGCTGAGGTGACAACATTCAACCTGTGTCAATACATGCAACAATGTCCCTGTGTGGGCATACAAAGTACCACTGGAACACTGATGAATAGGATGCCATCACTGCCTGAGAGCAACCCTGCTTTATAGATTGTATGCTAAAAGGAAAATCTGGCTATAAAAACAAGGGTGAGTCATAGTGCATTCCAAGTGTATGTGGCAAACACATAATTCCTAAATTTTAAAACACATGTCCCAACGAGGTGTACCAGGCTTTGTGCTATTTGCGTATTGACAAAAGTGAACAATTTACATATGAAAATGTGTATATGTCAAATATAATCTTACAAACTAATGTGACCAGTACATATGTTTCTACATAGGTAAACATAGTCAACACAGATATGAGTACACAACTGTGATACAATGGTCTACATATATCCATGCTGGAATAAAGTATTGGTAGGTGCCATATCCCAGAACACACCGCTGTAGTATGCAATATTATCATACATGAAACATATCTTTTCACACACAAACATGTCACATACATAACAAGCTGACACATCAGCACACAATCTTCAAGAATTCACATGTATGGGCAACTATACGTTACACATGTTGCATTACATCATGAAGTCTGGCCCTTAAAACACACTTGCACTTAGATTGTCATGGGTTACTGGATCATAACCCAGCCTTAGTCAGCAGCATCCTTAGCTAAACATTTGTCAAGGTTATCATATGCATGAAAATGTTTTGCACATGGCCCCTGTCTTATACTGTGTTGCTAATCGAACAGTGGGAATTCTGACATAACTATGTGTTATACCTACAATGTGAGTTCCATCACATATGTACACTCGCAGTACACACATTGTACACATGTGGAAAAAGTCTCCATACACATGCACATTTGGAATATTATCAGTCCTCCCATGCATCATACACACCTACAAACATATGGAAACATTCCAATGTTGCCGGTACACAGTGAAATAATAATGTCTGCATATGTTGCCTTGGCATACAAACAATAACGATGCATAGCACATGTAACTAGAAATGTGAATCTGGGTGCCCTGTCATCCTTCCCTCTAAAATCAAATCATGCCCGTTATGCGTCAAAAAATGATGCATACAGTAGGACATCATACATCACAAATACCAAAAACAACGCCTCGCCTGCACATCTAAACTAAATCTTCATGCCTTGTCAGCCTTCTTACAAAAAGTCACGCATGGCTGTCATGTGCAAAAAAGAACAATGCATAAGGTAGTTCTCTAAACATCGCAAATACCAAAAGTGACGCCTCTCACTTGCGCATCTAAATTAAATTGGTATTCCTTGTCAGCCTTCATATGCCCAGGAAGTGATCTAATATGACGTCCTTGCTGCACACATGGAAAAATGAATTTACTTTCACCTTTACTTTACAGTCTTGTAGTCTGTTCTTGGGAGAGGATTTGTGGTACTTGTACTGGTGTGAAGAGTGGTAGATTCGGAGTCTTTGTGCTGTGTGCTGTCTGTGTCTTGTTCATCTAGTAATTTGTGTCATTGTCTTTGTAAACCTTTGTCCTGTTATTGTGTCAGTATTGCCGGCTATTTGTCTTAGGGGTAGATACATTTTTTGGGATAACTGGGGTTAGTTGGGGAATAGTATTTTTAGTATTTTTTGTATTTTTTCTGGGTATTTAGGTTGCAGCGGAGAGATACTGCAACATGTCGGGGAAGGGAAGGGTGCAGAGAATGACTGGGGATTAACTGGGAGGATTCATCTGGTTGGTCTGCCACTACCTCCCTAACATGGTGGCCATAGGTGGCTGTGTGATAATGGGCTACCGGACGGAGGCACTGAAGCTGCACTAGGGAAAGGTGCTGTACCAGCTCACACGCATCTTCTCGGTCCAGCACACTGACCACCAGTTGAAGCACCGGTGGGCAGACCTCAGCTCCCATGAAAGGGATCTCCTGGATCACTTAGTTATTCTGGTTCGTGGAACTGTTGGTAAGTACACCTTAAACATAGCAACATCCTTATTTGCATTTGCATGACGGCTTACTTCTGTATGTCATGACAAAGATGAGGACAGCAAGTTCTGTGTCTCAGCCAACCTGAATTCATCAGAGGTCAGTAATACACCAGTTGCCAGCAATTTGCACATTGCTCTCTTTGTACCTTGTGTATCCCATATACATGTTGAAGTGCAGTAAACAAAACACACGTGTAATGGTGCAAGGGTTCATGTTTTACAGGCATAACTGTCCATGCCCATCATGGGCTTGACAACTGTGGAAATTTGTATAGTAATGTTTAAGTGATGACAAACATGATGCTGGATTATAGGTAGCCATGGATGTGTGTATTCCTTGAGTCACGTATGTGCAGAGTGACACAACAAGGACCCAAATGTAAGAAGGACTTAGCGGCTCCTACTGCAACATAAGTGTCATATATTTTTAAGGTGATGTGGCTGATGGATGCAAGTATTGCCGAACCAAATGTCAAAAGCTGGACAATGCAAACATTGTGGCATTTTTAAACCCTGGTGCCACATAATGCCTGTGCCAGGCATGATGAATGCAAAGGGTGTGTTCCGGCAGTAAGAGGCACACAAAAATGTAAATCTACGAGATTCCACTGCACCAATTTTGGAGTTTACTTGATTGCATGCCTAAGGCAGGTTGGTAAGATGGCACTCCCATGGTTTTCAATGTGCCTAATTTCATTTAGCAGGTTTGGCACCTTCATATATGGTGCAAAGCTTGCAAAGTGCCAACATAATGTCATCTTTTACAACACTAGTGTCTTAATATGCACTATGATGCGCCATGTGTCAAATATGGCATTCACATTGTGGATTTAGGTGGTGGTGGGGGGGTCACAGCAAAAGTGGAGCCTCTGAGTTGATGCTCCATTTACACATAGATTTTCAACATAGTCCTAAACTTCTGACAATTGACAATGTACTATCCCCTCAAAATTATTACGTATGTATTTGAGAAATGTACATATGGGTGAATCCCATAAGTGTACATGTTTTTGTGGGCTAACAATGTCTGTCCAATTGACATTTTATTGATGCTAGTTGGTCATTCCTAATCCTAAATTAACTGGGTCAATCAGCTAAACAATTGGAATGTGTAACAGTTGTACGTGCTTTTCTTTGTTCTACAATCACACAGGTATGTTTTCCTGTCATGTCTTGCAGGTGGACCTGCACCCTACGCCATTGGCGAGGTTTCACAATTTGAAGACTCTGATGCAGCCAATAAGTGTTACCTTGTATGTCAAATGTGTAGATCAAGGGTTGTATGTGATGTAGTATGATGTGTGCAGTGCCATGTTAAAATGGCATTGTGTCAATTAAGACACCACAATCTATCCTTGGATATTGACAGTAGGTCTGATGTTATGTTGAGAATTTGGAATACAATAAAACGATGCATAGGTACCAATGTGTGCTGCAAAGGATTTGTGAGTCTTTTGAATAGGTAAATATGCACAGAAACACAGTGATGACAGTCAGAGGTGCTGGGTTTCAGAAATATATGTATGTTGGCAACATATTTGTCAGAGCACATGTTACAGCGCTGTAGCACAAAGTTACTCTTGACATGGTAGAATTTATGTCCACATGTAGAGGTCTCCAAGGGGCTGATCAATGAGACACTTACACCACCGGTGCTTCACTACTCTTCAGAAATTAAGTGACTCACCAGCCACTCAAGGAGCTTTTTGAGAAGGCCGGCAGTTAGTTGAGTACACATTAGGATTTCAACTCTTATTCTGATGATTGTGGTACGGACATGATGACACCCAGACATGATGTGGTACATGTCTACAGATTGAAGAAAAAAAGATGTGTGCAGGTGAACCTACTTGATCTACCCATTATGATGAGCGCAAGCGAGCATGGTCACATCACGCCTGTATGAGATGTGCCTGCTGAGTGTTTACCTGTTACTTAGAAGATGTTACAAGCTTGTGCACAGATAGTGTGCAACATTGAATAATTGTTATGCCTGTGACATGAACAATATATAGATGCTTGGGAGGCATATTGGTATTGTTTTATGAGGTCAGGTGGACAACATGTGTCATCTGTAGATGCTGTTTCTGTTGCATGTTTTTGATTACACATTCCCCTCATGTTTTAGCGGACTCAATGACTCCAGCACAGAAGCATGCCTTTCATAAAAGGGCGGAGAGGTTCTGGCACATCTGTGAGGTTCAGAGAGGGTGCTGCAAGGTGGCCAGGTGATACAGATGTGAGAAAAAATCGGGGTTGTGGCAAGCTTTTCCCCATGAAGGACCAGGCAAACAGCCTGCAACTAGCAAGCACACTTCTGGAACCTCAAACCAGAAGGCCGAGGGGTGGGTCTACAGGTTCAGCCCCCTCAACATCAGCTGCGCCTACCACAACAGCATCCCAGCTACAGCCATATGGCCAAGATCAAGTCAAGGTTGGCCAAATTGGACGAGGCAAATGAGGGGAATTATAAACTATTAAAGTACATCAAAAAGAAGATGAAGAGGCACTGACTTTGGACCCTTTCCTCTACCCAGTACCTTAATTTCCCCTAGTTTTAATTGTAAATCGTTTTATTGGGTTTTAGATGGGTAGGCATAGGTAAGCTAGCATAGAGTAGGTTAGTTTTAGTACATAGTTGGTATAGTTGGGGAATGTGGGATTTAGGGTTCTTTTTTGTTTTTGGATGGTGTTAAGAGGGGGGTTATGCATAGGGGTATATGTTAATTAAAAATATTAAAAATAAAAAAACAATAAAAAAAAAACAATATATATTTGTTTAGGCAATAGGATGAGTTATTCTGTGTTTAGATTTAGTTCATGTTGTCCTTCTTGTCTATTGTCTCTTAAAGGGGCTGGGGGCCAATGTTTATTGTGTGGCATTACATGTATAAGATAAGTTTAGATAAGGATAGTTAACAGTAGGGATAAGTTTAGATTAGTTAGTATAGGTTAGGTTAGTGAAGGTTAGTGTGTAGTTTAAGTTTTTGATAGGTAGAAAGTTTTAGATTTAATAAATCCTGCAATATGGTGTCCATGATGATTGAGTGTCTGGGTGTCATCATGTCTGCATTGGTCAAGTTAGGCAAATGCCTTTGGGTGTGCATTCAGTATTCATTAACATTTGTGACTCTGTGTATCCCCTATGACCAAGTATCTGTCTGATTGGCAGCGGTATGACATCAGCTACTCAGTACACTATTCAGCGTAGTTCCTGACACTCTGATTGTGCATGGATACAAAATCTAAGACAGGTAATCAGGCACCAGCTATTGTTTTGGTAAGTAAAGTCACATTCATAGTTCAAAAGTTTAGAACATTGCACTCCACCTCATTTAGGGAATGGATACTGGCACACTAACGGCTGCTCCTCACAGTCTCACATATGCCTATCTTTTTTGTCACATCAATGAAGTACTGGTATAATCATCTGAGATATTTTCAGACACTTTTGTTCTGAATCAAACATGCCATATGTAAACTTGCATGGTACCTGTTTAATACATGCTTGGAAGTGGGAGTCCACAATGCTATCAGTCACCTTAATCATGTTTTAATCTGTGTGTGTGGCTTTGCGTCTGACAGAAAGCCACATATGTCCTTTTGTTCAGTACTGATTGTCATAGCTCCACACATGCATACATGTGAAACAGTTGATGGATCACTGAAAAAACAGAACATATGTGAATATGGTAATGTACTTACATATGCAAGTTTTGTTTCAAATGATGTGCAATGTACAGTTCATTGACCCCAAGAGAGAGCCCAAGCCATTGTCCAGTCAGAGCCCAAGTGTGAGGGTCATGAGACATGTGTAGGAGAGGTGTGCATCAATGAGGAGGTGTCCAAATTGACAATAGGTAGGAATTGTGACTATGACAGTACATGCATGATAAGTCAACAGTGGTAGAGTGAAGAGGGCATGTTGCCAGCTGTCACTACATTGGCATGATTAAGCACAGAACTAAAGAGAGATTGTCCATGTGGCACAGACTGTAGACTGTTTTTCTGGTGAATGTTGTTACTTCCACTACTTCATCCTCTGATGTGTGTGTTGCCATGGGTGATGCTGTTGTTGAAGTTGAGTGGGGGAACACACACATCAGGGTATAGAGATGTGGAATCAAAGGTCCAAGCAGCTGCCATTTGTGGGAAAGCAAAAGGAATCACTGCAGCAAGGAGGAACTGCTGGTTTCACAACACAACAGCTACATCACGGTGATAGGCAGCCATGTTTTTAAGGAGGGAAGCCAGATTCCGCTGCATGGACTCCAGGACATTTTGGATAGCCCCAGCCTGTTGTCAATCATGCTGCTGCCACTTTGGGGGGGCACTTTGTTCCAGCCTCTGCCTCAGGACAGCAGCTATGTCAGCCAGGGACTGCTGGAGTCCATGTAGTGGCGAGTGGGTGCCTATGATTGCAGAAAAGTTGTCCTTATTCAGACTGAGGCATCACTGTACTCCCTCTAGGCTGGCCGCCATGGTCTCCATCCCCACCCACACCTGCTGTGCCAGCTCCCACTGGACTCCTACTGCTGTCCTCTGAAAAGTAATGTCTTGGTCCTCAGACTCCATGGCTGTGACTGTACTGGTCTGTGTTGTGTGTTGGTTGTCGGGTGGTTCATGTTGAGACCCCGCAATGCCGGGTGTCGTCCCTGTGACTGGAGATGGTGTCTAGAAGGGACCGGCAGCTCTGCAGGAGGTAAGACTTCATCCTCTGCAGTGCAATAGTGAAATGTCAATCTTGGACTGTTGTGGCTGTTGACATGAGTCATCACTTACTTGCTACATGTGGCTTAGTGACATGGTAGAGACCCACACATCAAGGCACATATTTATGGACCCCTACTACAGTGTGCCACCTGAGTATCATTTTTGTGGAATCACAATTGGCACAATCTGCCATTCCACATTTCCAAGTGTGTACCCCTTTCACTGATTTGAATGTGTTACATATGCATGCCATGGGCGTTGATAGGGATTTTTGCACACACCACAAATGGAGATGTACAGAATGATTTGCATTTGATTTTACAGACATTTTTTCGCCCCCCCTAACGGGGGAACGCCCCCTTTGCATACATTATGCCTAGAAATTAGAGTAAAAATGCAAAGGAAGTGTAGGGATTGAGCCATGAACCTGCAGTAAATGAGTCCTGAGAACTGTATTTTACGGCTCAATTATTGATTCCCACCTACTGAAGTGTCAATAATGTTTTTCTGATGGATATTCCTCGCCTATTTGATATTTTCAAGCACCAAATTCAATCAGGAACTTACAATAGGTCCTGCATGGTGGCTACATCAGACTCTGCTTTAAATCCATACCACGTTCAGATGTGACAACATGGAGTCATACATAGGCACAACACATTTGTGCTGAGTTCAGTTTCTCTTTTTTTGCACCCTTCGATGTTGATCTGGAGCTCTGCTCCCAGCTTTTTGGTGGTTAACAACTTCCATAATTCAAGAATAACCATGTGTTAGGGAAATGTTGTCACTGAAGGTGACACATTTCAATCAGATGTTGGTTACAAACTCACATAACTTGTGCCTTTTGTACTTTGGCACCCAGCACAATTCAAAGTTGTGTTACAAATGCTCTCAGATGAACCTAAAGGCCATTACGGAGAGCAAGGCCAATTATACATTGTTGAACACAAGAGAGACTGATCAAGTTCAAAGTCCCAAGATTATTTGCAGTCCCAGTTACAATCTTGGTCTTGTTCTCTGTCAAGTAAGCCAAGTTATAGCTGAAGCATAAGAAGTCCAAAAATAATTTGTCCCCTTCCCACTGCCCCTGCTCCTTAGAGAGATCATACTATCAGTGCTCCATAGCCCTGATTTCACCTGAATCATCGGACTTGGACCAGCTTTGAGTCCTGTCACTTATTCTCCCCAAATTTCAATTGATGCTGCAGCACATTGATTGCTTTATGTAGGTAATTCTGCAGTTATTCAGAGGTGTTTCAGTTGCCTGTAACATGCCTTCAGGCACAAGGATTCCTGGCCCCCGGAGGCTCCAGATGTAATTCTGCTTATAGGCCATTCCTCATTGCCATCCGACCATGTGCAGCATCCACCCAGCTCTCCTTGGGTGCCAGCTCCCTTGACTTGGGCACCACTAGTTATTCCTGGACTGACGCAGTGTCAAACTCTTACGGCACCAAACTTCCAACTCCGCATCAGTTGTGATATCAGATCCAGAACCAACTTTGGCACATTTCTGGTCTGTGTCTCAGTAGGAAACTACAAAAGCCCAACCCGTGGGTTTGGAGACGCCACCAAAAATTCCATTGCCATATGGACTGTATTACTCGGAGACTGTAGGATACTTTTGACTCCAACTCCAAAACCAACTAAGTTCTCAAGCAGGTTGAGGATGATGAGGAATCAAAACAGCTTCTTCCCCCTCATTATGCAGCTTTTACAGCTGTAGTTTTCAGAGGTGAGGAGTTGCTAGACTTAAGCTGCCTGCTGCTGACACTAAAACCAATCTATACAGACACTGTACAGCCCAGGCCTTCAACATATGATCCCTTATTTTTGCATTTGCTTCACTGTGGCTTGGTCCAAGCCTGTATTGTGTCTGCCTGCAAGGTACTGGTCCACTTTTGGTGATCCATTCTTTCTGACACAACATTCTACTCTGAAAAGTCTGGTGGTTCAGGCTTTTGTAATCAAAGTCAATTTGAAAGCATTTCCTACGGCTTCCCCTGATTTGAAGGCTAAACAATTTGATGCCTTGGATAAACATGTGTTTCTTCTGCTTCAGTGGCTCTTCTGTTATTGTGTGCTGAGTGTCTTTTGAATTGCTATACACTAGATGATTGCCTTGTGGAATATGGTGAGCAAGATTCAGCCCACTCTCTTCGATGACTTTAGAAATTAATTTGCATCAATGGTGTATGATGGCAAGAAAGATGCCATGTACATTTTGGGAGCCAATCTAGAAATTATAAACTTAGTATCCTACATTGTGGGCACCAGTGTGATTATCCATTTTGGAATAAAACCAATGGATTTTTTGTTGATGTACGTTCAAAGGATCCTGTCTTGTGGTGCAGCTGCAGGACACCTTTCCTTTTTATCTTTTTTTGTATGGCACAATATTTAGACCATAACTATGGGCCTGCATTAATGTTGACTCTACACAGAGTGAAGGTAAATACATATATTACACCAAGGGTGTCTCCACAATGTAATGACATGAGAATCAGAATTTCCATAGGAAGAGTTTTTTTCTGTTTTGCTAATACTTTGATGTTGTTTGCCAAATCTTCATAAAATGTTATAAAAAATTGTTCAGCCACTTCAGTGCATTTCAGGGTGATCTGTCGAGTGGGGGCTGAGAAAAAGGGAATTCGCAAACTAATTGTTCCCCAAGCATTATCCATAAGAACTATTAGATGATACAGTGAAAAACAGCTAAACAAAATTACACAAAATTTGACAAACAGCTAGATCTTTACTCAGTAAATCTGCTTTATGTGATTTGATGTAAATCTGTTCAGTAGTTGTTTGAGATTTTAATGTTCCAAACTTATAAATATATTAACAGTGAGTCCATCGGAAGTCCCTCGAAAGTCCAGAGGGACCAGAAATTAAAAAAATTTAGTGATCTAATTGGTCGTAAGTGATTTTTTCCCCGTTGGCCTACTCACTCCTGGGAGACTTACAGTCCTGCAGGACCAAAGGAGAGAGCAATCCGAACCTGATTGGCTAGAGGCAACATGAAAAAAAAATTTGCTGCCACCACTACAGGATATGGGGACTTGGTTCCGGTGTCCAGATAATGTAAAAAAACAAAAAACAAGATTGCATGTGTCAGGGTAGGGATACCATGATCCTCTGGCCCTCATTCAGGGAGTGGGGTAACAAAAATAAGGAATACAAAAATTATCCTGTGGGGCTCCAGCAGAAGCCATCATGGTCCCCTGTGTGCTGGAGTCCTGTGTTACTGTAAACAACATTTTAAAAATAAGCGGTGGGGGTCTTTGGCCTGATGGTTGCTTGTAGGGGTGTGGACTGCTAGTTCTGGGGGGTACACAGCACTGAAAGTGAAGGCCATTCCCTTCATGCCAATGGGTTTGGCGCAGGACCAGACCCTCAGCCCACCCCCACCTGCCTTCGCCCATGTGAGGCAAGGAGTTGGCAGCAAACATATCACAATAAGATATTACTTTACAATAAAAATACATAGAAACTCACTGAAAAAACAAACGTTAAGGTGGAGCTAAATATGAAGAAATTAGCAAGATTTGAACGTGCATTTTAAAAAACATAGAAAATAATAGGAAAAAACAACCAAAGGTTGAAGCGGAGTCGTTCATTAGGAAGATAGTAAAGTTTTAACTTATATTAAAAAAAACTTAGGAATTCACTGAAAACATGAGTTAAAGTCTTATTATATATATATATATATATTTCATATTATAAATAGGTGTTGAAATGTTTAAAAACCTAAAAAAAGCTAAATTCACCAGTGCACTTGTCCTCCACCATGCACTGCTTATGACCTTGCAAATTACATCAATCATGACATGTTAAATGACATTATTGATGACATCACTGACAATATCTCATATGACATCACTGAAGACCTCACTGATAACTCCATAGTCATATACAGCATAGTGTTATTAAGTGGTAACATGTGGGTCCATAGCATGGAAGCTCCATAGCATGGAAAAACATAGGTCTGGGATGCAAGTGTGATTGTCTATGCCGACAGTTATATAATGCACCATTTACAAATCACTGATATTTGGGTTGCAAGTATTACTCCATGACACAAGGTAAAGGCTGAGTGCACCTGATTTGTGTTACTGAGACATGTCTGAAAGTAGGTTGTGGCTTAAAGCCAAAGCCGGTTCAAAATTGTGAGACAAAGGCCATAGCTCTGTTGACAACAGATTATCCAAGGATGGACGTTTTGGCATATGCCTACATGTAATAGTTGTAACATAGAGCTATAGACAAATTATCTTTAGAAGCACATGTATAAAATGCAGATTTTTATTTCGAGAACTTCCCTGAAAATTTTGAGGGATCAGAGTTTGTTGTTTAATGTATAATGTAGGAGTATCCCCCTTACATGTGGTTTATCTCACACTGGTGTAGTAAGCATGATTCTAAGGTTGTACGCCATTGAGCACAGCTAAGGAATGTGTCTACTGTAATTTACTAAACTGCAGAGGATTGCCTATTGGGCTTGGAAGAAGGTGTCTTTTCAGTGGCAATTGTACAAAAGTAAACTTTTTGACTTAAAATTGTTGGTCTTGCAAAGTCTTTGAGCAGGAAATCCTGTTAAGTGGATAGAAAACCCTATAGGATGGTGTCTCAAAGATGGAATGATGTCATCAATGATGTCAACAATGTCATCAGTGATGTCATCAATGATGTCATTCAGCATTTCATGAGTTGTGTAATGTGAGGGTCCATCAGCAGTGCGTGACGGGGGCTCAAATAAAGTTAGCTTAGTAAACTGCAAATGGTGCATTTCTGTGTTTTTCTAAATGTTAGTAGCTTATTTGCACACCTAACTATAACGTCAGTTCACCTTTGTTTATGTCAGTGAATTTCTTGGTTTTATTTAACCTAAGTTAAGATGTTATTACCATGCTTAACTATACATTAACTTTGTTTTTTTCAGTGAATTTCTGAGGTTTTTTAATGTAAGCTAAGATCTTATTACCATACCCAACTATAATGTCACTTTAAACTTTGTTTTTTTCAGTAAATTTCAGTTTTTTTTAAATGTAATGTGACCAAGAACATATTATCATACTTGATTACAGCATCACTTAAATCTTTATTTTTTCAGAGCGTGGTCTTCAGTCTTTGGTCATGCACAGCGAGGTGTTGGCTGCAAGGCTGGCTGGAGGCCCAACCTCCTCACTCCTGCATGGCCAACTCCCCGTTGTGCATGGTCTTCAGCTGTGTGCAGCTGAGTTTTAGCTCCAGGGTCTGCACTCAACACCCCACAGATGCCCTTCCCCTTTAAGACTCCCAACCCACATTTTGCTTTTTTGGATACTGAGGTACTCTTGCAGTGCGAGCTGATCAAGTGCCATCCCTATGGTACTGCAGTGCTGGGCCATCTTCCTCAAGTTTCCACAGAACAAGGGTTCCATATGGGTGATGCTTGAGCATTACGTACCCTGGGAGGTCTGCACTAGGTCCAGAAGGATTACCGTAGTAATAGGGGCACACTTTTTTTTATTTGTGCCTTGGGAGGGGGTCCCTTTGGGCCAACGCCTCATGTGCCCAAGGGTCAAGGTGTCCCTACCTTGTCCCCTTATTCACTTTTGCAAAAGTTGTTCGAGTCCTGTAATGTAGACCTCAGTTTCTTCAGAGTTGTGGCAAGCCAATTAGATTGCTCGGTATGGTGGGGCCAGGACCAGTCCAGAGGCACCAAAATGGGTGACAGGAGAAAGAGTTTCTTCAAAGGACCCTATATTTATAATTTTCAGTACTGCTGGACCCTAATGGTACCAACCATCCAGATAGATCTAATTTTTTAACCGCCTCATCCCCAGCCTAAGCACCTCTTTGAGTATGAATTTCTCAAAAATGGCGGGACAGATTTACACCAAATCAAAATAAACACATTTTCTGAGTGAAGTTTTCACTTTTTGACAAATATAGTGTAAGTACATAGGGCCATATGTACGAACACATTTTCCCATAGACACAGAATGGGCAAAACTGCTTGCTACATCTGGCCAATAGTTCTTTTTCTGTACTAGAGGGCCAAGTTACCTATCAGAATTAACATGGGGAATCAATGTTTTGGGACACCTCTCATTCTCCATGGACCGCACTTGATAGATCAGTGTGAAGCTTTCCATGTAAGAGCTGAGATAGATGAACTTCTTTTTTAAAGTTTAGTGCAGATTTGTCAAATGGCACGTAAATTAGTAGCAGAACAATAACCATCCTGCCTTTGGAAACTCTGACAGAACTATATCTACATACTATAAGTTTTCCATGTATTTATGGTAGGATGGATTTCTGTTCTAAATCTACATCTATTTGTCTAAAGTATTTATATTTTAAGTCGATAATGGAGTCAATATTTGTGCAGATTAGTATTAAACACTCAGGGGGTCATTACGAGTTCAGCAGGCGGTTTTCACCTTCTGCCGAACTTATGACAGGGAGGTTGCCGCCACACAGACTACCTCCCTGCCAGCCCCATTAAAAGCTTTCCCCTAGGCTGGCGGGCAGAAATCGAGGTTTCTATCTGCCTGCCTAGCAGGAAACAGGCTGCAACATTGCCGCCGGCTCGAATTCGAGCTAGCGGCAATGCTATAGCCCGCAGAGTGCACGAGCACCCTTGCAATGTTCACTGTCTGCTGCAATGGTGCTGGGAAGGGGGGGCCCCCTAAGCCTGTTCTCCGTCAGCCTTTTCATACCGGTGTTATCACCATGAAAAGGCTGGCAGAGCTGGCAGAGAGCAAGGTTGTAATCCCCAGGGTAGTGCTGCTTGCATTGCTGCCCTGGCAGAATAGGATCTCTGCCACCTCCAGACTGTGGTTCCCTGGCAGTCTGACCACCAGGGTTTTAATGTGGCAGTGGGACCTCCGCATTAGCGTTGGTCCAGACCGCCATCACAAGTGTGGCAGTCTACAAATAGAAATCTGCCTATGGAGTACCACTCCTGAATAATAAGCTCTCTTGAGGATAAATCTTCCCAAAACAAGTTTAAATTATAGAAAGCAACCACGTCTTCCTAACCCCTGGCTAGCGTAGTGCTAAGTGACTCCATAAAACTTTCCCCCATATGCCCTTTTTTCTGTACTGAAACCTGCATAAGGTTCTATGTTATAAAGAATATCCCCTTTTCATATAAACAATTAAAAAAACAATACCAACAGTGAAGCATCTGAATGAAAACAAAAGTAATTAAAGCAGGAACCAACAGTACACCATGTTATGTATGTATCATGGCGCACAATTTACAGCGCCAGAAAGAGCGTAGACCTACAAATCTTATATGCACAAACACATTTATTTATTGTTCTTGTTTTCATACATAGAGCTTTAAGATTCACATGTTCTTATTATACATATGCATATAAGGAACGGGTAGGAAAATAAAAAACATTTTACAAATCTCAAACAGTAGTCAACCGGGCTAGGTTGATTTTACAATCTCCTTTACCAATATTACTGCCTCAATTACACAGAGTTCACAGGATCGAACACCAGAGATGTTGCACTATTTGTGCATGTTCTAACGCATCATTAGTGATAATATCATAAAAAGCTTCATCAGTCTAGCAGATGATATGCTCCCGCACAAGGCTAGAGGTTTCAGCCTTAGCAGTTAGTGTTTATTGCTACCAAGAAAGCAAAAAATGCAATG
The DNA here is from genome assembly GCF_031143425.1 of Pleurodeles waltl. Lineage (NCBI taxonomy): Eukaryota > Metazoa > Chordata > Amphibia > Caudata > Salamandridae > Pleurodeles > Pleurodeles waltl. The sequence continues at coordinate 917,404,652 of NC_090440.1, forward strand.
TCTCCCTGGCTCGAATATTAACTTTAAATACTTTTCAGTAACTGAATCGACGTGTTAGTTTGTGAAAAAAGAGAGGTTCGACCGTAAAATCTATATTTCCATTTTGAAAAAAAATCCTTGTCAAAACAGCGCTTACCTACCGCAAATACCCCTTTTTATTTTTAGTAATAAACATGCTGGTCCCCAGATTTCTGATTATTATTTGAACACCAAGTTACATGTAGCACTGTCACAGGTGGATAGATTTTATATTTTGCTCCCATTTATTATCATCAATAAATATCCGGGATATGTCACATACAACCACAATTATTAGTTGAACCCCAACAATACAATCTCGACTCCCTATGGGCTAGATTCTTCTTGCTGCCTTTGTTGGTCTCATTTTTACCTGACCTGCTGTTCTGACACTGATAACATGGTACAATTTCATTTTTAGATAGAAAAGTCACTGATATGACTTTGATGCTGATTTTGCCTTATTGATCTTGTTATCCGTGAATCCAGACACTTCCTAGAGTAAGCCTTGACTGCACCGCTACCAATTAGCGACAAAAAAGACTCATTGGCTAACTAACCATCTGCAAGCAGCAATATCGGAAGCCCTGGGGATCGCAGAAGAAATGGCAGCGTCAAAGAAAGACGCGCCCAAGGTCAAACTACCTGACACACCCGACTCCTTCGCGCTAGGGCCCAGGAGACATATTCATCAGTGCTAGGTAACAGGACCTGACACTCCACACGTGGGCTGCGAATGACGTCATCGCAAAAGGACATTGGGTTGGGGACGGGGCTGACAGTCACACCAACAGCTAAAGGGGACACAGACTGAGCTGGGAGGTGACTCCACCCAAGCACTCGGAAAGTCCAACAAAACAACATGCCATGAAAGCACCGGTGACGTTCGAAGGAGGCCTAGGGCAAGATTAGAGGGACCAGTTTTACAGCTTTATAGGCTGAGATGAGGGCCGCTTAAGCTCATTTGTTTAACTTTGATATATGTTTGCCACTGTGGTTCGTGTTTGTTAGATTCCTTCCTGTACTGCTCATTTGTTTGCACGTTTGTTTGCATTTCGGCAAATTAGCACACTCGCCTTTCTATTAAGTCGGTTTAAAATCCTTCTCTGGGCTACCCTTTATGATATCTTCCATTCCCTTCAGAGTCAATGCAACTTAGAGGGGTCAGTTGTTACACAAGGGGATGTAGGGGGTTCCAAGCGTTACGTATCCTTCTGTAGATGTATATAGCAATAGTGCCAGTGTCTCCTTCTTCGCAAGACAGCATTTTGTGATATTGGGCAAATTACTTTATCTTCTAGTTCACTTTACATCTTAAGCACCTAGGGCCACATGTACAAAAGTTTTGCTAGTCGCAAATTGGTTGCAGCGCTATTTGCGACCGTGCAAAAAGCAAAATGGTATGTTCCAATGCCCTTTCGGAGCCCTAAATAGCGATGCACCCAATTACCGATTCGCAAAAATTGCGACTTGAGATTGTGACTCACAATTAAGAAATAGCAATTTGCGAGTCGCAAACCGCATGTACATGGTAGTCACAAATTGCGAATAGTCGCAAAAAGCCGATTTTGCACACCCAGATTACATTGATTCCAAACAGGTGGTAACAGAACCAAAGTATAAAAGCAGACCCAGAAGGCATCTGGGTTTGTCAAAATGGCTGCACTCTACGTGATTGCACGGAGGAGGAGAGTCCAGGCTGGCCAGCAGAGGAGGAGGAGGCATAGACAAGAGAGGATATACAGAACCAGGCAGACCATATTTCAACAAACTGAGGAGGAAATATGACAAATACAGACTGAGCAGCACAGTTATCTTAGATATTATTGAACTGCTGAAACCTCAGCTAGAACGCCAGACTTGCGCAGCTGCTCTATCCCCACACATGTGCAAGTGCTCTGCTCACTGCACCTCTAGGCCTCGGGTAGCTACTGGGGGGGATTGCTGTTGCTGGTGATGTGTCCCAAAGTGCCCTGTCACAATTCTTTAGACGGCTCTTAGATGCCATACTCGCACACATGTCCAGATACATATACCTTCCCAGGAATGAGGAGGAAAAACACAACACCAAGTTGGACTTCTACAGAATTGCCAACTTTCTCCATGTAATAGGGTGTGTGGACGGGACACATATACCCATTTGCCCACCTGCAAATCTGGAATATGTGTTCACCAATAGGAAATGTACTCACTCACTCAACATCCAGGTGGTATGTGATGCCCATAATGTAATAACTGACATAGTGGCAAAATTTCCAGGGAGTACACATGATGCATACATATTCAGGCACAGTGGGATACACCAACGCCTAGAACGTGTGGAGTTTGGCGAAGGATTTTTATTAGGTACTTTGTAGTACACACCAATGTCTTAAATACATGTCACTGCATAACCATGTGAAGCCATGCTCATATCTGCTGTTTTGTTACACAGGTGACAGTGCATGTGCTCTGAGGCCATGGATACTCACCCCATACCTAACACCTGCCAATCCGAATTAGAGGCGCTACAACATTGGACATTGGCAAACCAGAACAGTCATTGAGAGGACCATTGGCATGTTCGATGTCTGCACAAAAGTGGAGGGGCACTCCAGTATGCCCCAGAGACTGCATGCAAGATTGTGGTAACATGTGCCATCCTACACAACATAGCAACCAGACGTGGGCTACTTCTCACCCAAGATGACACAGATTCAGAGGATGAGGAGCAAGAGCCACAACAAAGACAGCCTGGGGACGGTAGCATCGCAATGGAGGGCAGACAGAGACAGGACTACATTGCAACTCACTACTTTGGCAGGTACATGGCAACCAATACAGCACTCACAAATGTAAGACACACATAGCCAGGCTGTGCAAAAAAAAATCCCTTTAATGTCAGGAGTGTAATAATGAACGGTTGACGTCTAAACAGCAATATAAACATAAAATGTTACAACGGTTGACACATTTACATCATGTGTCTCATGCAAATCCCAGATTAGCAAAATCACACCCTCCTGCATCTACGGCCACCATGGCCCGATCCTGGTTGGTCCCCTGATGTTTGGCGGGCACTGCTACTCCGCAGGATGTGTGCATCTGAGGCAGAAACGCTGCTCACGCTGGAGATGTCCTCACTATCCTGAGGGGTATCGCCAATGCCCCGTGCTGCCTGGGTGGTCTGTATTAGGTCCACTGCATGACTGATGCATCTTAGTCCCCTTGCTACATCACCAGCTAAATGCCCAAGTTCCACCTGTAGCGTTACAGTGCGCCTTGACAGGCAGGTAGTAGTGGTTTGAGGCGGCCAATCGACTGACTCAGCCAGTCCAAACGGGCAGCAGTGTTGCGCTCTCTGCGCCTTGCATGGGCCCTATCCGCCATCATTTCCCTGCACAGGTCATTGATGGCGGTGGTGAGGTTTGCCATGTTGTTGTTCATGGTGGGGAATTGTATGCCAACATTGGTAAAACCCTGTGAGAGGGTCTGTTGCAGTCTGTGCATGCTCCTATTCACTAACCGCATATGTTTGTTTTGCAGGCGGTGACTGCTCAGTAAGGATGCCTCCAGTCCTAGGAATTGTTCCCCTGTGACATCCTCCTCACCTGCTGACTGTGTTTGATGTCACCGTCTCTGCCCAGACCCAGCTGACCCATATGGCCGATTCACACTCACCTGTGGCCCCGGTGTCAGGTTGCCTGTCTCAGTGTCCACATTTATCTCCTCAGTGGTCTCACGTGCATGGTGGACAAGTGGTGTGGTCATTCACTCCTCTGCTGATACACTGGCTGCCTCGTTTGCGGTGATGGTGACAGATTCATCTCCCTGCACAGTAGGGTCATCAGTGGGTACTTGTGGGAGACCTGTGGGACACTCATATGTGTGGTGTATCAAAATAAATATTCCTCAAAAGTTGGACTACTGTACAACATTGCCCATAATGCATTGTTCTGTAGATTGCAATATAGGCATGGAACAAATTTGGATGATGCATGCTTTTGTGTATTGTGGTTGTGTGCATGGTGCATTGAATGGTGTAAATAAGTGAGATTTGCTACTTACTTGTGGATATTCCCGGTGCTGAACTGTCCAGGTCCCCAATTCCTACAACAGCCTCCGGCTCCAGAGTGGTCTCCACCATGCTCTCAATGGCTGTGGGAGGTGGTACTGTGGATGTCCTCCACCAGTTCCATGCGCCTTCTCATCCGCTCTGCCACCCTTTCTTTGGTCCTGGACCTGAGGTCCTACCACCTTTTGCGGACCTCATCAATGGCGCGATGGCTGACTCCTATCGCATTGATCTTACTATGAATGTCCTGCCAGATCTTCTTTTTCTTCTGTCAGGGACATCATTGCTGCCTTGCCAAACAGGACCTCGTGGTGCAGGCAGCACTCCTCAGTCAGGACCTCCAGCTCCTGATCAGAAGATTTCAGTTTCCTTTTCCTCCCTGCAGGGGGTGTCTCCTTGGTCTGAGCTGCCATGCCTGCAGTTGCTCCTCTCAGCTGGGTGTGCCTCTGCTGTCTGTGCTGGGTAGACTCCTCCCAGTTCCATGGGGGTACTTCCTGGTTCTGATGTCATCACTCAGAACCAGGAAGTGTGTTTTCTTCTTCTTTTTTCAATTTGCGACTTCGGGCCACACCCTTGTGCGATGTGCAAAAACGCGATTTGCGATTTTGCAAATTGCGCTGCGACTCCACACCGTATTGCAAAATGGAATTGCGATTTTTACTTACATCCCGGTTTGCGGGTCGGAAATAGCAATTCGCACTGAGTTGCTATTTCCGACTCGCAATTCTTTAGCTTCGTACATGTAGCCCCTAGAAACATATTTGCACCCAAACCTAAGAAATAAGTGAAAACTGGACAGTTTAATTGTCGAGCCTCAAGTGGGAGCGAGTTTAGAGGAGGCTTTGCATGCCTTTCTGCACCAAGCCCTAGTATTACTGATGGAATTGGATATTCTGGGCCAGCAGTAATCTGGACACCTCTCTTCACAGCAATTGAATGGGTCCCATAAGCCTCTGAAACTTAAACATGCCGGACTTAACCGGGCTGGCCCTTCTAAAGGCATTATCTGAATAAATGACTGGGCACAGAATATGGAGTGTATGTAATGATTTGACAGAGACCATTTATCCAGTTTATAGGCCACAGGTGCCTTTAAAAGCGCACAGTCAGGGGCCCAGCCAGAGACATACTGCTGTGCTATGTATCATCTGTTGGCAGAGAGACTGCTGTGACCCGTCTCACCTATGTGCAGACAGGTTACTGTGACCTGTGCCACCTGTGGGCAGACTGACTGTTGAGACCTGTGTAAACTGAGGGTATCCGTGACAGGAGCAGGTGTGATTAGGTGAGACTGAGCAAGAACATCCTCCATCCCACATGGTATTGCTCTGGAGTTTGAAATCTGTGCATGTGGGGTACTCTGGGGATTCCCCCTTCACATCTTTCTTCTGTATTATTTATTTATGGTAGCCTGTCTGGTAGCTCACTGAGCTCCACTTGACCTGAAAGTCATAGATTTGAGTTCAAACATGGACGACTCAACAGTTCATTCTATTCAGAGCGATAAAACAAACAGCATTGCAATGGGTAATAAGAATATTTTTAGTGTTATAGTGTTTGATATTTTCCATTTTGGTCAGTAACTTAACTCTTACTCGCTCCACAACTTAATCTTTCCACCTCTGCTTTATGAGCTAATCCTAATATTAGTTTTAGATTTGTTTTATGAAAATGAGAACAATCAATGACTTCTTCTAGCTGAACAAGTCTTAATGCTCGCTTTTGTGGGCCTGTTCTTAATCCCAGCTAATTTTCCTAATTCCTACTGGCTGGGAATGATTTGTACTTTCTGGCAAGCAATAAGTCAGCGTTTGAAATTACCTTTCTGCAGGGTCACCCCCAATCTTTTGCACGCAAACCATGTACTGTGGGCTTGCAAGAGACACTTGTTGCTTTTTAAGAGACCAAATACACTTTATATAATTTTTACAGTGATATTTCAACACATACTTATTGCATCTTGATCGTTTTGACCTGCATCTTACCAGATAAATATCATATATTTTTCAAAACACTGTGTGGTGTATTTTTGTGGTGTTCTACTAAGTTATTGCATGATTTATTGAACAAATACTTAACAAATTGTTTTCTAAGTTAAACCTGACTGCTCAGTGCCAAGCTACCAGATGGTGGGCACAGGATAATTTGGATTCTGTGTGACTTACCCTGACTAGAGTGAGGGTCCTTGCTTGGACAGGGGTTAACCTGACTGCCAACCAAAGACCCCATTTCTAACATTGGTGATCTGCGGTGAGGATAGGACTTGTATCTGTGCAGGGACATACAATAGCTAAGTGTTCACTACCTACCCACAGTTGAAGGTCAACTTGATTTTGTATCTTTTTCTGCAATTTCGTTTTCTACCTGAGATTTTTAACTAAATCCTCACTCATCATGTCTCTGGCTGGGTCTCAAGCAGGAGATGAAGACTTTGACCTAACCATACTGAGACACATACTGTTAAACAGCTGAAGGGGTCCTGCAAGGAAATGGTAGTACCTACCAAGGGTCCCTCGAGAAAGGAGGAGTGCCAAATGGCACTGAGAGTCTGGGCAGTCCATTCTGATGAGAATGTTGAAGAGGAGGGTCCAGAGGATGGTCCCTCAGAGGATTTCTTGCCACTAGCGGAGGATGTTACTACTGTGATTGTTCCCCTTGCCAAACCAGGAAGCAGTGTCTCTAGCCATGGCCTGACCACAGAGGAAAGGAGGGAGGAGAGAGAATTTCAATTACAAATGGCAAAGTTAAAAATTGAAGCTCAAGAGGAGGAGAAGAGGGCAGAGAGAGAAGCCAAACAGGCTGAAGCTGAGAGAGCAGCCAAGAAAATTGAGGCTGAGAGAGCTGAGGCTGCAGCTGAGAGAGCCTTGGCTGAAAAGAAACTTTTGTTGGCTCATGAACTGAGTCTCAAGGAGCTGGATATCAAGGCAAGGCAGTCTGAGTCCAGCAGTGATGGTGGAAGCATACATGCAGGACCTGTTGGGGAAAAGAAGGTTCGTATACCCAAAAGTGTAGTGCCAAATTATGTGGTGGGAGATGACATTGATAAGTGGTTGGCTGCTTATGAATTTGCACAAAGGGCTCAATGGGTCTCTGAGGAGCAATGGGAAGTGGCCTTGTGGTTTTATGTACCAGTGGTAGAGAGGGACACACTTCTTACACTAGATCCAAAAGATCAAAATGCATATGCACCCATGAAAACCACTTAACTTGTTAAGTTTAGATTGACTCCTGAGAAATACCAACAGAGGTTCAGGGACTGCACCAAACTCTCCACACAAACTTGGATAGACTGTTTTGATTTCTCCAATAAGGCACTGAATGGATGGGTATGGAAGCAAAGTAAATGAATGCACAGGGTTACTTAATTTAATTCTGAGAGAGCATATGCTCAGTATTTGTTCTACAGAGTTGCACCAGAACCTGGTTGAAGGTAAGCTGACTGATCCTAGAAAGCTTGCTGAGGAGGCGGACCTCTGGACAAGCCCCAGAGGGTCCAAAAAGGTACCTGGGAATGACCCCAAGAAGGGTGGTTCCGGTTCCCCCCAAAAGAGTGAGGGGGAGGTTAAAGAAGACCCAGCCAAGTCCCAGAGAGGGGAGGTGTCAAGGAGACCAGATCCTCGGGGCTTGCACATGTTCCCAACATGACCACCTCTTGGCAGCTCCAAACTCCACTAGTTATATAGCACAGAGTTAAAGAATGGCCAAGTGGGGGAATGGGTTTTGGGTTGGGAACAGCGGGGAAGGAGACCTGTGGAAGCAAGAGTTAAACAACACAATTGCAAGATTAATCACAATGACTTTCAATAAGTTTTGTTTCAAATAAACACTTATGCTGAAAACATGAATGGCCTAAGGCTTCACTATAACTAGGCCTCAAAAATCTAGGTACCTAGAAATCAAGAAAGGTTATGCAAGGTTTTCTCATGAACATTCCAGAATTAACATATTATATTTTGAACAATAAACTCTCTCCAAAATACTTCTTAGAATAATCTCTGCATTGTAGCAAGAATCAAAGAGCACATATTTTCTTTCTCTGCATGAATAAACTGTACAAGTACCATGAATAACACTGCTACGTCATTCTCTGATTAAGAGTTTCAAGACTCAAATACTCAGGGAATATTATGCACCTTAATCAAACTGCACATCTAGATTTCAATGTCTAGAAATGATCGCGCACTCCGCCAATCTGTGTTTCAAAAGTTAAACACCATGAATGAATTGCGCACTCTGTTGCCGATTAGAACATCTAGATTCACATACAATGAAACGATCGTGCACACTGCTGATCTATGATTTAAGAGTTAAATGCCGGGAAAGAATCTCACAATCTGTTGCCGATTCGGAATTTACGATACAAATGCCATGAAATGATTGCGCACACTGCCGATCTGAATGCCAAGAAATAAAGGCCTGGAAAGAATCGCGCACACTCTTGCCGATTCGGAATTCACAATACAAATGCCAATAATTGATCGCACGCCCTCTGAATGTCAAGAGTTAAATGCCTGGAAAGAATCATGCACAATGTGGCCGATTCGGAATTCACGATACAAATGCCATGAAATGATCACGCACACTGCCGATCTGAATGCCAAGAAATAAATGCCTGGAAAGAATTGCGCACACTGTTGCCGATTCGGAATTCACGATACAAATGCCATGAAATGATCGCGCACACTGCCGATCTGAATGCCAAGAAATAAATGCCTGGAAAGAATTGCACACACTGCTCCCGATTCGGAATTCACGAAACAAATGCCATGAAAACAATCGCACACGCGATTTCAAGTTTAGGTCCAAAACTCGAGTGTCACTGGAAAACAGAGTCAGGGGCCTAACCAGACCTCAGTTAAAGATCACCAAATAAACGAGGGCAGGCCTGGAAATGAATGGATAGGCCTCCGGGACAGGAGCTCTGGAAAATGCTGCTGCTCTGCTCTGGGATCTCTGAATAGTGAGCACGTAGAGCTGGGCTGGCTCCCTTATATGGAGCCAAGCCCCGCCCACGAGCCACACCCAACCATGCTGCAAGAAAGGCTTCTAGAAAGTCTCAGAATAAAGGACCACCCCCTGCAGTCCTGCAAACAAGCCTTGCAAATGAACAATTAATTACACACAGCATTAATTACTTTTCAAGGTAAAAGCTCTGCAATGTAAAAGGTTAACATACTGCATAGAAACATAATGCATGAAATATTCCTTTGCATAAGGACTGGGTTTTTGCATTTACGTCACCCGTAGAGTGCGCACTATCCTGATGTTGTCAGGAGGAAAGGGTCCCCATGCCCCATTTGAGAAACAGGGTGGTGGTTCTGGAGGGCGCTGGCCAAAAGCATCCTATTCCCAAAGCTGCTGCTTTGAGTGTTCCCAGCTAGGACACAGGAAGTGGGACTCTGTCTGTCCAAAGAAATCACCCACTGGTGGGACCTCTACAGGGTTGGCCAATGTGGCCTTAGGGGCAAGTATTCCCCAGGGGCAGGTCGTAGACCATGCCTTCATCTCCTTCAGTTGGGAAAGAGCTTCAGAGGGTAAACTGGTGATTCTCGAGGGTGGGAGTCGTCTCTTACACCAGGTGGGAGTTAATGGTGTCCCATTCACCGCTTTGAGGGACACAGGGGCTAGTCTTACCATTATGGTGGAGAGACTAGTTTCACCAGAGCAGTACACCGACCAGGTGTGTAGGGTGACTCCAGCCCATGGGGAGGATTTCTTCTGCCCTATTGCCCTGGTGTCCCTGGAGTGGGTTGCGGAGGTGACCCAGAGGCGGGTCATACTTAGTCCCAACTGCCCATTGACTGCATTCTGGGGAATGAGTTACCACTAGTGTCATAAGAGCTGAGAGAGTTAACCCCTAAGGGTGTCCTGACAGTTCAGTTATATGGCAGGACCACTCCCCAGAGGAAGGTAAGTGAGCCCAGATTTGGGGGCAAGGTGAGGAAGGACTCACCCTTGTCCTCTGTCCAGCCTCAGGGTTCAGACCCTGGGCTGAGTGGCCAGTGTCAGGGTACCACACATGAACTGGTGGGAGGTAGAGTGGAAAAGGGGTGCAAGGCCCCTGGGGCTACTGCCCCCCATTCTGAGATGCCTCAGGAGCCCCTTGGGAGTTCCCTACCAGCCCTCCAGCTGGAGGAGAAGCTCATCCAAAGGCCCCATTCAGGGTCTCCACTTATCAGTGGATGGTCTGGGACCTGGCTCCTGACACTGACAGCTGTCAGTGGCATCTTTTGGTTACTGTCCTTGTGGACTGAGTTTTCCCTGGGTTGGGGACAGAAGTCAGATCCAGAGGTGGAACGGGCCACATCACTTTCTTGGCCATGGTGGTACTGTCTGCATCTGTGAGCAAATTAAAGTTAGGCGCTTCACAGATGGGGTCCTCAGACGAGACGAAGGGTTCCCCATGGGTCCCCATGGGGCCCCAGAGAGTATAGACAGAGGATCCTCACTGAGTTCAGAAAGGCGTAGAACTGGCAAGTGCCCCTGCAGTAGTGGGCCATTGTCCATGTTCTATCACCTTAAACAGGGAAGTCCATCAGAGTGTTGATTAGCCTACCCTGGTTTTAGGCTGGAAGGGGTATATGTTGGAAATGGCCTTTCTGCAGGGTCACCCCCAAACCTTTTGCCTTCCTTCTTCTCTTTTTCTGACGTAATTTTTGCTGGCTGTAGGGCTCTGCGCACTTTACCACTGCTAATCAGTGCTAAAGTGCATGTGATCTCCTTAAAACATGGTGACATTGGCTCATACCCAATTGGCTTATTTAATTTACTTGTAAGTCCCCAGTCAAGTGCACTAAAAGTGCCCAGAGCCTGTAAATAAATGCTACTAATGGGCTGCAGAACTGGCTGTGCAACCCACATAAGTAGCCCCCTAACCATGTATCAGGCCTGCCTCTGCAGTGCCTATGTGTGCAGTTGCGCTGCCACTTATACTTGGCATTTAAAGGTACTTGCCATGCCTTAAATTCCCCTTTTTCTACATATATGTCACCCCTAAGGTAGGCCCTAGGTAGCCCATATGGCAGTGTGCTATGTAGGTAAATGGCAGGACATGAACATGTGTGTTCTATATGTCCTGGTAATGTAAATCTCCTAAATTCGTTTTACACTGCTGTGAGGCCTGCTCCTTTCATAAGATAACATTAGGGATACCCTAATTTACTGTTTGAGTGGTAGATCCTGATCTGAAAGGACTAGCCAGGTCATAATTATTATGGCTAGAATGGTGATACAAAGTCCTGCTTAATGGTGAAGTTGGATTTTATCTTACTATTTTAGAAATGCTACTTTTAGAAAGTGAGCATTTCTCTACACTTAAATCCTTCCGTGCCTTCCAATCCAGGTCTGGTTAGGTTTAGTTGACAGCACCCTTGTGCATTCACTCAGACAAACCCAAACACAGGATGCTCAGTCACACTTGCATACGTCTGCATATTGAATGGGTCTTCCTGGGCTGGGAGGGTGGAGGGCCTGACACGTACATGTCAAATGACAGTAGCCTGCCCTCACACAAAGGACTGCCACATCCCCTACTGGGACCTTGGCAGACAGGATGGAACTGAAAGGGAACCTTGGGCACTTCTAAGCCACTCTCTGAAGTCTCCCCCACTTCGAAGGCACATTTGGGTATTCAAGCAGGGTCTCTTACCCTACCAACCCAGACACTTCTGAAGTTAGACACTTCTGGGGTAGACACTACCTCACATACACTTCCTGGAGAAGAAGCCCTGAACCAGAACCTTCAACCTGCCAAGAAGAACTGCCTGGCAGCCCAAAGGACTCACCTGACTGCTTTTCTGCAAAGTACTGCTGCCTTGCTGTTGCCCTGCTGCCTTGCTGTTCTCTGGCTGTGCTGTACAGTGCCAAGCTACCAGAGGGTGGGCACAGGATAACTTGGATTGTGTGTGACTTACCCTGAATAGAGTGAGGGTCCTTCGTTGGACAGAGGGTAACCTGACTGCCATCCAAAGACCCCATTTCTAACAGTCAGAAATAGTAACGTCATTACTGATGACATGGTGATCCGAATTCAATATAATTAGATTCGTCCAACTAGACAACTTGAAACCGCATTTACTGAACCCCGTTCAGAGGGCCACATGGTGGGCGGGTGCTACTGTGCCCAGTCATGGGGGATGAAGCTTTTTGCTCCTGATTTCTGGGGGTCTGACTTACTATGGATCCTGAGCCATCCTGAGTACCCCTTTCATACTTGACTATTAGTGGTAGCGTGAGTCGAGCAGTCCAGGGCTCACAACACACAGAATGGTAGGAACAAGTCTTGGCAATACTGCATCCTGAGGGCCTGGCCAGAGTCGAAGAAGGACTGGACTCTGGTAAGTCAACTCTCTACTACTATCACCCCCTTACCTGCATGCCACCACATACCCTCACCCTCACTCCCATCACTCCACTACATCCCACACACTCTACCATCACATCTCTTCAATCCCAATACCAAGCCCTGCATGCTGTATAAATGCATAGACACCCCTCACAGCCCTGCATGGACATTCATCACCAAAGCATGCAAAGCATAGAGAACTAACCATCCCACCATACACCAACATACACAAGTAAAAGCTGGCAGGGCAACACCAACCATGGAGGGAAAGCCAGGGATGTACAATATGTCATACACATTAACCATAACACATAATTTACATCCCCACAGGTACCCCAGCCAATGTCCCTGGAGAGGAGGTACCAGCACTATCCAGTCCCCCAACTGAAGAGGCCGACAGTGATGACAGTAACTCTGGTCTTCAGGATCTGGACAATCTTCTTGGCCCATCAGGGACCACTGGACAGCCGGTTACCCAAGCCCAGTCACAGACCACCACCGAGCCTCCCCATCAGGAAACAACACCACAGCACCCACCCAGCGTACCCAAACTTCTGTCCCCGGGATACGTCAATCAGCAGTGTGCCCACCTCTACAGGGACCCCAGGCCACACCTTGCACACAAGACAATCAGGGACCTGGGGTCAGTGGGTACACGGTTCAGGGGACAGAGGCACAGGCCAACAGGGACACTGGGACAACTGCTTTGCACCAGGGGGAGGACAGGAGCAGGGAACCGACTCTCCAGGAGGTGCTCTCTAAGATCCTGGGAGCCTATCAACATTGCCAGGACATGATGGGCCAGAACCTAGACAACGTGCAGGAGAACAGGCGGCTGCAGGAGGGACAGTACCAGGGAATAAGGGAGGACTTGCAGGCCATCAACAACACCCTGATCTCCATAGCAGGGGTGCTGGCAGACATGGCCAACATTATAAGGTAGGCAGTGTCACACCAGCAGGCCCCTGCCACTAGCCAGGCATCTGCACAGCCTTCCACTTTGGCTGCCACTAGTGGCCAGGAGGCCCTGCCACGGGACCCACAGGCCACCAGCACCCTTCCCCCTGCAGAAGGTGAACCACCCCACAAAAGTTCCCTGTGATCCAGACAGAAGCCAGAGACACTTGCCAAGACCCCCACCAGGAAATGAGACTCCTGATTGTCCCACTTGTGTCCCACTCAGTCACCCTGTCCACCTTGAACTGCATTGCTCCCCTTCCTATGTCCTAATGGACAATGCACCTGTGACACAAACAAACTGGAACAATACCCTGGACTTTCCTCCATCATCACCCTACCCCATTGCACTTCACCCTCTATATAGAAGCACTATAATAAACACCCTGTGATAGAAATCGATTTTGAGCATGTCATGTATTTAAAAAATTTATTGATTCAAACAGGTACAACCATTGCAAATGAAATGTACATAGAATTAGCATTGAATTAATGACCTGTAGCTGGCTGTTGTGAGCACACCAGGAGAATTTGTCAAATCACCAACATCTGCACAATGAATAGCCAGAGGTTACAGTAAGTGGGCATAAAAGTGGGAAATACCAGCATGACAATGCCACACAGAATACAGCAAAAGTCAATGAAATGTGAAGTTTCAATGTCTCACCTGTGTGTCATTGAAAGTACTGACGAATTACAGATGTTCTGTTGTCCACATCCTCATCCTCTGCCTCCTCATCCTCACTGTCCACAGGGTCCACTGCTGCCACAGGGGAATCTCCATTCTCCTCCTCCTGCAGAAAAGGGACATGGTGTCTGAGGGCCAGGTTGTGCAACATGCAGCATGCCACCACTATCTGGCAGACCTTCTTGGGTGAGTAGCACAAGGATCCACCTGTTATATGGAGGCACCGGAACCTGGCCTTCAGGATGCCAAAGGTCCTTTTAATTATCCTTCTTGATCACCCATGTGCCTCATTATAACGTTCTTCTGCCCTTGTCCTGGCATTCCTCACAGGAGTCACCAGCCATGATAGGTCTGGGTAACCAGAGTCACCTGCAAATATTGAGGGACAACATTTAGCCACACACTATCCCATATGGCCAACACCATAGCCATACACCAACATATACTAGGTGGGAACCAGGGCTCACCTATTAGCCACACCCTGTGCCTCTGTAGTTGGGCCATCACATTTGGGATGCTGCTATTCCTTAGGACAAAGGCATCATCCACCGACCCAGGATACTTAGCATTGATTGATGTACTGATGCATTGATGCACTGGTCCGCCAAGCATACTATCTGCACATTCATAGAGTGGAAACTGTTACGATTCCTGAACACCTGTTCATTCTGGCTGGGGGGGGACAAATGCAAAATGTGTTCCGTCAATCGCACCAATTATATTGGGGATATGTGCCATTACATAAAACTCGGCCTTCACAGTGGCCAAATGCTCAGCCTGGGGGAATGCACATGTGTTTTATCAGGGTAGACAACAGTCTTGTCAGCACTATTGAGGACATTGGCTGTGACATTCCTGCTGCCAAGCCCACTGTGACTTGGAAAGAACCAGTTGCCAGGAAATGGAGAACTGATAGCACTTACACAAGAGGGGGGATACCAGTGGGATGACGGATAGCAGATATCAGGTCAGGCTCCAATTGGGCACACAGATCTGTGATTGTGGCCCTGTCCAGTCTATAGGTGAGTATTATGTGCCTGTCCTCCAGGGGTCTGTACACGGGGGTATGTCTCTATCTCCTTTTTATCCGCAGCAGTAGGTATCTAAGGGACAAAAGAGTGAGGAGGCTGTCACAAACTGGACAATGGAGCTACAACAGTAGACTTCAATCTGTAAACATGTTATGGGACAGTGTGAATTGTCAAGTATGTGCCTATTTATCCTGTGACACAGCATTATAGCATAGGGCTGCCCCCCGCCCCCTGAAATGGCATCCGCCTGTCCTGTGGGGTGGGACAGGTGGAAGTGAGGTAATGCCGCTGATGTTGTGTGCCTTGGCGAGAGGTGGTCGGGAACCACAGTGCAACTCCTCATTGGTTGTAATTGTGCCCTATGGGGTACAGTGGCCAATGGTGATCTATGCCGCCGGTATGCACCGCCGCGGATGTAACCGCCATTTTCTATCTGATGGTTCACTTGTTTCCTGACCTTCCACAGGAGAGGACCTCCACTGCATGTGCTGCTGTGACCTGTGTATAGAACCTACCATGGCCTGTGTGACCGGGGAAAGGGCCCCAGCCTTCACTTCAGAGGAATTGGAGAGACTGGTGGATGGGGTCCTACACCAGTAAGGACTGCTGTATGGGCCTCCAGACCAATAGGTGTGTACACTGTGGGCACAATGCATGTGGCATGGATGTATGGAGGTGTGTGTGAAGGCATTGTGTAAGGAGGAAAGATGTCCTCTTGGCTGTCTACATGTTGAGTGCTGGGCTATGTGTGTGCCAATAGTGATAGAAATGGGTATGGTGGGTCATACGTTCTACAGGATGGACTGATTGGCTAATGGTGTTCTCCTGTGTGTATTACCTCTTCAGGTCAGCGCCCATCAAAAGATGGGTATATGGTGTGCCATCGCCAAGGTGGTGCGGACCCTGGGGGTCTATGGCAGGCAGTGCACCCACTGTTACAAACGGTGGGTGGACATGAGATGCTGGGCACGGAAGACCGCAGAGGCCCAGCTGGGGATGGCCTCCTAACGAGGAAGGGGTGCCTGTCAATCCCTGACCCCCTGATGGCCCGCATACTGGTGGTGGCCTTTCCAGAGATGGATGGGCGGTTGAGGGCATCACAGCAGCCACAAGGGGGTGAGTACAGTGGCCATCATTGTAGGAAACAGCAGAAGAGGTAGTATCCGGGTGGTGGTTGTGTGTCAGTGGGTGCCCTTAGGCCAGGCCAGACATAGCAGCGTAGGTCCTCTGGAAGCTAAGTGTCTGAAGGGGAAATACTGCCTACCTAGCGTGTTAGCATCCACCTGGTCAGGGCTGCATGGGTCCCAGGTGTGCTGCAGTTGGCAGTGTGTGCTCCTCCTCATTCCTTGGAGACTAGCCATATCACTGGTAGTGCAATGCATAGTGTGTAGGCCTGTTCCCTGTGTGTAAGGGTGCTGTGTATGCCATGTTGGTGCAGTCATTGACCCAGTGTATCCTTTGTCTCTCTCCTCCCCTTTCTTGTTTTGTCATACTTTCCTTATGTGCATTAGCATCATATGGCGGAGGAGCAGTGGCACCGGCGACGGAGGGAGCTGTATCCCACAGGACCCAGGAGGCAGAGTCCACCGATGCTGAGGGCACCAGTGGGACGTAGGGCGAGGGGAGCACCACAGCGGACACTTGAAGGGACAATACAGACTCTGATACCTCCCCTGATGGGAGCTCCCTGGTGGCGGCAGACACCTCTGTGACCCCCCAGCTACAGGTACAGCCTCCACCCCCTGTACCAGCACCACCCTCCCAGAAGCCCCTCAGCGAGTTGCCCGTGCTCGCTCACCCAGGAAGGTGGGCATCTCCTTCGCCCGACGCACCTCAGGCCCTGTCCCAGTCAGCCCTGCTGCCCTGAGTGAGGAAGCTATTGACCTCCTGAGATCCATCTCTGTAGGGCAATCAACCATTGTGAATGCCGTCCAGGGGCTGGCAGCCCAGATGCAACAATCTAATGCATTCCTGGAGGGCATTCACAGTGAATTGGCGGCCCACCAGAGATCGATCCAGGCTCTGGTCTCCTCTCTTATGGCAGCCTTTGTCCTTTTTTCAACCAATCCCCCCTACCACTACCCCTTCCCAGTCCCATTCTCCTCTACCCCAACCCATCCCAAGCACACAGCCAGACGAGCATGCACACAGGACAACACCCAAGAGTCTCACAGGCAAACACAAGCACCACACTTCATCCCACAGGCACGCACCCAAACACCATTCATTTGCAGACACAACAACATCCACTCTTTCCACTGTCTCCCCCTCTTCCTCCTCCTCCACCTCCCACCCAGTTACGTCCACACTCACACCTGCATGCACTACATCATCATCCACTACCAGCATCATCACCATACCAAGCAGAACACACACCTCACTGGCAGACACCTCCACAACATCCATGCACACGTCCCCTGTGTCCTCTCCCACTGTGTCTGCCCCCCCCTCCTAAAGTACACAAACACAAGCACTCAGACACCCAACAGCCTTCCACCTCACAACAGCATACAGCCCATGCATCTGCACCCAAATCCAGCAAACACCTCCAACAACCATTCCCTCATCCTCCACTCCCATTACTCCTCCCTCTTCCCGCACCAATGTCCCTAAAAAGCTTTTCCTTTTCACCATTGACCTCTTCCCTACCCCTACCCCCCTGTCTTGCATATATGGTCAGGGTATCTAGAACCCAGCAAGGCACCTCAGCCAAAACAGTCCACGGTCCCAGTTTCATCAGCACCTACTCGTGGTGGAAAGGATTCCAAGCCACAATTACTGATTGGGAAGGAGCCTGCACCAGTCAGCAAAAAGGGGAAGGAGCCTGAACCAGCCAGCAAAAAGGGGAAGGAGGAGGCACCAGCCAGCAAGATGGGGAAGGAGCCTGTACCAGCCAGCAAGAAGGGGAAGGAGCCTGCATCAGCCAGCAAGAAGGGGAAGGAGCCTGCACCAGCCAGCAAGAAGGGGAAGGAGCCTGCACCAGAAGCTGTCACAGAGCCCCCACCGCCAGCCGTGGTTGTGCAGCCATCAGTGAGTGCAGGGGCTGATCAGGAGCCTCCCACTACCACCACCACAGTGCAGCCATCGGAGGGTGCTGGGACTGATCAGGAGCCTCCCACTAGCACCACCACAGTGCGCCATCGGAGGGTGCAGAGGCTGAGCAGGAGCCTCCTACTACCACCACCATAGTGCAGCCATCGGAGGGTGCAGGGGCTGAGCAGGGGCCTCCCACTACCACCACCACAGTGCAGCCATCAGAGGGCTGCAGATCCTCCGCAGATCACACTGTCCCCGTGCTGATATTTGATTGGCTGCCAACACTTCAACCAAGGAAGTGTTGGAAGCCATCTTTGGACTCGTCCCAGAAAAAAAGCCAAACAAAAGGAAAGGGGCCAGGGTAGATTCACCCTGATCCCTTAGCCCTGGTGCTGGGGTACCTGAGGAACCCCACCAGGGCATTGTTTTAAAAAACATCTGGAAAAATCCACAAATGAATTCGCAGATTTTGTAAGATTTAAAAAAAATAATGTGATCTATATTTTTTTCCTCCAGGTGGGCCAGGTCCCGGGGGCATTTGGGGATTACCACCTCCCCGGGGCAAAGAGTAAAAAAAGAGAAGGGGGTCTGTTTCAGACCTTCTGTGGTCCCGGGGACCACCACCTCCCCAGGGCTATGTCCATGTTAGAGGGGGGACATGCGGCCTCCCTTGAGGAACCACTGATGTCCCTGGGGACCGATATCCCTCAGGGCCAGCTCCTGCTATGTCCTGGGGTGCCCACCCCGGGACATAGCTGTTTGCTGTGACTTGGCTGCAGCTTTGAAGCTCCAGCCAAGCCACAGCAAACACTCTGGTTTCTGACAGCAGGACCTGTCAAGCAGGCCCGCTGTCACAAAGCAGAGTTTTCATCTCTGTTCCCTGCACACAGGTATGCATGTAGGGAACAGAGATGAAAGATTTGCTTCAGGAACCAAGGAGCTGCTCCACGCTTGCTGAAGCAATAGGACTGTGGGGGAGGCCATGAGGCTTCCCTGCTGTCGTAGATAGCCCATAAAGGGCTAAAAAAAGCATATTAAAAAAAAGGATAGCTCAAGTGTGAAGGTCACAGATATTCACATGGAGAGTTTGATTCCAGCCAGACTCGTTTTCCTCCTTTCATTTTTTTTAAGTAGAAATCTTTAAGGCTTGTATGAAAGGTGATTTTACACTTTTTGCATGACAGATGCATTTTTGTTTTAAAATTGTGCAGAAATATCTTGTTTTACGTATATCATACACCAAAGCCTATAAAAGTCTCCAGCTCTCTCCCTCTCACTCTTTCTCTCTCTCTTTCAAACTCTTTCTCCCGCTCACACACCCACTCACAGACTCACTCAGACTCTCATGCACCCACTCACAGACCCACTTATACCCTTGAGCACTCAGTCACAGCCCAAGTCAGAACCTCACGCACCCACTCACAGACCCACTCAGAAAATTACGCACCCGCACACAGACCCACTGACACCCTCATGCATCCACTCACAGACCCTCACTCACACTAATGCACCCACGAAAAACACTGATATACACACTCTCACATCCAGACATAGACTCTCACAGCCTCTCTCACCCCCAGATAACCCTTTCACAGCTATTCTGACACTTAGAGAAGCCGCAGCCAACTCCTACCATGCACGGACAAAAGGCTGTGCGCAACATAGGGTTGGGTGGTTAGGGGGGTTGTCCGCAGAGTCTGGCTGTAGGCCAGGTCTTGCTGGCAACCTCTGATGTGCACTCGCGAAGGCCATGTATGGTGCAAGGTTGGGTGCTTATAGGGGGTTGGCCAACAGCTGCTGGGCACTGCAAAAGGCCATGCACGAGGGTGGGTGAATTAATTTATAGTAATGAAATTTTTTTTAAAACATAGAAATTCACTGAAAAAAACAAACGTCAAAGGGATGTTACAGGTAAGCACACATTGTAAACATATAAAAACATAGAAATTCACTAGTTATAGTCAGAGTTAGCTCAAGTAACTATAACTCGTGTCCTAAGGTAACTATAACCCGCACCATCACCATGCACTGCTAATTACCCCACAAATTACAGCACTTATGACATCTTTGATAATATTTTTGATAATATCAATGTCATATTTGCAGTCACATTTTTGACCAAAAAAACTGTGCATGGTGGGGACACGAGATATAGTTACCTTAGGACACAAATTATAGTTACTTGTGCTAACTCTAACAGGTGCATTTCTATGGTTCTGTATGTTTAAAATGTGAACCTAAATATAACATCCAGTTAAACCTTCGTAGTGATTCCCAAAGGTTACAGGGATAGCGATTCCCTTTAATCTACAGAGATGACAGCTGAGACAGAAGTCATCGCTGAATTTGGTGGTCAGTGGTCTGTCAGGGTGGAAGCAATGTCCTCCCTGACATACTTTACTCCATCCGCCAAATTCTAAATCAGGCTCTAAGTCTTTCTTGCAACTAAAAAGAGAGTTGATTTTGGAGTGGCCAGTTAGAACCTGGGCAGATCATTGCATTTCCAAAATTGATGTATAAAATAACGAGGACTTGCTCCTGGATCCTAAAGCTCTTTTAGTAGTCTGACATGATTTACTTCCTTCTTATCCTTATTATCTTGGAGTGTCCCTTGGGTTACCAAGGTGTCTCAATGTTTGTGAAAGAGAAGATCTCCAAAAACCACTTTTGCAAGGCATGGACTTTTTTTTAAATAACAGCTATCGCATTGCAACTGTTATCCAGGCTTCCTGATCACACCTCAATAAAGCCTGTATATATCAATGCATTTCCCATAGACACAGAATATGTAACACTCTTTTATATATCAGACAGTAATTCCTTTACTTGAAGCTACCGAAGTTCCTCACTCAGGTCGCTAGAGACAAGCTTACTGTTTCAGGTTTTTCGTACTGTGGGTGTGAACGTGTAATTTACCAGAAGTTCTGGAGTTTCCTTCAGGGAGTGGCAGGATAATCCTGTAGTCTTATTTTCTTCATTATGATTCTCAGTGTCCTTTCACCTCCTCATGTATATACAGTAGTTAGTTGAGATAAGATTTGTAGTTTTCTTCAAGTCTACTTTTCCAACAGCAGGTTCCTCTTTACAACTTCCAATTTTGGGTTCATCTATTCATTAGGAGTGGAATTTTCAAATTCATCTGTCTCTTGGTTGAGCTTATGCTAAAACATAGCTGTCCTGCCCCAGCTGAAATGGCTTGTCTTGACTGTCTACACCTTGTCCCGGCTACTTTTCTGTGTCTTCTCTGGAATTTGCTCATCACTTGGGCATTTTTAATTAGTCAGTGAATTAAAAGAATTGCTCAAATCTGTTATTTCCACTTAATATCAGAAAAGTCGGTCCTCACTTTCTCTGACACCACACAACCTTGTTCTAGTCTGGATACATTATTCTTAGTCCGTATAAAATGGCCTACATGTCTGATTTACATACACTGCTATAAGATTTTTCAGTACTCTCAATCTATACACATCCTTGGCAAATTGTTCCATCTAGATTGGGTCCACATCCATCTGTACGTTTTTATATGTGTAATACATTTAATTTGACATCACAGTCAATAGTCCATCTCTACCTTTGATGACTTTCTCTAGAATATTTAACTTGTGCCTCTTTCAACGCCCTCCCTGGTTTTCCCCTTCAGCAATGGGAAGATGGTTTACTTAGGAAATATGTTTGTTTTGAACTGCAAAACACGTCCATAGTCTGCAGTTCAGAGCACCATCATCCTCAGGGTCAGGCCACATGCTTCTTTTCACTACTGACACAGCTACCATAAGTAGCGTTACAACTATTTCTTTGTAAGGGGAATGAATGCACTTCAGCAGGAGAGGCTGGTTTTGGTGCCAGAGTTGGGCGAAAGATTTCTAAGGGGGCATAAGTCAGACCATTTCTGTACTTCCAGTAACTATGCATAGGTGGTGCTGCAGTAATTTTTAGGTCAAGCATAGCAGCGCGCAAGTGCTGCTCTTCTCGACATGTTGTAATCTATTCTGTGGGCTTTAACCACGCCCATCTCATGCCCATCACTTTCATTTGCTCCTGGGCCTGCATTTCAAAAATCCCTTGATGTTGTTGGTAATTGCTTTACGTTTGTCCTGCCTTGAGGCTGATTTGTTACTACCTTCGGGACTGACCCTATTACATGGATTATTGCACGATAGGGCATGTACATTAGTGTGGCACCCAATTCTTTTCTTTTGCCTCACCATATTGCACTCTTGGTGGTATGTTTTTTCTTCCTTTTCCTTGTTTTCAAGCATCTTGCTGTTTCTTTGCGATGTCTGCAGGGTCTTTTTTTTATTTGCAGTTTTATGTAGCGCAAACTCAATACATAGGTATGACAGCATTTTACATGAGCACTGGTTACATTTCACAAGAACCCATTGATTTCTGGTAGCAAGGGGAGATTAAGTGATTTGGTCAGAATCGCATGATGCTGAGCTGGCGCCGAGACTCAAACCGTGTTTGCCAGCTCCAAAGTCAGCAGCTCTGGCCCTTGAGCCACATCCTCTCCCCTAGGGTTCTTTGTCTGGTGCGTGTTTGGACAGTCTGGCAATAACTCGTTTTTTTAATAGCTCTTGGTATTATGGGTTCTGTCATTTCATAGTGCTGCAAAGCAGGTGTCATCCTTAACAAAATCACTATATTTCATTTGCATAGACCTTGCAGAGAGGAAGAGGTGAAAAGGCTATGTCAGGATTGTAATCTGTAACATTCTCGTTCTGTCAAGACCTCTGCAGTGGGTGCATTAACCAACTAACTTGAGTAGAGCTTAACACTAGGTGATAGCACATGCTCTTGATAACCTCTGAAGGATCACCAACCAAGCACATAGGTTAGTTCTAGGCAAGAAGATGGCGAAAGTTGTTGTCTCCAAGATGGTGAAAAATGAGTAGTGACTCCAGACCCTTGCATTTCATGGCCTTAAGTTTGATAACAAAAAACATCAAACCTTTGGACCTCGTAAATTGGACCTCTTCAAATAGAGTTTAGTTAGCACGCGCTCGAAACAAAGGTATTACAGTACTTTACATGAGCACTGATTACATTACACAAGAACACATTAATTTTTGGTAGCAAGGGGAGATTAAGGTGGTCATTATGAAAAGGGTGGTAATGACCGCCACGCCGGCGGTGGCGGTCATTACCGCCAATTGCATGGCGGTCCAGACTGCCATATTTTGAACACAGTAGTGAACTGGCTGCAAAGCAGCCAGTTCACTACCACCCACTGCCAGGCCAGAATCGACCGCCGGGCCGACGGTAAGCACATTCGATACGGCGGTGGAGGCAGGACCGGCAGTGGGATTATGATCCTATTTCCACCAGGGATTTCCTGGCAGGATACCCCACCTGGTAATCCCTGGCGGAAAGCATACGGGTGACAGGAATTCACATTCCTGTTACCTGTATATGACACGCCAGGCCCCCCCCTTGCCTCTACCCCCACCCACCCCCCCAAGCCCCTGGAACTGCCCCCCGAACCCCAAAAAGCGACCCCCCTACCCTCTGTCCTAAATCTCCATGCACGCCATCCAGGTCCCCCCTCACCATCCCCCCACATAAGGTCCCCCCAAACCCCAACCCCTCACATCCTTCTACACCTACATGCGCACATGCATTCATACACACAGACACACTTCCCCCCTTCACAAACACTCACACACACCCCCATGCACTGACACACTCAAACACACACACCCCTCCCCCACTTCCCTCGCGGGCAGCACTTACCTGTTCCATTGCGCTGCTCCAGGAGGGAACAGGCTCCTTGGATGCTGCTCTGCCGGCATCGCAGTGCCTCCATTAACTGCCATGCCTATAACTGCATCATTATAGGCGTGACGGTGTATGGACTGACGTGGCGGTGAGGGTGGAGTAGCATCCACCCCCTCCACCGACCACCAGCATGGCACATAGCGGGCCTCACCTCCATCAATGGCGGTGAGGCTCTATGCATCAGAATATGGCGGGACGCCATTTTCATAATGACCGCCTAAGTGATTTGCCCAGAATAACAGGATATTGAGCAGATGCCAAGACTCGAACCATGTCCCCCACCTCCAAAGTCGGCAGCTCTGGTCCTTGTGCCACAACCTTTCCCCTAGGATTCTTTGTCTGGTGCGAGTTGGGGCAGTCTGAGAATAACTTGTTTTTTTATATAGCACTTGGTAAATCAGGTTCTGCTGTTTCATAGGGCTGTGAAGCAGGTGCCATTCTTAACAAAATCATTATAATTCATTTGCATCAACCTTGCAGAGATGAAGAGGTGAAAAAGCTATGTCAGGATTGTAATCTGTGACATTCTCGTTCTGTCAAGACCTCTGCATTAGGTGCATTACCAACTGACTTGAGTAGAGCTTAACACTAGACGATAGCATGTGCTCTTGATAACCTCCGAAGGGTCACCAAGCCCATAGCTTAGTTCTAGGCAAGAAGATGGCAAAAGGTATTGTGTTTAGTTATGACTATTGCAGACTTCCAGGATTACTTCTCGAATTCTTGGCGAATTCCAAAATGAGAATCGAAAATCTCCTCCTTAATGTAGGAGTAAATTTAAGACTTTAGGTTTTCTTAATGAATGTGGCCCATTGTGGCTGAAAAAAACACACACACAAGCATATGACATAATTGGATGAGCCATGACTTCAAGACGGGTGGCAGCCCAATGCCTCTCCTCCCTGTGAATATTTATGTTACTGTTTCACTTCTGTAATTCTACCCCCTACTTATTTATTTTTTGCCCTTTGCTGATTACCTTCCTCTTCTTTTCTCCACTCACCTTCTCACATCACCTGTAGATGTGCATAAGACTTCAGGGTCGCAGGGGACATCGCTAGAATACTATATATTTAACAAAAAAAGTCTTCTGGCTCTGATTTTGATGGCTCATTTGCTCTGCATGATGGAGAATTGTGAGTTACAATAACTTTATCTCTCCAGTAGTGCAGAAATCGCAATGGAGATTAACTGGGTGCTGCACCTGGACGCAGGCAACGACGCCTATTCTCCGTTTTATCACCCATCTATTAGTGTGAGAGGTATGGCCTTTGGCCAGGCAGTGCCTTGCATGGTTCGACTTGCTTGAAAATTGTTGCTTGAAAATTACACTTTCTATCACGCGAGTACACGGGCAGTGGCATACTTCACATTTCTACTAGCAGTGTAATAAAAATGCATGTCCGTGTGTTAAAAAGAAAACCTGTATTTGTAACAGGTTATGAGCAGCATATTTCTTCCCTTTTTGTCCATACAAGAACCAGCAACAAATAAAAGTAAGTGGAATTGTGTAAATCAACTCTATTCACTAATTAGCAATGAAAAGCATAAGTGCTAGGCTTGTGAGGCTCTTTAGCCCAGTTTATATAAGTTTTATAAGTATCATTTACTGTAAAATGTGATACAACTGGAATTTTACTTCAAGTTTATTTATTAAATCACGATTTGGAACTCCTAAGATGTCCACATAAACAATTCAATTTTTATAAAATAACAATAGCACATACTCAATAAAGTAAGATCTAAGATATCTTATGAATTACATGCCAAAATATATAGTCCATATAATTTACAAATAAAGTGCATCCATATATCAGAAAACTTAGCTATGTTACAGAACATTTCCTATACAGTGCTTCAATATAAAATCAAAGAAACATCATGAATCTATTTGAATAAAAGCACATTCTTTGTATAAAACCACCTGTACTATAAAACAATCAATATAAATTTAAGAAAGCCTTAAACAATTTTAAAATCCTAAAACCGAATTTTACGTCTGCACCACACCTTCCCCTCCAGGCTGTTAAAAGAAGCCACAGCCTATAGACATATCGGGGCATATTTATACTCTGTTTGCATCGAATTAGTGTAATTTTTTTTTACTCTAATTCGGTGCAAAACTAACTCCATATTTATACTTTGGTGCTAGACCCCTCTAGCACCAAATTTATGGAGTTAGAGTCATTTTTTGAAAGTGGAGACCTACTTTGCCTTAATGAGATGCAAGGTAGGCGTTCCCGTGCACAAAATGACTCTATGGCCTTAACGCTATTTTAGGGGCATATTTATACTCTGCGGCATATTTATACTCTGTTTGCACCGAATTAGTGTCATTTTTTTTTACTCTAATTCGGTGCAAAACTAACTCCATATTTATACTTTGGTGCTAGACCCATCTAGCACCAAGGCCCTGATTTAAACTTTTTTTTGCACCGCATTAACGTCATTTTATGACACAAAAGTGGCGCAAACGTACAAAATATTGCCCCTTATTTATACTTTTTGCTGCAAAACTGCACTAACTCAGTTTTGCACCAAAAAGTTTAGCACCGGCTTGCACCATTTCTGTGCACCAGCCGGGCACCATATTTATGGAATGGTGCAAGCCGGTGCAAAGGGTAGGCTAGAGTTTTAAAAAATGACTTTAGTTGGGTGGGGCTGTCAGTATAGAAGAAGAGGGTTTAGCACCAAAAAATGGCTTTAGGCAGGTTAGAGTAAAAAAAAATGACTCTAACCAGATTAGTGTCATTTTATGGTGCTAAACCTACCATGCCACATGACTCCTGCCTTAGAAAAGGCAGGAGTCATGCCCACCACCCCAGTGGCCAGCACAGAGGACAGGGGTCCCCTGGGCATGGCCATTGCACCCTGTGCCATGTATGGGGGCCCATTTCAGGGCCCCCTATGGCACTTTCAAAAATAAAATGCACTTACCTGTACTTACCTGGGATGGGGTACCCCATCCTCGCAGTCCCTCTAGTGTGGGTGGGGGTGCCCCTAGGGCCTAGGGAGGGCACCTCTGGGCTTATTCCATGGTGTTCCACCATGGAAATAGGGCCACAGGTCCCCTAACGCCTGCCCTGACCCAGGTCTTAAAAAATGGGGCAAAGCAAGCTTTGCCCCATTGTTTGACCCCTCCTCCCTACCTTGCACCATTTTTGCATGGGAGTATAAATATGGTGTTAAGGCCATAGAGTCATTTTTTTGCACGGGAACGCCTACCTTGCATCTCATTAAGGCAAGGTAGGTTTCCACTTCCCAAAAATGACTTTAACTCCATAAATTTGGTGCTAGACGGGTCTAGCACCAAAGTATAAATATGGAGTTAGTTTTGCACTGAATTAGAGTTTTAAAAAAATGACGCTAATTCAGTGCAAACGGAGTATAAATATGCCTCTTAGCATCAAAAAATGATGCTAATCTGGTCAGAATCATTTATTTTGACTCAAAACTGCCTAACGTCATTTTGTTTTTCAGCTAACCTACCCTTTGCACCGGCTTGCACCATTCCATAAATATGGTGCCCAGCTGGTGCTAAAAAATGGTGCAAGCCGGTGCAAAACTTTTTGGGGCAAAACTGCCTCAGTGCAGTTTTGCACCAAAAAGTATAAATAAGGCCCATAATACACTAGGACTGTTAAGGCTGTGCAGCTAGCAAATATGCAGTACTCGCAGTGCAAAAGTCAAAAGTTGCATGATAACTGGAGCCTCAGTCTGTGTCACTGATCAAGTAATTGCAATAGACATACCCAGCTTCTGAAAGCATGTTTGAGAATTTTGTCAAGGAGTGTTTTCTTTATTTTACTATGACAAAATTATGTTTTACAGCACATTTGCAACTCTATTGCTGATCCCTACCTGCGCCATTTAGTATAGTCTGCCATTCTCCCCACTTTCTAAGGTTATATAAACTTGGCATACAGGAATATCTGGGACAAAGGGTCTGATTTAGAAATCGGGGGCCTGGTTACTCAGTCACAACGGTGATGTATATCCCGTCTGCCAAAATATAATCCTACAGCATATTATGGGATTTAGGTTTCAGCAGACAAGATATCCATCACGTGGTGACAGAGTAACCAGTCCACCGAGTTGTAAAGGGCCTGATTTAGAACTTGGCGGATGGAATACTCTGTCACAAACGTGATGGATATCCCTGTCCCCATATTACAATCCCCATAGGATGTAATAGGATCATAATATGGCGGACAGGATATCTGTACCATTTGTGAAGGAGCATTCCCTTCTGCCAAGTTCTAAATCTGTCCCAAACTTTCTTGTTATCACTTTGATAGAATTTGCACTATTTCACTCCATGGTTACATAACAATATCTTGGTTGATGAACCTCAAAACTCAATCATTTTACAAGTGCTCTTCAACACCTGCTTCACCACACTATTGGGACACATCAAGGGGGTCATTACAACCCTGGGGGACGGTGTTAAAGCTGCGGTAATGCTGCAAACAGGCCGGCGGAAAGAAAAAGGGAATTATGACCGTGGCTTAGACCGCCAACATAGACAGCCACTTTAACACTCCGACTGCCACGGCGGTACAGACAAGCAGCGCGGCGGTCACTGCCAACAGACAGGTGCAAGACAATGTACCGCCCACAGTATCACAACCTGCCAATCCACCACCTTTTCCGGGGCGTATTCACCGTGGATAAAAACACGGCGGAAACAGCTTTTGCAATGGGAAAACGCTCACCTTAACACACTCCACGAGGAGGGAGGGCACCATGGATCCCGAACTACAAATACTCCCAGCGCTTGTCTTTCTGCTGCTCTGCGATCACCATCTACGTAGGCGCCGAAGACAACGGTGAGTACTGCACCTATGACATAGGGAAGGGGGAGGCACAAGTCAGGGGGACACACACGCAACACCCCCACCCCCAACCCGACCCTCACCCACTACAACACACACACCAATGCATGTCCAAACAGCACAGTAACAACCCCCCCCCCGGAAGAATGCAAAGACAAAAGGGAATCAGTTAAAACATTGTAATGAATCAAAATACAGTAAGCTAATATATACAGATATATATACACATTCCAGAATTTATACATTACAATTAGTAGTGCAGGTATGCACATATCAATGTCCGTGCACCACTGGGCCCAAAATGCATGGGCGAGGCCCACACTAGATACCTGTCCACAAACGGAGAGAACACTGCAGGGGTATCAGCTAGAAATACAACAGTCACCTCAGGGGGAAGGGAAGGAGGGGCACCTCAGCCGGATTACAGCACCACGCCAGATCCACGACGGGGCTCCATGCCCATTGATGTATCCTGGGGAGTGCAAAGCCACAGTCTCTCAAGTCTCTACAGTGGTTGGTTTGCCCACTGCATTATTCTGGGGAGTGCAAAGCCACAGTCTCTCAAGTCTCTACAGTGAGTGGGTTGCCCACTGTTCCATCCTGGGGAGTGCAAAGCCACAGTCTCTCAAGTCACCACAGTGGTTGGTTTGCCCACTGCATTATCCTGGGGAGTGCAAAGCCACAGTCTCTCAAGTCTCTACAGTGGGTGGGTTGCCCACTGTTCCATCCTGGGGAGTGCAAAGCCACAGTCTCTCAAGTCACCACAGTGGTTGGTTTGCCCACTGCATTATCCTGGGGAGTGCAAAGCCACAGTCTCTCAAGTCTCTACAGTGGGTGGGTTGCCCACTGTTCCATCCTGGGGAGTGCAAAGCCACAGTCTCTCAAGTGGATACCAGTCTCCACTGGTTCTGGAGCGGGACTGGTGCCCAGACTGCATCAGGCTCCCCGTGATGGTTCCTGTTCCGTCACTGTCCCAGCTGCACATGGACTAACGATGCTTGATTTGGCGGTCTTTTCCCTGTTCAGCGGTGCTTTGCCATGGCGGTCTGTGCCCTGTTCAGCGGTGCTTGACTTTGCAGTTTCAGACCTGTTCAGCGGTGCTTTGCCCTGTTCAGCGGTCTTCACCATGGCGGTCTTTTCCCTGTTCAGCAGTGCTTTGCCATGGTGGTCTGTGCTCTATTCAGCGGTGCTTGACTTTGCAGTTTCAGACCTGTTCAGCGGTGCTTTGCCCTGTTCAGCAGTCTTCACCATGGCGGTCTTGTCCCAGTTCAGCTGTGCTTTGCCATGACGGTCTGTGCCCTGTTCAGCGGTGCTTGACTTTGCAGTTTCAGACCTGTTCAGCGGTGCTTTGCCCTGTTCAGCGGTCTTCACCATGGCGGTCTTGTCCCTGTTCAGCGGTGCTTTGCTATGGCGGTCTGTGCCTTGTTCAGCGGTGCTTGACTTTGCAGTTTCAGACCTGTTCAGCGGTGCTTTGCCCTGTTCAGCGGTGCTTTGCCCTGTTCAGCGGTCTTCACCATGGCGATCTTGTCCCTGTTCAGCGGTGCTTTGCCATGGCGGTCTGTGCCCTGTTCAGCGGTGCTTGACTTTGCAGTTTCAGACCTGTGCATTGGTGTGTGGCATGACGGTCCCTCATTGCCCAGCGGGGCTGTGGCTGGCGGGGCCCTCCAGGGCACTGACGCTGGCGGTGCTCTCCGGACCAGTGACGATTGTGCTGCCCACCTGGGCACTGACTCTGGCGGTGGTCTCCGGACCAGTGACGATTGTGCTGCCTTCCTGGGCACTGACGCTGGCGGTGGACTCCGGACCAGTGACGATTGTGCTGCCCTCCTGGGCAATGACTCTGGCGGTGGTCTCCGGACCAGTGACGACAGTGCTGGCGGTGGCGTCGCGGCTGCCGGGGAGGATGGCGCCCTTCTCCGCCGTGCTGCTCTTCCCAGACTGTGCAGACTTCTTTTGGCCCTTCACCACCTTTGGAGGAGTCACAGCTGACTCGGCACTCCCCCTGGGACCCTTGTGAGCAGTTTTGCCGCCAGGAGTCTTCACCCTGTCCCGTTGGCCACTTTCCAACTTAAGGTGCTTTACAGGGGGTGGACTGGCAGTGCTTTGGCTCCGTGTCACACTGGCTGCCCTGGTGGCCGGTGCACTCCACACACCTTTAACACGCACCACTGGTACAGGAATTTTATTGGCTGAGGTGCTACTACGGGACCTATGAATTGGAGGGGTAGGGGTGGTGGCAAAGAGGTCAACGTTGCTGAGGAAGAGTTGATGACGAAGACTGGGATGGGTAGCTGGAGGGGGTCTTGGAGTGGAGGAAGAGGAGGTGGTTGTAGGAGGTGTAAATTTAGGTGATTTGGGTGCAGGTGCAGGTACTGGAGGCTGTCGTGAGGTGGATGGATGTTGGGTGTGTGGGTGCCCGCGTTTGTGTACTTTGGGAAGGGGCGTCACAGACACACTGGGAGTGGACACAGGGGATGTGTAAATGGTAGTGGGGGGGTGAGTGCAGGTGAGAGGGGTGTGGTGCTGGGTGTTCTGGTGCGAGTCCTAGTGCCTGTAGATGTAGTGCATGCAGGTGAGAGTGTAGACAACACTGGGAGGGAGGAGGGAGACGATGAGGAGGGGGACACAGTGGAGGCAGTGGATGTTGTTGTATCTGTATGTGGGTGATGCTTGTTTGAGTGCCTGTGGGTTGTGTGGTGCTTATGTTTGCCTGAGCTACTTTTGTGCGTTGAGGTGTATGCATGCTTGTCTGATGGTATGCTTGGGATAGGCTGGGGTACAGGGGACTGGGTCTGGGTGGAGGAAGTTGGAGGGGGAGGCTAGACACAGGGACAATGGCTGCCATCAGTGCTGAGGCCAGAGATTGCAGGGTTCGATGAAGGGCATCCTGACCAGAATGAATGCCCTCCAGGAATGCATTACCGTGTTGCAACTCCCTTTCTACTCCCTGGATGGCATTCACAATGGTAGACTGCCCAACAGTGAGTGACCTGAGGAGGTCAATGGCCTCCTCACTGTGGGCAGCAGGGGTGACAGGGGCTGAGGTGCCTGGGGCGAAGGTGATGCCCACCCTCCTGGGTGAGCGGGCACGGGGCGAACGCTGAGGGGCTGCTGGGAGGGCAGTGCTGGTAGGGGAGGTGGCGGCTGTACCTGTAGAAGTGGGTGGCACAGATGGTGCCCCACCACAAGGGAGCTCCCATCGGCGGGTGAGTCCGTGTCGCTGTTTGGTGATCTGGTGACCGACGTGAAGCTCCCCTCGCCCTCCGTCCCACTGGTGTATTCAGAGTGTGTGGTGTGGCCCTCCATGGCCATGTGGGATGCAGCTCCCTCGTGCTCCGGTGCCACTGTACCTCCTCCTGATGATGCTGATGCACACAAGAACAGGGAGAGCACAAAAAGGGGGGGGGACGACAGAAGAAAGACAGGTTGAGTGCATGGCTTACCGCTACCGTTGGCGGACAATACAGACACAGCAGCCACCTGCACTACGCCGTGCTCTTGGCCTCTACAGATTCAATTCCTGGGATCTGCCCTACATGGCTATGGTGGTCATCTGCACACATAGATGACACAGGCGAATGAATGTATACCTGTACTTGGCACTCTACGGGGGTGGGGTGGAGTGGTACATGGCCTGCATTACGGAGGGGCCTAGCCTACGGAACTCGCCCTGGCCTAGTGAAACCCACAGCCCTCCTCCCCCACCCACACCCCTCCACTGCGCGCAAAGTCCGCAGAATGAGAGTGTACTCACCCCCTTGTGTCTGCTGTGATGCCCTCAAGCGCCCATCCAACTCAGGGTAGGCCACCGCCAGGATCCAGAACATCGGGGGTCATGGTTCGACGGGCACCCCTCCCACGTTGGGAGGCCATCCCCAGCTGAGCCTCCGCCGTCTTCTTGCTCCAGCGGCGAATGTCCTCCCATCTTTTACGGCAGTGGGTGCCCCGTCTCTGGTGGACCGCCAGGGTCCGGACGTCCTTGGCAATGGCACGCCAAATGTCCTTCTTCTGGTGGGCGCTGACCTACATGACATGTACAGGGGAAGAAGACAAGTCATTAACAACAGCACCGTCGAAGTGTGTGGCCCCCATCCCTTCCCTTGCCATGTGGCACATGCATTCACAGTCCTTCATGTTCCCTGACCTCTGCCCCCTTCCTACTGACATCCAGCCCTCTCCACCCAGGCATAGCACATACAACGTGCTCCCTGTGTACTTACCTGTTGGTCTGGAGGACCGTAGAGAGTAGCGTGTACTGGGGGAGGACCCCGTCCACGAGCTTCTCCAACTCCTGAGCATTGAAGGCAGTGGCCCTTTCCCCAGACGCAGCAGCCATTGTCTCTTCCAGACTGAGGTCACAGCAGCACTTGCAGTGTAG
This sequence comes from Pleurodeles waltl, assembly GCF_031143425.1. Taxonomy (NCBI): domain Eukaryota; kingdom Metazoa; phylum Chordata; class Amphibia; order Caudata; family Salamandridae; genus Pleurodeles; species Pleurodeles waltl. The sequence goes on from NC_090440.1 coordinate 917,437,774, forward strand.
GTCCTCTCCTGTCGAAGATCAGGTATCGAGTGATTGAACAGATAGAAAACGGCGGTCTAGTCCGCGGCGGTGACGTTCGCGGCGGTGCGTATCATCACCGCCGGCGCACTTCATCATTGGCTCCTGGGATCCATTGGGTCCAATGTTAACCAATGCAGCAGTGCGCTGCGGTCTACGACCGCCTACCGCGATGGTGTACAACGCCAGCGCAGTTACCTCACATCCCATTGTCCCAGTTTAGCGGTCAGACAGCCGCCATTTCAGGGGCCCACATGGCTTTATTTACTAATGCGTCACACATACCCAGACCTACACTCAACACACGTACTGGAAGAGTTTTGTATTTGGGGTCGTGTTCTGTGTAGCTGTGGGTACATACCTTGTAATTTGTTGACTTTTTGGTCGCTGTTGTCCTTCCTAGGCACCGTCAGCTGGGACATGTGAGGAAATGTCGGAATCCTCCAGTGTACCGACCGCTGGTGGACCTGTTGACAATGGAGGAGCGACATTTAATCATCACCTACAGGTTTGACTGTGCCACAATCCAGGAACTGTGTACCCAGTCGGAGCCAGACCTGATCTCACCAATCCGCCATCCCACAGGAATCCACCCTGACGTGCAGGTGCTATCAGTGCTCCATTTCCTTGCAAGTGGGTCTTTTCAGACAACTGTGGCCATGGCATCAGGGATGTCCCAGCCTATGTTTTCCAACGTGTTGTCCAGAGTGTTGTCTGCCCTGCTGAAACACGTAAGGAGCTACATCGTTTTCCCTCAGGTGGAGAATTTGGCTACAGTGAAAGGTGACTTCTATGCCCTTGGACATATCCCCAACATCATAGGTGCTATTGATGGCACCCATGTAGCTCTGGTCCCCCCCCCGCAGCAGTGAACAGGTGTACAGGAACCGGAAGAGTTATCATTCCATGAATGTACAGATGGTATGTTTGGCAGACCACTATATCTCCCAGGTAAATGCTATGTTCCCTGGCTCTGTGCATGACGCCTACATCCTGCAGAATAGCAGTATCTCGTATGTGATGGGTCAACTTCAGAGGCACCGGGTGTGGCTATTAGGGGACTCTGGTTACCCCAACCTGTCATGGCTATTGACCCCAGTGAGGAATCCCAGGACCAGGGCAGAGGAACGCTACAATGAGGCCCATGGGCGGACTAGGAGGGTGATCGAACGCACCTTCAGCCTCCTGAAGGCCAGGTTCAGATGCCTCCATATGACAGGTGGTTCCCTATTCTACTCACCAAAGAAGGTGTGCCAGATCATCATCGCCTGCTCGATGCTTCACAATCTTGCTTTGCAACGCCAGGTGCCTTTTCTGCAGGAGGATGGTCCAGATGGCGGTGTTGTGGCAGCTGTGGAGCCTGTGGACAGTGATGAGGAGGAACCTGAGGAAGAAGACATAGACAACAGGGAGTCAGTCATACAGCAATATTTCCAGTGACATACAGGTGAGAACATTTTTTTTTACTATTACATTCACTTTCACACTTCTACCTCTATCCTGTCTGTCATTTAGTAGCAGTATTTGGTAACTGAGTTGTACCTTTCCATTACGGTTTCACAGGTGTGGTTACCAACGTGTGTCATCTGCTTGCATCCTTCATGGACTTGTGATGTGTGACATAGGTATGTTGGCATTATAATTGAAAACGCATTTTGACTCTGTCATTGATAATACAAATTTACCAAATCACAGACTGACTCCAGAGTGTTTTGTGCTTCAAGGGTGTTTATTTCAGTGCTCAAAAATGGAGGGGGGTTGTAATATGGTGATGGGGGATGGTGGAGGAATGTCCACGGCAGAGTCCAGTCTATTAGTCTCACAGGTGCTTTGCCCATATGGGCATAGGAAGTGGAGCTGGGGCAGTTCCAATGTGGACAGGGTAACAAAGTGGGACAGTGGGAGGACAATCAGGGTGGTCTCATTTCCTGGCGGGGTCTTGCCATCTTGCTCTGTCCTGTTCCTGGATCTCAGGGACTGCTTGCGGGGTGGTTGTCCGTCTGCAGGGGGTGGGGTGCTGGTGTGGTGGTCCTGTGGCGGGGCGTCCTGTCCACTAGCGCCGGCGGAGGTGGTGGGCAGTTCATCGTCCATGCTAGTGTCATGGGCCCCTTGGAGTGCCACGGTGTCCCTCATGGTCTTTTGTATGTCCTTCAGCACCCCTACGATGGTGCTCAGGGTGGAGCTGATGGTTCTGAGTTCCTCCCTGAACCCCAAATACTGCTCCTCCTGCAGGCGCTGGGTCTCCTGAAACCTGGCCAGGACCGTCGCCATCGTCTCCTGGGAGTGGTGGTATGCTCCCATGATGGAGGAGAGGGCCTCGTGGAGAGTGGGTTCCCTTGGCCTGTCCGCCCCCTGTCGCACAGCAGCCCTCCCAGTTCCCCTGTGTTCCTGTGCCTCCGTCCCCTGGACCGTGTGCCCACTACCACTGCCCCCAGGTCCCTGTTGTTGTTGGGGTTGTGGGTTATCCTGGGTTCCCTGTAGTGGTGGACACATGTGTCCTGGGGACGGAGGTATGGGCCCGCTGGGTGGGTGCTGTGCTGGTGTTACCAGAGGGTGGAAGGTCATTGTCGGGCTGTGCCTGTGCGAGGGGAACCGACTGTCCCAAGGCCCACAATGGTCCGGGCTGGTCATCTGGATCCAGTTGGCCAGAGCTGCTGTCGTCACTGTGGGCCTCTTCTGTGGGTGGAGTGGAGATGTCTGGACCCTCCTGTGTAGTGACGTTCCATAGTGGTCCTGCAGGGGTATAAGAGCATGATTATTGCATGTGTGTGTGTCATGGTGTGCAATGGGTGGGTGTGCGTGTACCCCAGTGCAAGCATTCCTGTGTGGGGGTTTGTGTGATGATGGTTAGGGGGTTGTTATGGGTATGTGCAGTGAGCATGCTTTAGTGAGGGATGACCATGCTTAATTGTGTCATGCAGGGCTTGGTGTTGGGATGGGTGGTTTGTGTTATTAGTACATTAGTGAGGAGTTGGAGTGATAGGGGAGGGGGTGAGGGTGGGGGTGTGTGATAGCATGCAGGTAGGGTGGGGGATATGATAGTTAAGATTTGACTTACCAGTGTCCATTCCTCCACTGACTCCTCCGAGGCCCTCAGGATGCATGATGGTCAAGACTTGCTCCTCCCATGTTGTTAGTTGTGAGGGAGGAGGTGGGGGTCCGCCGCCAGTCTGCTATACCGCGATGTTGTGCCTGGAGACCACAGAACGCACCTTCCCCCGTAGGTCGTTCTACCTCTTCCTGATGTCCTCCCGATTTCTTGGATGCTGTCCCACAGCGTTGACCCTGTCCACGATTCTGCGCCATAGCTCCATGTTCCTGGCTATGGAGGTGTGCTGCACCTGTGAGCCAAATAGCTGTGGCTCTCCCCGGACGATTTCCTCCACCTTGACCATGAGCTCCTCCTCGGAAAACCTGGGGTGTCTTTGGCGTGACATGGGGTGGTGTGGGTGATGTGTGGGTGGTGTATGTGTTGATGTGTGTGGTGATGTGTAGTGGTGTGTGGTGTTTTGTGCGTGGAATGTTGTATGGGTGATGGTGTTGTGTGCCTCTGTGTGGTGGGGTTCTCAATTGCTGTGCTCTCTGTCTCTCGGCTTCCTCAAAATTCCTGGTTGTAGGGGTTTGTGGGTGATGTGGGTGTGTGTTTTATATTGTGTTGGGTGTGTGGGAGTGGTGTTTGTATGTGTTTCAGGTGTGTGCATTTCGAATTGTCCAATGTGGCAGTGTTTTGGAGATGTGTGTGTATTTTTAGCACGGCGGTGTGTACCGCCAATGGAATACCGCGGTTGAAAGACCGCCACATGGATTTGTGTGTTGTGATAGCATGGGCGTGTTTCTGTTGGCGTGTCGGTGGAGGATTTGTTTTCGCCAGTTTAACACTGACCTTTGGTGTGGCGGACTTGTGTGGGTGTCTGAATTTCGGCAGATTCTGAAATGTGGCTCATAATAGCTGTGGCTGAATTCCTCAGCCGCGGCGGTGTATTGGCGATTTTCTGCATGGCAGTAAGCGGCTTTTACCGCCAATGTTGTAATGACCCCCCAAGTCCTTCCTCCTAATCTGCTACAACTATCCTGATGACATTCGGATCATTCTAAAGTTGGAAAATCCTCTGATACTCTTCACAACACAACAATGTCTAATAAGCTTAAGCATCCCATCTCAAACCTTTTTGCTTGATTGCATGCCCATGTGCAACAACGTATCACATGATAAAGGCATAACTCTCATCATCATCATCATAAGCAACACAAAAACACCTTTTACGGAGGCCATCCCTTTCTAACCAAGCAGGACACAAACTGTTTTGTGGCCTCTTTGGGGAATGAAATGCTGTACAAATGCAACTACAATTTAATACAATAGGTAAATCCAACCTGTTGAAGGGGTGTTTGAGGAACTTTTCTGAATGACATTTTTTATTAACCTCTTGGGCGTTATTGACGTGACACCTCCCCCATCAACTGATCTCAGGGATGGAAGTTGTTGATGTGGAGAACTTTGAAAAGCTCCCAAGACAGGAAATCCTAATGGCTTTGGCACCAGAGGGCATCTCTTTGTCAATATCAGGTTGCACTGCTGTAGAAGAGCTTCCCCAGCAGTCTGTGGTGTTTTTTGAAAGTGAAAGTAAAAGTAGCTTATCAGCACTCCCCTTCCCAAAGGTATTGCTACTTTGTGTATCCCCACTTGGAGATGGTTACAGGAGGGTGGACTCCAAGAAGGGATCCACCCTTCAGACACTAGGGGGGTCATTCTGACCCCGGCGGTAAAAGGCCCTTACCGCCGGTCAGAAGTCCGCCATCCTACCGCCGCGGCCGCGGTAGACCGCCACGGTCATTCTGACCACCAACTGTGAAACCGCCAAAAATCCGACATCCAAGGAAGGCCGCCACATCAGCGGGCCGTGGAAAACTGGAGATGACCAAACCTCCACCGTCACGCCAACACAAACACGCCCATGCCATTCTGACCCACGAATCCACGCGGCGGTCTCTCAACTGCGGTATTCCATTGGCGGTACACACCGCCGCGGTCAAAATATACACCCAGCTCCAAAACACTGCCACATTGGACATTCTGAAATACGCACACCTGAGACACATACAAACAACGCTCCCACACATCCAATCAACTATAAAACACCCACCCACATCACCCACAAACCCCCACTAGTTGGAAATCGGAGCGAAGGCGAGAGCGAGAGAGATAGAGAGAGCGAGCACAGCAATAGAAAACCCCAACACACACAGGAACCCAACTTCATCACCCACACCACATCTACGCACACATCACCACATATCACCACGCACATCACCACAAACACCACCCCACACCTCATCCACACCACCCCATGGCACCCCAAAGACACCCAAGGTTTTCGGATCAAGAACTCCGGGTCATGGTGGAGGAAATCATGAGGTTTGAGCCCCAGCTCTTCGGCACACAGGTGCAGCACACCACCATAGCAAGGAAGGGTGAGCTATGGCAAAGGATCGTAGACAGGGTCAACGCTGTGGGACAGCATCCCAGAAATCGGGAAGATATCAGAAAGCGATGGAACAACCTACGGGGGAAGGTGCGCTCGATGATCTCCAGGCACAACATCGCTGTGCAGAAGACTGGCGGCGGACCCCCACCCACCCCACCCCAATTCACAGCATGGGAGCAAGAGGTGGTAAACATCCTGCATCCTGATGGCCTCGCTGGAGTGCACGGAGGAATGGACTCTGGTAAGTCGAATCTCAACTACTTCACCCCCCCCAACTACCAGCATGCCAACCCCCCCCCCCTCCCTCACCCCCAATATCACCCCCCAGCACATACCCTCCCTGCCAATGTCTCACCAGCACAACCCACCCTAAACAACACCAACCCCTGAATGCCAACACAAACCATAGACAGCCACCACCAAAGCATGACCATTGCACATACCCATACACCACCCCCAAACCCTCACAACACTTCCCACAAGGGAATGCCAGCACTGGGGGACAAGGGCACTCAAAATGCACGCCATGGCACACACAGAAACAATAACCATACTCCTTCACCCCTGCAGGGCCCGAACGCCAACACACCGCCAAGGAGGGTCCAGAGATGTCCATCCCACCCCCAGAACAGGCCCATAGCGAGGACAGCAGCTCTGTCGACCTAGAACCTGACGACCAGCCCGGACCATCGGGGACCTCTGGACAGTCGGTTCCCCACACACAGACACAGGCCACAGCAGACCCAAACCCCTCTGGGAACACCAGCCCAGCTCCCACCCAGCGGGCCCATGCCTCTGTCTCGCGGACGCGTCAATCAGCGGTGTGTCCGCCACTACAGGGCACCCAGGCTGACCCAACACCCCAACAACAACAGGGACCTCGGGGCAGTGGTAGTGGGCACACCATCCAGGGGAAAGAGGCCCGGGGAAACAGGGCAACTGGGAGGGCTGCTGTGCGACAGGGGGGGGGAGGACAGGCCTAGGGAACCGACTCTCCAAGAGGCCCTCACCACCATCATGGGAGCATACCATCACTCCCAGGAGACGATGGCGACGGTACTGGCCAGGTTCACCGAGATCCAGGCACAGCAGGAGGAACGCTACATGGGGTTCAGAAATGAACTCCGGGACATCGCTACCGCTATGGGGACCATAGTCCAGGCCCTCAACCGGATAGAAACCACATTGCGGGACCATGTGGCACCGCAAAGGGCCCCTGTCACTAGCCAGGAACAGCCTACCACCTCCGCCGGCGCTAGTGGTCAGGAGGCCCCCACACAACGACGGGCCCCCAGAACCCCACCTCCTGCTGAAGAACAACCACCCCGCAAGAGGAACCTGAGATCTCAAAGGAAGACAGAGTAGGATGCCAAGACCCCGCCAGCCTAATATCCCCCCGGATGTCATTCCACTGTCCCACAGTGTCACCCTGTCCAACCTTGAACTGCCCCTGCTCCATCCTTCCACAGCCATATGAACAATGCACCTGTGCGACCGAGAACTGGACTCTGCCATGGACATAACTCCACCCTCACCCTTCACCGTTTTAATACCATGTACCAATATATAGCACTAAAAATAAATCACGCATTGCACATAAATCATTCTGGACTCAGCCTGTCTTAATTACAAATGTATAACACATTACTTATAAATAATGTTCTGTAATTTATGTGTGGACAACATACCGATGTCTATAAGCATTAGTCCATGGGCTAACCAAGCTGAAGTCACGCAGTGGGTCATACAGCACTGAAAAGGGAAGGGAAAAGTAAACTTCAGTTTAAAAGAACTGGGGGGAAATACACAAAGTAAAGATGCAGGGGGCATTCAGTAAAAGTTAAATGGCGTGGGTGATTCCTACCTGTGTGCTACTGAAAATACTGTTGGATAACTCTGTCCCTGTTGTCTGGGTCGTCCTCTTCGTCTTCCTCCTCTTCACTCTCCGCAGGCTCCACAGCTGCTTCAACCCCACCATCTGGACCATCCTCCTGCAGGAAGGGCACCTGACGTCGCAATGCCAGATTGTGAAGCATACAGCAGGCCACGATGATCTGGCACACCTTCTTTGGTGAGTACATCAGGGATCCCCCTGTCATATGTAGGCACCTAAACCTGGCCTTCAGGAGGCCAAAGGTTCTTTCAATGATCCTCCTAGTTCGCCCATGGGCCTCATTGTACCGTTCCTCTGCCCTGGTCCGGAGATTCCTCACTGGGGTCAATAGCCAAGGCAGGTTGGGGTAACCAGAGTCACCAATTAGCCACACACGTTGTCTCTGTAGCTGTTCCATCACATAAGGGATGCTGCTATTTCGCATCACATACGCGTCATGCACTGACCCAGGGAACATGGCATTCACATGGGAGATGTACTGGTCAGCCAAACAGACCACCTGGACGTTCATCGAATGGTAACTTTTCCTGTTTCTGTACACCTGCTCATCGTCTTTTGGGGGTACTAAAGCCACATGGGTCCCATCAATGGCACCAATTATGTTGGGGATATGTCCAAGGGCATAAAAATCACCCTTCACAGTGGCCAAATCTACCTCCTCAGGGAATACAATGTAGCGCCGCATGTGTTTCGTCAGGGCAGACAGCACTCTAGACAAGATTTTTGAAAACATAGGCTGAGACATTCCAGATGACATGGCCACTGTTGTCTGGAATGAGCCACTTGCCAGAAAATGGAGGACTGACAGAACCTGCACTAGAGGGGGAATTCCTGTGGGTTGGCGGATGGGGGACATCAGGGCTGGCTCCAGCTGGGCACACAGTTCATGTATAGTGGCTCGGTCAAGTCGGTATCGTAGTATGATGTGGCGTTCTTCCATTGTCGACAGGTCCACCAGCGGTCGGTACACGCGAGGATTCATCCTTCTCCTCGCAAGTCCCAGCGGACGGTGCCTAGGAAGGACAACATGGAGCACAGAGTCAAGCAAGTCACAGGTACGTTCACCACTGCATGCATAGCAGACGATTATCTGTGTATTGAAAGGCGTGTATGTGTGGCAATGCAAGGCCTAGGCCTGTGTGACGCAGTACAAATTATGCCATGTGGGGCCTTGAAATGGCGGCTGCCTGACCTGTGAAGTGGGACAATGGGATGTGAGGTCAATGCGCTGGCGTGGCACACCGTGGCGGTAGGCGGTCGAAGACCGCTATACGAAGCCGCATTGGCTAACATTGAAGCCTATGGGTTTCAGGAGCCAATAATGAGGTGCGCCGGCGGTCGCGGTACGCACCGCCGCGGTACGCACCGCCGCGGGCGTGACCGCCATTTTCTATCTGCTTAATCACTCGAGACCTGATCTTCCACAGGAGAGGACCTATACTGCAAGTGCTGCTGTGACCTCGGTCTGGAAGCGACGATGGCTGCTGCGACTGGGGAAAGGGCCCCCGCCTTCAGTTCCGAAGAGTTGGAGAAGCTCGTGGACGGGGTCCTCCCCCAGTATGCGTTACTCTACGGTCCTCCAGACCAACAGGTAAGTCCACTGGGTGCACATTGAATGGGCTATGCCTATGTGGAGTGGGGTGGATGCTAAGTTGGTGGGGTGGGGGGCGAATGAGGAGTGCAACGCACGACAGATGAGAGCATGTGCCATATGGCAAGGTTGGGGAGGGGGGGCCAATCGCATCTAACATGCAGGAATATGATGATTTCTCCTTCCCACCCTGTACATGTCAAATAGGTCAGCGCCCATCAGAAAGTGGACATATGGCGTGCCATCGCCAAGGAAGTCCGGACCCTGGGGGTCCACAACAGACGGGGCACCCACTGCCGCAAGAGGTGGGAGGACATCCGCCGCGGGACCAGGAAGACCGCTGAGTCACTGCTGGGGATGGCCTCCCAACCTAGGAGGGGTGCCAGTCGTACCCTGACCCCCCTGATGTCCCGGATCCTGGCAGTGGCCTACCCTGATATGGATGGGCGCTTGAGGACATCACAGCAGACACAAGGGGGTGAGTATCAGCACATTCTGCTATCTCTCTGTGCAGTGGAGGCGTCTGGGTGGGGGAGGAGGGTTGGGGGTGACATTAGGCCAGGGCGCTTTCTGTAGTGTAGTCCTCTCCTTTAGGCATGGCCCTGTGCTCCCGGCCCCCACCTCTGTAGGGTGACAAGTACAGCTATCGATGGTCCAGCATCACACATGTGCGCCTTTGTCATCTCTAGACCTGTTGTCCTAGTCAGAAGTACTGAGTAGTGTACCCCGAATGCGCGGCTTAGTGCATGAGGCTCCTGTGTCTGTCCTCTCCGCCAACGGTGTTGACATTGCATGCACTCAACCTGGTCTTTGTTTTTCTCCCCCCACCCTTCTTCTTCGTCTTCTTGTGCATGTGTGCATTAGCATCATCAGGCGGAGGAGATTTGGCATCGGAGCACAAGGGAGCTGCAAGTCACAAGGCCCCGGTGGGACCAGGAACAGACACCGAGGGCACCAGTGATCCGGAGGGCGAGGGGAGCACCACAACGGGGACCGGTGGTGACACCAGCGACACGTCCTCGGATGGGAGCTCCCTAGGGGTGGCGGCAACATCCGGGCCCGCCGCCTCTACAGGTACAGCCGCCACCCAGCGCACCAGCCCCGCCCTCCCAGCAGCCCCTCAGCCTACGCTCCGTGCCCGCTAACCCAGGAAGGCGGGCGTCTCCTTCGCCCCAGGCACCTCAGCCCCTGCCCCTGTCACCACTGGTGCCCCCAGTGCGGAGCTCAGTGACCTCCTGAGGACTACCCTTTTGAATGCCATCCAGGGGGTAGAAAGGGAGGTGCATCGGAGCAATGCCTACCTGGAGGGCATTCATTCGGGTCAGGCTGCCCATCAACGATCGTTCAATGCTCTGGCCTCAGCATTGACGGCAGCCATTGTCCCTGTTTCCAGCCTCCCTCTTCTGACTGCCTCCACCCTGTCTCTGTCTCCTGTTCCTCAGCCTATCCCATCCACACCATCAGACCAGCCTGCACACACCTCTACACCCAAGGGCAGCTCATCCAGACACAAGCACCACAGAACCCACAAGCATTCACCCAAGCAACACCCAGATGCAGACATTCAACAGTCACTACCACCTCTGTGTACCCCTCCTCCTCGTCTCCCTCCTCCCTCCCTGTGACGTCTACACTCACACCTGCATGCACACCACCATCAGCCAGTGCTTCCATCACCAGCACACCCTCCAGTCCAGTCCGCACACGTGCAGTCACCACCCCCACTGCCATTTACACGTCCCCTGTGTCCTCTCCCACTGTGTCTGTCACCCCCTCTTCCAAGACACACAAACGCAGGCAGCCACCCACCCAACAGCCATCCACCTCACGACAGCCTCCAGCACATGCACCTGCACCTGCACCCAAAGACAGCACACCTGACTCTCCTACAACCACATCCTCTTCCTCCACTTCTCCTACCTTTTACCTTGGTCCTAAGAAACTTTTCCTTGCTAATCTTGACCTCTTTCCCTCCACTGACCCACCTCCTCCATCTGCAAAGAGTCCCAAGAGCACCTCAGCCACCACCAGCCCAGCTTCGAGTGTCACTGTGGTGCATGGGTTCTGGAGCCCACCCTTTGCCAGCAGTGACACCTCAATCAGCAGCAAGGGGACAGCCAGCCCCCCACCAGGCAAGAAGACCAGGAAGCTGAAGGGCTGCCGTGAGAGGACTGACATGGCTGCCCCCAAGGAGCCAAGTACGCCCACTTCACCAGCCACAACAGCTAGGGGAGGCAAGGGCCCGAGAGCCCCATCTAAGGAGCGAAAGGGCAGCAGGGCGGAAGAGTCAGCCAGCAGGAGTGCGGAGCAGGAGGGGCCCACAAGCCCCATCCCGGGTGTTAGGAAGGACACCAAAGGGCCCAGGACTCCGTCACCGAAGGGTCCAGCAACAGCACGGTCAGAGGGCGACTGAGCAGGGAGTCCAGGCCAGGTCTGGCTCTCTTGACCTACTGGACGAGCACCGCTGAACAGGGCCCCGCCGTGCAGAAGAGCACCGCTGAAGAGGGCCCCGCCGTCTCAAGCACCGCTCCGCTGGGCACCGCCGTCTCAAGCACCGCTCCGCTGGGCCCTTCATCCAAAGCACCGCTCCGCTGGGCCCTTCATCCAAAGCACCGCTCCGCTGGGCCCTTCATCTCAAGCACCGCTCCGCTGGGCCCTTCATCCCAAGCACCGCTTCGCTGGGCCCTTCATCTCAAGCACCGCTCCGCTGGGCACCGCCGTCTCAAGCACCGCTCCGCAGGGCCCCGCCATCTCAAGCACCGCTCCGCTGGGCCCTTCATCCCAAGCACCGCTCCGCTGGGCCCAGCGTCCAAGCACCGCTCCGCTGGGCCCTTCATCTCAGGCACCGCTCCGCTGGGCACCGCCGTCTCAAGCACCGCTCCGCTGGGCCCTTCATCCAAAGCACCGCTCCGCTGGGCCCTTAATCCAAAGCACCGCTCCGCTGGGCCCTTCATCTCAAGCACCGCTCCGCTGGGCCCTTCATCCCAAGCACCGCTCCGCTGGGCCCTTCATCTCAAGCACCGCTCCGCTGGGCACCGCCGTCTCAAGCACCGCTCCGCAGGGCCCCGCCATCTCAAGCACCGCTCCGCTGGGCCCTTCATCCCAAGCACCGCTCCGCTGGGCCCCGCCGTCCAAGCACCGCTCCGCTGGGCCCTTCATCTCAGGCACTGCTCCGCTGGGCACCGCCATCTCAAGCACCGCTCCGCTGGGCCCCGCCATCTCAAGCACCGCTCCGCTGGGCCCTTCATCCCAAGCACCGCTCCGCTGGGCCCCGCCGTCCAAGCACCGCTCCGCTGGGCCCTTCATCTCAGGCACCGCTCCACTGGGCACCGCCGTCTCAAGCACCGCTCCGCTGGGCCCCGCCATCTCAAGCACCGCTCCGCTGGGCCCCGCCATCTCAAGCACTGCTCTGCTGGGCCCTTCATCTCAAGCACCGCTCTGCTGGGCCCCGCCATCGCAAGCACCGCTCCGCTGGGCCCTTCATCCCAAGCACCGCTCCGCTGGACCCTTCATCTCAAGCACCGCTCCGCTGGGCACCGCCGTCTCAAGCACCGCTCTGCAGGGCCCCGCCATCTCAAGCACCGCTCCGCTGGGCCCTTCATCCCAAGCACCGCTCCGCTGGGCCCCGCCGTCCAAGCACCGCTCCGCTGGGCCCTTCATCTCAGGCACCGCTCCGCTGGGCACCGCCGTCTCAAGCACCGCTCCGCTGGGCCCCGCCATCTCAAGCACCGCTCCGCTGGGCCCCGCCATCTCAAGCACTGCTCCGCTGGGCCCTTCATCTCAAGCACCGCTCTGCTGGGCCCCGCCATCTCAAGCACCGCTCCGCTGGGCCCTTCATCCCAAGCACCGCTCCGCTGGGCCCTTCATCTCAAGCACCGCTCCGCTGGGCACCGCCGTCTCAAGCACCGCTCCGCTGGGCCCCGCCATCTCAAGCACCGCTCCGCTGGGCCCTTCATCCCAAGCACCGCTCCGCTGGGCCCCGCCGTCCAAGCACCGCTCCGCTGGGCCCTTCATCTCAGGCACCGCTCCGCTGGGCACCGCCGTCTCAAGCACCGCTCCGCTGGGCCCCGCCATCTCAAGCACCGCTCCGCTGGGCCCCGCCATCTCAAGCACTGCTCCGCTGGGCCCTTCATCTCAAGCACCACTCTGCTGGGCCCCGCCATCTCAAGCACCGCTCCGCTGGGCCCTTCATCCCAAGCACCGCTCCGCTGCGCCCTTCATCCCAAGCACTGCTCCGCTGGGCCCTTCATCTCAAGCACCGATCCGCTGGGCCCTTCATCCAAAGCACCGCTCCGCTGGGCCTTTCATCTCAAGCACCGCTCCGCTGGGCACCGCCGTCTCAAGCACCGCTCCGCTGGGCCCTTCATCCAAAGCACCGCTCCGCTGGGCCCTTCATCTCAAGCACCGCTCCGCTGGGCACCGCCGTCTCAAGCACCGCTCCGCTGGGCCCCGCCATCTCAAGCACCGCTCCGCTGGGCCCTTCATCCCAAGCACCGCTCCGCTGGGCACCGCCGTCTCAAGCACCGCTCCACTGGGCCCCCCCATCTCAAGCACCGCTCCGCTGGGCCCTTCATCTCAAGCACCGCTCCGCTGGGCCCTTCATCTCAGGCACCGCTCCGCTGGGCCCTTCATCTCAGGCACCGCTCCGCTGGGCACCGCCGTCTCAAGCACCGCTCCGCTGGGCCCTTCATCCAAAGCACCGCTCCGCTGGGCCCTCCATCCCAAGCACCGCTCCGCTGGGACCCGCCGTCTCAAGCACTGTTAACGGTTCACTGTGCCCACCATGCATCCTCCTTGACCAGTGGAGACTGTAATCCACCTGATGGACTGTGGCTTTGCACTCCCCAGGATTGATCAGTGGGCAACCCACCCACTGTAGAGACTTGAGAGACTGTGGCTTTGCACTCCCCAGGATTGATCAGTGGGCAAGCCACCCACTGTAGAGACTTGTGAGACTGTGGCTTTGCACTCCCAGGATTGGTCAGTGGGCAAGCCACCCACTGTAGAGACTTGTGAGACTGTGGCTTTGCACTCCCCAGGATTGATCAGTGGGCAAGCCACCCACTGTAGAGACTTGTGAGACTGTGGCTTTGCACTCCCCAGGATTGATCAGTGGGCAACCCACCCACTGTAGAGACTTGGGAGACTGTGGCTTTGCACTCCCCAGGATTGATCAGTGGGCAACCCACCCACTGTAGAGACTTGGGAGACTGTGGCTTTGCACTCCCCAGGATGACCGAGTGGGCATGGTGGCCCCTTCGTGGATCTGGCGTCGTGGACTCATGTGGCTGTGGTGCCCCCCCCTTCCCTTCCCCCTGAGGTGCCTGTAGTTATTTCATCAGATGCCCCTGCAGTGTTCTCTCCAAAGGACTCAGGTCTCCTGTGTGGGCTTTGCCCTTGTGTTGCTACACTTTGGCCCACGGACACTTTGAATCTCATTAGTTGTGCAGGACTTATTGCCTCGGTTTTTCGTATGAACTGGATATTGAATTTGGATTTTTGAGTTGTAATTGCTATTTGACCGTGACTTATCAGTGGTTTTTTTTTCCCATAAATTTCGAGTCACTATTTAATTATGTCCTAGTTTTCTTTACGGGGGTTTGGGTGGGTTCACTGTGACTTGTTGCTCTGCATTGGTGTGTACATGGTTTGGGGGGGTGGGTGTATCGCGTATGTGTGTGCACGTGACCTTTCGTCCTCCCCCCTCCCCTGTGTCGTAGGTGCAGTACTCACCGTTGTCGTCTGCGCCGGCGTTCGTACTCGTGGTAGATGAGCAGGTAGACGAGAGCAGGTAGGATGTTTAATTCGGGTTCCATGCTGTCCTCCTTCCTCGTGGAGTGCGTAGAGGTGCGCGTTTTCCCGTTCGTAGTCTGTTTCCGCCGTGTTTTTATCGGCGGTGCTCCCGCCCCAGAAAAGGTGCCGGATTGGCCGGTCATGATAGTGTGGGCGGAACATTGTCTGCCGCCTGGCTGTTGGCGGTGACCGCCGCGCTGTTTGTCGGTCCCGCCGTGGCGGTCGGAGTGTTAATGTGGCGGTCTCTGTTGGCGGTTCGCGCCAGGGTCAGAATTCCATTTTTTGGACAGCCGGCCTGTTGGCGGGTTGGCCGCCGCTTTATCACCGACCGCCAGGGTTAGAATCACCCCCTAGGAATTCCTTTTGAGGTGGGAGTGCCCCCGTAGGGCAATGGGCCTGTACCCCCCAACACAATAGTCTTTCTGCTCTTCCCAAGTGGATGGTATGGAGTTTTCACCCTCCGCACCTCATCCCCTCTGGGAGGCAAAAAGCCCACTAGACACCCGAGAAATAATAGACACCATTACAGAAATTGTGAGGGTCGCCCGCCCAGGCATCAGGCCCAGACCCCACTTCAAAACAGCACTTGTGGTGTTTCTGCGTCCCTGGGGGCAGATAAGGAGAATCTACTCCCAAGGAAGCCCATTGAACACCAGTGTGTTTACTTAGGTGTAACAGCACACAAGTTTGGGCATGTTCCCAACCACCTGGACATTGCAGTCTTTCTTCCCCTCTTAAGCGCAGACTAGTGCATTTACCCTCAGTCTGCCCCCAGGGGAGCTGAAGGCCCACTAGATGACAGCAGAAAGATATATGAATAAAAAAGGGGCCCAAGCTTCCACCCCAGACTCAGTAATACAGTCTTTCAGCCCCCGTGGGGCTGGAATTGGGGATTTTACCCCCCAATGTTGCCCCAAGGAAGGCAGAAAGCCCACTAGACACCAGGGAATTTCTTTAGGGGGCGAAGCAGCCCTCAAGCATGGGCTTCAGCTCCTCCTTCTCAACTAACTGGGCACAGCGATGTTTGTGCCTCCCAGGAGATGGATGGGGGTGTTTTCCCTCATTCTGCCTCGCTGGGTGCAGAGGAGAGAAAGCCCACTAGAAACAAGAGAAAAAATAGGCCCAAAAAAGATGGATGGGGCATCTAACCCTAGCGCCCCAGCAAAATTAATGTGAGGAAATGCATGTTTTTGGCCAAGGTTTGAGGTTTACAAGGCCTTCTGTGTACAAAAACTAAGTGGAATCCACGCAAGTCACACCATCAGAACTCCCCTGGGTATCAACTTTCCAGAAAAGTTTGGGTTTGATAGGTTTCCCTGGGTGCTGCCAAGCAAGAACCTAAAATCCCAACTACCCACATCGCTAAACTGGGTCATTTTCTTTCAGATGTTTTTGATGTTTTCATTTTATGGGGTGGAACATTTTGTGTCATGGGTGCTGGGCCTAGCCACACAAGTGGGGTACCACTTTTATCAAGATAAATGTGGAAAACTGGGTTTTAGTAATTTTGTGATTCCCTGCAGCTTTCTGAGCTTCCTCTCACCGAAATGTGTGTTTTTAGCCAA
The DNA here is from genome assembly GCF_031143425.1 of Pleurodeles waltl. Taxonomy (NCBI): domain Eukaryota; kingdom Metazoa; phylum Chordata; class Amphibia; order Caudata; family Salamandridae; genus Pleurodeles; species Pleurodeles waltl. Next base: position 917,454,121 of record NC_090440.1, read on the forward strand.
AGTTGGCCAAGTCACAACACCATGGACTTTCAAAGGCATCTAGTTTTCAGAAATATCTGGGTTTGGTTGCTTTCCCAGGTGGCAGCTGAGCTAGGACTTAAAAGTTTGTAACTACCAACATTGTAAAAAAGAATTTGATTTTGCTGGGTGAAATATGATGTCTCAAGGTTGTGTTTTAAAGGTGTTTTGTTGTTGCTGCCACTAGGTCCAGACACACAGGTTGGAAGTTGGAGACTTGTGGGAACACAGATTAGTAGAATATTTGTAATTACCTATTGAATTTCTCTTCAGTTTTGCCTTCCAAACATAAGCATGCATGCAGGAAAGAAAACATTTCAAATTGCTTCTGAACCACAAAATAGTATGGGTAACCCCAAATTCAGAGGTTTACAAATAGCCTATCTTCCTAGACTCAGCATCCTGTGCACATTTCAGAATTACATAGGTTTCCGTCATACCCACTTTTCATTTATTGTATTTTACCGTATGAATTGTTGTATTATTGGTACACAATGACACATTATGATAAACTGCAACTCAGTTGTTGGCTCTAGGTATTGCTTATTTTGGGAGAACCTACAAACCCTATATATCCATGCAAGCAAAGGAGTTTATTGGATTTAACAGTATCCTGCTTTTGTAAATTGGCAAATGTGACAAAAAATTACCAGCGGCTATTTTTTCTTATTATTTTCAATATTTTTATATCAACAATTAGACCCATATTTATACTTTTTTTGCGCCGCATTTGCACCACTTTTGACGCAAAAGCGGCGCAAACTTTCAAAATACAATTGTATTTTGTAAGTTTGCACCCCTTTAGCGTCAAAATTTTTGCAAACGCAGCGCTAAAAAAGTATAAATATGGGCCTTAGTTTCTTTGGGAAGCCCCCTAAGGGATCTACATTGATGACCCCCTGCTGATTTCAGACTTTTGTCTAATTTTCAAAAATGTATAATTTTCTTGGATCAACCATTGGTTTTACACCTATTTTCACCACAAACTTCAAGTAGGTTGAAACTACAAAAAAAATAAGAAAAGCGGACTACCTCTTGTAAAAAATGCAAAAGTTGTGGTAAAAATGATACAACCCGGCAGGTTCCTAAAAGGTGGGAAGATGGTGATTCTAGCATAGAAAATGTTTCCCCACCACCACCGAAAAACAAAATATAGATATATTTAGGTGATTTTCTTGGTTCTCTCCGTGAACATCTTCAAACCCTAGGTATCTGTAGATTGCCAAGAAGCTGAAAAAAGGCTGCAATTTTAACATAGGTACGTTTTGTGGAGAAAAAGTTATGAAGGTTTATGGCCAAACTACCCCAAACATCCAAAAAAGGGTTAAAGTTTTAAAGATTTAAGGGTGACCTATCCCAGACATCTAAAAAATGACTCGGCGAAAGAAGGGAAAAGTTTAATGCTGTTATGGCCACTTTGCCAGAATGTTCAAGGGAACAGCATTGTGTTTCAAAGACATTTATGGCCTGATTCCCAAAGGTTACTTGCACTTTTGAATAAGTTTAAACTATTGAGTAAGTATAATGCTTTTTGGTATTCACAAACTCCATGTAATTTACTATTAAAAAAACACAGTAACAAGTCCAGCACTACACATGGCCAACCACTGGTACTGCAACACCTTCCTACAGAAAATAATAGAGGACTTAAAATAAAACCCCATAGGAAATAATGTTAAATTAAATAAATTATTCTAATAGTCAAAAAATATAAATAAATATAAATGAAAGTTAAAAATATATAAAATGTACATATTTATAATTTAACCGGTGGGTGACACAAGACTGCATTTCAGGAGTGGAGGTGGAATCCAGTGAGGCTCCATGGGCCTAGCCTCCAAATTATGGCCTCTCGCAGTATTCTCTATGGGGTCAAGTGAATTGTGGGTTGGACTGTTTGCTGTGTGAATTTAACCTGGTGATTTTAAATGGCGAAACAAGTAACATTCTTCTTCCAATGCTTACACTTAAGAAATAATTTGGTTGGTGGAAGGGAAGCAACTTGCATAGGAAATACTATAAACGCTAAAAAGGGCATAATAAAAGGATGCATCTCAGTAAGGGAATCCCCTTCAGACAAAAACCTCACCGCCACCCTTAGCAAAATTGATTCAGCCTTTTTATTTAATAAGGATTTTGAAACACATGCTCGGTCATCATTGGGTGATAAACACATATGTGGAGGTGAGAGGAGCAGTACCACTCCCTGTGATGGTCATATAAAATTACTAATGCTAATGCAGTGGATAATGTAATCATTAATCAAGTAATAAATCTCTCTGATGAATCTCCAATATCATCTTTAAATTAAAAGCAATCCTGTTTGTCCTCTTCTCCTTGTTTACAAATGCAACAATATGTTTCTGAATTAGGAGAAGCCTTATGTTGTGACATGCCAAGTCTCAAGTTGTGTCTTAATTATGGGTGGGTGGAACTCATGGAGTTTCACTCCATGGAATACCGCAAAGTTACATAAAAACACAGTGAGATTCTATGGAGTTCTGCAGATGGGTGAAAAACGGCATGTTGCGCTGCTCGTGTTGATTTTTAGTGCTCAGAGCTTGTTCCGCACTGAAAAATCAATGCACATGGATCCATGCGGTGACCCAGAGGGTACTGCAGCATGAGTTGATTTTGCTGCCTCTTGAGTAGATTTTGTAATCGAGTGACAGCCATGGGCGTCGATTCACCACAATGTCAAAGGTAGCGGAAGTCACATCACATACCTTTGACCTCAATGACATCACAGAAAGTGACATCATATTACCGCTGACCCTGATTTTTTCCAAGAAAGAAAGTCACATGACCTAACATCACAATTAAGGAATTGTTTTGGATAGTATCACAAAGTAATGCAAAATTGTGCTATGCATTGCTTTGCATTATTTTGTATCAAGGAGGCGTTCCAGGAATGGTGCATGGGCCTTCCCATACAACCACCCATCGGTTTTGAAGAAAAACCCTATCTACAAACATTAGTGGAGAGGGATTTGCACCAGAATCTTATGCCTCCTCGAGGCAGGCAGAAAGAGGAGATTTTTTTTCATTTCTTCTCTTTTTTCCAACTATACATGTGTGTTGTTTTGTAGAGCACACATGCATAGTGGGAAATGCCATAAAGCACAGTTTGGGGGTTATTCTAACTTTGGAGGAGGTGTTAATCCGTCCCAAAAGTGACGGAAAAGTGACGGATTTACCACTAGCCGTATTACGAGTCCATTATATCCTATGGAACTCGTAATACGGCTGGTGGTATATCCGTCACTTTACCGTCACTTTTGGGATGGATTAACACTCCTCCAAAGTTAGAATAACCCCCTTTGTGTCCTGGAAGGGACCTTTTCTATTACAAAATCTATACTTCACAGCATGCACATGCCTTGCACTTTGGCACAAGGGTATGTGCATTGGCACATGGCTACCAAAAGTGCATCAGCGCACAGGGAGAGAAAAAATGCACCCTCTTTGAGGCAAGGGAGGGATAAGGACATTATGAAGGGGGATAGTATCAACAGAACAGTGACAGACTGACAGGTCACTATACAACAGTTTGTGATACCAGACAAATAATGGACTATCCTATTAATGCCAGATCTTTTCCAAAACCATGCCCTTGACGTATTCAGCCTCCTCAGTGAAAATAAATGTGACCTTGCTTTCCTTACTGAGACCAGGCTAGTTGAATCATCAGTGTCTGACATCATACAAGCTTTCTCTAATGGCTACTCAGTATTACACCTAGACTGTCAGAACTGAGTTGGTGGGGGAGTAGCTCTGATAGTTAGATCTTATCTCCCCTACACTACAGTCAAATCTGAGGGTGCATGTGGACGACCTCAACAATAAACTGGCAAGGCTGTTAAAAGAGGCCTGCTGGATTTAAACCTTACCCAGGTGGTCTCTGGTCCCACCCATAATACTAGACATGTTAGAATATGAATTCACTAGCTTTAGACCAACCAACTGATCTTGTTTGACCTTAAACTTGTATGTACCTTTTACCTTTCTGTGCTGGGGAGAACAACAATGGATGGACAAGACATCCAACCCATTTCAACCTTGGGATAATATATCAATATATATTCTCCCAGCTTAACTTGCCTTCATGACTACCACCTTGAAAGGTACTATAGAGATGGATGTTATTTCTAAAAATAACCACCTCCTCCAGGCAAATCAATCAAATTGCTCCTAGAAATTAAGAAACCTCTAAAGGACTGAAGTCCTCTTCACAATCGTTTTCTTCTGATCTTAAAGTACCTACACTGTAAACTGATGGAAAGACAGTGGTGAAAACACTATGGGCCTCATTATGAGTTTGGTGGTCCCACTGCAGGACCGCCAAACTCGCTGGGAGTTTGCTTTATGTAGAGATCACTCTTCAGTCCCTAAATCAGTCAATTCCTTTTCACTCAAAATGGGAAGGGTGCATATTCCCTTCTTCTTACTGATGATTTAATTCTCCTTGATTAAACCTCAGTGGGTCTACAAAGGAATCTTGATGCCCTTGCTCAATATTATCAATCAATCAATCAATCAATCAATTAATTTGTATTTTGGAAAGCATGGCTTGTCACGAAAGAAGGAATCCAGGCATTTGTTGCGGGTATTAGTAGAAGAGCCAGGCCTTGAGTCTTTTTCTGAAGTGGGTCAGTGAGGGTGTGGTGCTGAGGTGGAGGGCATTCCAGGGTTTGGTGGTGAAGTGGGGGAAGGAGCATCCTCCGGAGTGCCAGCAACATATTTGAAGTATTTGTGCGAGCGCGTGGTGTGCTGAGCGGGGTTCCTGGAGGTCGGTGGAAGTGCAGGAAGTGGTTCAGGTAGACGGGTCCTTGGTCATGGAGGGCTTTGTAGGCATGGGTCAGGAGTTTGAAGTGGCATCTCTTCTGGATTGGTGGCCAGTGAAGGTTCTTCAGGTGCTGGGTGATGATTGTTTTCTTGGGCAAGTTGAAGATCAATCTGGCAGCTGCATTCTGAATCGTCTGGAGTCTTTGCATGAGTTTGTTGGTGGTGCCTGCATAGAGTGCATTGCCGTAGTTCAGTCAGATGGTGATGAGGGTCTGTGTCACTGTCTTCCTGGTACAGATGGGGAGCCATTTTAAAAACTTTTAGGAGCATGCAGAGCGTGTGAAAACAGGCTGAGGCGACAGCGTTGACCTGGTGTTTCCTGGAGAATTCGGTGTTGAGGATGATGCCAAGGTTGCGGGTGTGATCTTTCAGCATGGGGGTGGGTCTGAGTTCCGATGGCCACTACAAGTCATTCCAGAGGGCTGTGTGCCTGCAAAAGATCAGAAATTCAGTCTGGTTCGTGTTGAATTTCAGGCAGTAGTCCCTCATCCAGACTGATACTTTCTTCATACAGCTGTGAAAGTTGGTCTTCGTCAGGGTGGGGTCTGTTGAGAGTAAAAGGACTAGCTGTATGCCATCAGCATAGGAGATGATGTTGATGTAGTGTGATCTGACGATGTCTGCAAGTGGTGTCATGTAGATGTTGAAGAGTGTTGTGCTGAGGGATGAGCCTTGGGGGACACCGCAGATAGTGTGGTTGGTTTGCAAGGTGAAATGAGGGAGACAGATTCTCTGGCTGCATCTTGTAAGTAAGGATGTCATCCATTTGAGCACATCACCTGCAATCCCAATCTGGCAAAGTCTATCGATGAGCGTGTGGTGGGAGATGTGTTGAAGGCTGTGGAGAAGTCAAGCAGGATCAAGGCTGCTGATTCTCCTCTATCGAGTAGGGTGCAGATGTCATTTGTTGCGGGGATCAGAGTTGTCTGTGTGCTGTAGTTGGCTCTGAAGCCTATTTGGGATGTATCCAATAGGTTGTTTCTCTCCGGGCGCTCTGTGAGTTGGAGGTTGATGGCCTTCTCCAGGACTTTAGCAGGTAACAAGAGCAGCGGAATTGGATGTTGGTTCTGGAGCTTGCTGGTTTCTGCAGAGGGTTTCTTGCGGAGGGGTCTGATCTCTACGTGTTTCCAGGCTTTGGGAAAATTGGATGTGGTTAACAAGGGGTTGAGGATGGTGTTGAGCTGGCGGTTGATCTCGTCTCATTCGAGGTTAAAAAGTCAGTGGGGCAGGAGTTGGTGGGTGCTCCAGAGTGGATGGAGTTCATAAGTGTGGTTGCGTTCAGTGTGCTGAGCTGTTCCATGCAGTGAGTGGATGGTTGCGGTGGTGGTTGATGGGATGCTGAGGAGGTTGGAGGGTTGGGGATCGAAGTTTCTATAGATGGTTTCTATCTTGTTGTGGAAGTGGTTGGCGAGGGCATTGCAGAGTTCCTGTGAGGAGGGGATAGAGTTTTCGGTGGCTGATGGGCAAGTGGATTCTGTGATGACAGTGTAGAGTTCTTTGGTTTGGCTGGTGATGGTATCGATCCAGTGGGTCAGGGCCTCCCTTTTGCAGCTTTGGTCTGGTGGAGGTAGTTGTTGAGGGCTATTTTGAAGTTGGCTGGGTTGATGTAATTCCTGCTTGTGTGACATCTTCTTTCCAGTTGTTTGCACGTGCATTTTGATGTGCTAAGTTCGGAGGTGTACCAGCTGGATTGTTTAGAGGGTCTGTGGGGTTTCGCAGTTTGGTTGGAGCAACTCAGTCAGCGGCATTGATTATCCAGTTGTTGAAGTTCTGTACTGCCTGATCCAGGTTGATGGTGATGTAGGGATGTGAAGTTCTGAGGGTATAGGTCCATTGATGCTAAGCGACCTTGGTCCAGCTGCAGAGGGGGTTTTGTGGTGTTTGGGAGAGGTGCTGGGAGATCCGAAGAGGGTGAAGTGTACGATGGAGTGGTCCAACCAGATATGTTCTGAGGTGTTGCTGTATCTTAGTTTGTTGCTGGATGTGAAGATGGAGTCCAGCATCTGTTCAGCTTTGTGTGTGGAGTGTGTGACCAGCTGCTTGAAGCTGTTGTTGTTTAATCTTTCTAGGAGGTCGGTGGAGTTGGAGTCAGTGGAGTCATCCAGGTGGAAATTGAAGTCTCCCAGGATGTTATAGTACCCATATTCAATGGCGAGTGGGGTGATGAATTCAGTGATGGCGTTGCTGAGGCCAGTGCTCGTTCCCAGTAACATGTATGCGACGGTGCCCTTGATGGTGGTGTTGTCAGTGTGGAGCTGGAATTTCATGTGTTCCGTGATCGGTATTGTTTCATCATTGGTGATGGTGCCGGTGATTGATTCCTTGTAGATGATGGCGATACCGTCTCCGTGTGTGTTGGTGGAGTCGCAGTGTTTCATCTTGTAGCCGGTGAGTGTTGCAGTGGTGATGTCAGGGGCCAATGCAGGGGTGAGCCAGATCTCAGTGATGAAGATTTTGTCAGGGGAAAGGGTAGAGATGGTGTCCTAGACTTCGGTTGTGTGTTTGCAGAGCGATCTGGTATTGAGCAGGAAGCATCTGAGTTGTTCCAGGGAGGTCTCGGTTGGCAGAGTTGGCAGGGCGTTGGTAGCTGTGATGTCAGTCGATCCTGAAGTGAATGAGTACTGGCATTGGATGCATGTGAACGGTCCAGCTATGGAGCGTGCTGATGCCAGGCAGCAGTTGTTGTTGCGTCCAGGGACGAAGGCACGGAGATCTGCAGAGGAGTATCTGTGGAAGTGCAAAGAGCCAGGGTTCCTGGCTCTGGGTGCAGCCCAGGCTCTGGGTGCAGCCTTTGGCATGCCTTTGGAGTGCCATTGGTACATCCGCTGTGCACAGCAGCGCAGCGGCCTCCAAAGGTAGTGCTGGGAGGTGGGAGGGGCTGGCAAGGAGGAAGGAGGGTGGCGGCCAGGAGAAAGGAATGCTAGGAAGATGGTGGAAGGGGATAGAATGCTAATGAAGTAAATAGTAATGCCAGAAAAACAACAGTAAGAACAAAATGCAGAAAAATGCAGAAAAACAAATGTAAACCTACAAGGCACAACAGAAATGAAATAAAACTCCAATTATGAAATACTATTTGGAGAGCAAGCTTGAACCAGCAGCGTGGGGGACTGTAAGCTAGGGAGCAGTCATTAGCAGCCAGGTAGCTGGTGAGAGGAGCATAGCCCACGGTCATAGGCTACTCACTGGAGGTCAGGCAGCAGCCTCAATGAGTAGTGTGGGGCGGTGGAAGGGTCTGGTTGGGAGGCGGGAGGGCAGTGGGCGGGAGAAAGAAACAGTGGGAAAGATGATAGGAGCGGGTAGAATGCCAATGAAATAAACATGCCAGAAAGACAACAGTAAGAATAAAATGCAGAAAATCGAAAGTAAACCTATAAAGCACAATAGAAACGAAACAAAGCTCCATTTATAAATTACGAGCTATACAGCAGGTTTGAACTGGGGGCCTTCGGGACTACAAGTGAAGCAACAGTCACAAGGAGATAAGCAGCAGGGCGGTTAGGGAAAAGTGCAGAGACTGGGGTCAGAGGCTACTTATGGAAGGTCACTCAGTGGCCTCCAGAGGTAGTGCTGGTAGGTGGGAGGGGCTTGCAGGGTGGACTTGAGGGTGGTGGGTGGGAGAAAGGAACAGCGGGAAGGACGGCGGGAGTGTTTAGAATGCCAAAGAAGTAAACAGTAATTCCAGAAAAACAACAGTAAGAACAAAATGCAGAAAAACAAAAATAAACCTACAAGGCACAAAAGAAACGAGTCAAAGTTACAATTACAACACATCAATAGAATAGCAGGATTGAACTGGCAGCATTAGGAAGAGTAAGTTAGGCAGTAGTGGAATCAGAAGCTAATCCTCCCCGACTATTGTAAAACTAGGCTATGAAGCATAAATATTGAGGAAACAAAGGTAATGATATTTCACAAAAGTAACCCAAATTTAAATGGCCCTTATCTAATGAAAAAGTTGAAACATATAGGCTTTTTGGTTTGCTTTTTACAAATAATTTAAATTGGTCAGGACCTTTTCAGTTATTATAAGCACGAAACTCTGTTAACTAAAGGTTAACAAGAAATATTAGGGCTATTCCCTGTCTCCAGTTATTACAGCGTTTTTCTTCACAATTCAAGCTATGGTGAAATATGGATCACAAGTTTTATTTTTTATTTCTGAATTTGAAAGCCTCTGGGGACCAACTTGAGCGCACAATGTTAAAAACAATATTAAGTCTACCTAAGCTTGTAATGGTCCAAGCTATTCGGCACATATTTACTTTTTACTGCATGGACTGAGCTTGCAGGTATACAAATGGTATGTTTTTGAGCAAATTGTCAAAGAACAAAAAATAAAAAAGTTTATCATTTATGCTGGAAAGAAGCATACATTAATGAGAGGCAATGGGCCCATTCCCTAAACAAGCAGATAGATCTGTGCAAAAATAAATATGGATTGTGTGTCAATTTTAATTTATGGGAACTGTTTCCATCAACAATAGATCTCTAAAAAAACAACTGCTGTTATATCACTGAATTGTGATATTAAGTACTTAGCAAATAATTCATCGATTTCTGATAACCTTGGCATCTTTGGGACGCTGAGAAGTGTTTCTACATGTACATACGCTCTAATTTACGCTTGAGAGTCTGAGAATTTAGACTCGATTGTAACTTAATTCTTCTCATTCCAGAGTTTTATCAAGGAATACAAAGGTATGATGGGAAATGTCCTTGCTTGATGAATACCAAGTGCACTTTAATAGACATCTTAGTAGATAATCTTTAATTTCAGCTAATATGTATTTTTTGATGCGACAATATACTTGTCATTTGTTGGATGCTGTCAATTTGACATTTTAACTAATGTGTGTAGTATTGAGCTAGTTTTTGTTGAATGTTAAAGCCTAATTTAAAATATGTTTTAATATGTCTGTATTTGTTGCATTTGTTTTATGGACATAGTCGTCTCAATAAACATTTTTCTTCTGTCGCTCTCTAAAAGTGCAGTCGTGCAATTTGGTTCCTCCATCCTCTTGGTCCTGGCGCGACTGCACCGGCTGCACAACTGAAAGTTATGCCCCTGCAGCTGTGCTCTGGATGTGTTCTGCTACTGCCCATGCGTTCTCTGTGGCTACCAAGGGTGACATTGACCCTAATGCAAGCCAGGAGAAGTGCTCCTCGTTCTCTTTGATGAGTAGTAAAAGCCTGCCCTGATGTTGGTGCAGTTGTTCCCTCGCACTCCTGCGCCTCAGTGTCACTGTACTTATCATACCTACGCCTCCCTGACAGTACCTGTTTCAATAATATGCTCTGAACCCACACACACAATGTCGCGCAAGGAGAGACCTCCCGCCGATTTCAATGTGAATAACCACTGTAAAATGCCTTATTTTCCCCAGAGGTGCAATGCTTGTGACATTTTGCCAGTAATTACAGGGACCGCGTCTATGCACATTCCAAGCTGCATTTTATTTTAATATTAGCGTTTAAAACAAACCGGCTTGTTTGACGCCTGTACCCACCCACGTTACGGCAGAGTGGAATCTTGCGAAGCCTTTCATTAGGTACACCTACACAACACAGAGGAAATCTGGATTGTCCGCGCCAACATGAAAAGTAACTTGATGGTCACAATTGTACTATTGCAATCTACCGACCCTTTACGCCTTTTTAATATAATATGATGAGTAACGAACCGCTGACCTATCAATAAAATACATCGAACATTTCAAAGAGCGTTTAGGTGAGGCAAAATATTGATAAAAGCAAGATTGCATGTTCATGTGGGCATGTGTTACAGACTTGATTCAGAGAACATTAACGTGATTGTGGGCGAGTCTTTGAAAGGGTCTGTGGAGGAGCTGGGGCATCAGGTTTTAAGTGGTCGGTGAGCAGTCAGGTGAACTGTGAGCACAGGAAGCCTGATTCGAAAAGATATATTTAAAAGTTATACATTTGTTAATTGCTGCTACACGTGAACGTCAATTTATCAAAATGCAAGGGGCAGCGGAAGTGACATCATACACTATTGAGCCTTTACTTTCATTCAAACATGCATGCTTACTAGGCTGACCAGGCGTCCCGGATTTGCCGGGACAGTCCAGGTTTTTGATCATCTGTCCCTGCAGATTTCACCAAATTTAGTCGCTGTACTGGTTTTCAGAAAGGGTCGCATGAATAATCTTTTATTTGTTCTATGTATGATTAAGTACTAGCCTTTTCAGAAATCAATTTAATTATCACTTATGATAGTCGGTGCAAACCTGGTATTTTATTTATTCCGTTAAGGGCCTCAATGCCTATGTTATCTACGTTGGTGATTGCAGTACGTTGTCATTCTGCGCTTCTCAGTCATACTTACACATGCACTCATTCATACATACACACACTCACTGTCACCTAAACACACTGTCACCCGCAATCACGCACACAACATATGTGTAAAATAATTTTTTACATACCTCAGGTACCAGGGAGGTTCATATTTCAGCTAATTGTAATTCATTCTTTATTATACTAGTATTGAATAATCAAATATTATTCATTATTAGTGTAATAAAAATTGATAGAAAACAAAGAAAGTGGATCCCGAACAGATGTCCATAAGGACGAGCTGCCATCGTGTTCCTGCGCACTGAATTTGCCACCTCTGACAACAGGAGTCACAAAGGCCATGCCAGGGTTCAAAAGGGGCAAACAGTGGTCGAAGCTGCAACCCTTGGTGAGCCCTAAATGACGGCCATTTTGTGGGATTTATCAAAAGGCCTGATTTAGGCCCTGTTTTAAGAAAAGTGCGGTTGCACCCAGTGCAGCGCCACTTTTCTTGCACCCCTTAGCTCCCCACTAATGCCACCATGTGTGTGCCGTATCTAAGATACAGCGCGCCATGGCGGTAGTTAGGGGAAATAGCATCAAAATGTATGATGCTAGTGTGGAGCTTTGCAGGATTAGCGTAAAAAATGTTGACGCTAATCCTGCACAGCCCATTGTGGCGTAGTTGTAAATAATGGTGGCCTCCTATTAATGCTTGCTCTGAGCAGGCTTTCAAAGTGCCCAAAAAAATGACTCAAAGAAATCTTTTGGATTTCTTTGGCCCATTTTTTCGGCCCCCCTAATGGGGAAACGACCCCTTTGCATACATTATGTCATACATAATGTAGCACAAAGGGTTGCAAAGTGGCACAATGCATGCATTGTGGCACTCTAAATTTGGGGCAGGGTTTTTGGCCTTGTTGGGCCACAGTAGCGTAAAAAAATGTACGCTAAAGTGGCACAAGGAGGTGCTAGGGACTCTTAAATCACTCTCAGCTTCCTGAAATGCAATGTTTTTGTGAACAAACTTTGTGAACAATGCGAAGTGCAACACTCACAATTTTACATATTTTTTTGTTTGCTTACCCCATTCCACTGCTGCCCATTTCCTACAAATGGTCCTCTTCTCTCTGACTACATTACCTCCTTAGCTGCCCCTTCACCCAGCCTTCCTCTATTCGTGGGGGTCCCCCCATTCCTCTTTCACACCTGGCCTGAACAGAGGGAGGAGCATAACAGGTTCAAATGCAGCGTGCTTTAATGCCACAGGATGCCCCAGCCACGGGGCATCTGGTTGACGGAAATCATCTCAGGCGAATGAGGGCGAAGTAAGAAAACTTTGCAGGCTTTGTTCAGGTGATGTTTCCGACTTCCCTGGTGAAGTTATACTTCACCAGGCACCCAAACCTAAAGTAGCTTTTTTGTAAACAATTTCAATAGCTTAATGTTTTTTAAGATGGTTTATAATGACACACACATACGTCTAAAAAAGAAACATATAGACGTGTATTCACCCAACCCCCAAATCAGCGAATTTCCCACTAGCGGAAAATATGCCGGTTTACAGTAATTCAAAAGATAATGCAAGTAAGCGTTTTTTAACTTTTCTCCTATTTTTTCCACATGCAAAGAAACCGCATCTCGGTACTACTTCTAAATATCAAATGTTTCCATAAAAGTTTCACAAATATTTGCACATAGTTTTAGACGCGCAAATTGAGTTAAAAATTATCTTGAAAATGTTTGTCAAAAAACACAGATGTTCAGGCTTTCCAGAAACATCTATACCTAACCCCTACATTGAACGCCCTTATCGTAAATTGTCCGCCTTTCTAAGTGCAACGTACAACTCCACATATGGAACTGGAATTTATAAAGATGAAAATGCATTTTTCTGTAACTATGTGAAACTTCAAACTGGCCGATCAATGAAAGCCAAATTGTGCCATTGTACTATTCCAAATTATGCTGGTGTGGGAGTTCTTTAAACAGGTGGGTTTGATCTGTGCCCACAGCTGTCAGTCACTCAACAGTGTAAGGTGTACCTGTGGGATAGCTTTCATTGTGGTAATGGTTACCAGCTGACAACAGCGGTTAGGAACCTTTCAGTGCTTTGCAAGCTCATCAGCTTATATTTCCCTGCAAATCTCAAGGAAGCAAGGATCACCTCTTTTTCTCCCCTTTCTCTTGCAATTCGCAAAGTTTATAATGTGAGTAACAAATACATTTGTGAAACACAATGTCGTTTATTACATTGCCATTTGGGTCGTCCTGTCTGAAAATGTATTACTTTCTGCAGCAGATACTTCTCAAGGTGAAAAGTGTTTAATACATCGAGATCAAGAGGCTTCCCTCTTAAAAGTCTGCACTTATTTAGCACGATAATAAGCTGAACATACTATTCTCATTCTTATATGCAAAGACCCTGGAATTATACTTGAGAACTACTTAGCTATTTTCCATTTTACCACACTGAAGAGTGAAACTCATGGCCAACAGCACTGCCTGGGCCCTAGGCTCATAAGCATCTGACTTCTGCTCAGTGGAGAGCTCCAGTACCACTCTATCTATTTCTGACCTCTGTTTGTATGAGTATGGCACTCTTCCATCTCAGTAGAATGATCCTCTCAGTTTAGCTGACACTACACGGGCTCGTTGTCCGTGAGCATCTCTCCCTTGTGCAATAGTGTGGTCCTCGTTGACAAAACAGGATTGCCTGGTCCATTTGTCACTACCATCTCGCTCTTCGAAGCCAACACTGTCCTGCCTTGACTCTTCACCCTAAGTGTTGTGCTCCTGCACAGCAAAGTATTCTGTGTGGTTAAATCTGCACGGCCTGCACCCCATACAGTCTCAACTGCTGTACATTGAACAGTCTAGTGCTGCTGAGGCTCAAAGTATTTCTGTTCCTGATTCTTGCACAGTAAAGTGATCCCCATGGTCAACTCAACTGTAGAACCAAATGGGTATTTCATTCCTCCTTGGGACTTACTGTGGCTTATATATATATATATATATATATATATATATATATATATATATATATATATATATATATATATATATATATATATATATATATGAGTCTCACTTAACAAATAACGGCAAAGCACTCTTATGTTACATGTTCATATATACTTACTTGTTTCTTTGTTGAAGTGTTTTGTAAAGTGGTAGCTTGTGATGGAATGCCCCATAATGTTAATGACTGAAAAGTAAGCATTCCGAGGGGAGTCCTCCACTTCGCTGAGAAGAGGGACCTAGGCTTATGTAAGCAGAATAAATTGTATATAAAGCACCTCTGTCTCTTTTGGAGGGGGCGTAATTCTGATCAATTTAAGGATGAGTGGGAAACACATAGAGGCAGATTTAAGAGCCCCTTGCTCCACTTTAGCGCCTCCTTAGTGTCATTCTTTTGATGCTAAGGTGGCGTTAACGTGGCCTTTTCCACGCACCATAATTACAAAGTGGCACAGTGCATGCATTGCACCACTTTGTAACCCTTTGAGCCACATTATATGTGTGCCATGCATAAGGAATGCAAAGGGGGCGTACTGGCACAAGTAGGCCCACAAAAATGGTGCAATTAAATCTACAAGATTTCATTGCACCATTTTTGGCGTCATTTTTAACGCCTGCTGAAAGCAGGTGTTAAAAGGACGCACCATTGTATTCAATGGGCCTCCTTGCACTTTGCTCCACTAGGGTCAAAGTTTTTTACACTATGTTGGACTTTTGCTTTTGCAGGGTCATCCCCAGACTTTTTTGCCTCCTGCCTCCTATATTTTTCTGACATGTTGCTGTTGGCTTTTCAACTCTGAGCACTTTACCACTGCTAACCAGTGCTAAAGTGCATATGCTCTCCTGTTTAAATTGTATGTAAGTGGTTTATCCATGATTGGCATATTTGATTTACTAGTAAGTCCCTAGTAAGGTGCACTAGAGGTGCCAGGGCCTGTAAATCAAATGCTACTAGTGGGCCTGCAGCACTGGTTGTGCCACCCACATAAGTAGCTCTGTAATCATGTCTCAGACCTGCCACTGCAGTGTCTGTGTGTGTATTCTTACACTGTAAATTCGACTTGGCAAGTGTACCCACTTGCCAGGCCTAAACCTTCCCTTTCCTTACATGTAAGGCACCCCTAAGGTAGGCCCTAGGTAGCCCCAAGGGCAGGGTGCAGTGTATGGATAAGGTAGGACATATAGTAATGTGGTTTATATGTCCTGACAGTGAAATACTGCCAATTTCGTTTTCACTGTTGCAAGGTCTGTCTCTCTCTCATAGGATAATATGGGGGCTACCTTTAAATATGATTAAAGTGTAGATTCCCCTAGCGAGTAGATGGACATGTGGAGTTTGGGATCCCTGAACTCACAATTTAAAAATACATCTTTTAGTAAAGATGATTTTGAGATTGTGCGTTTGAAAATGCCACTTTTAGAAAGTGAGCATTTTCTTGCTTAAACCATTCTGTGACTCTGCCTTGTTTGTGGATTCCCTGTCTGGGTCAGTTTGACAGTTGGGTTGTTTTTCACCTCACACCAGACAGTGACACAAAGGGAGCTGGGGTGTGATCTGCATTTCCTGATTAGCCATCTCTGCTAGGAGGGAGGGGTGGAGTGGTCACTCTCATCTGAAAGGACTGTGCCTGCCTCTGACAATGCTGTCTCCAGCCCCCTGGTGTGTGTCTGAGGCCTTGCCTGGGCAAGGCAGGATTTCACAAGAGGGTGTGAGTCCCCTTTGAAGAAAGGTGACTTCAAAGACTAAAATGGGTATAAGAAGGGCACCCAAACTTACAAACTTCAGAAACACTTCTGGAATCAAGGGGAACCTCTGCCTGGAGAAGAGCTGATCGCTGAGGAACAAGTGCTGCCCTGCCTATGACTGTGCTTTGTGGAGCTTTCCTGCAGTGCTGCTTCTGCCAGAGTAAGAGGGCAAAGACTGGACTTTGTGTGCCTTCCATCTTGAAGAAGAAATCTCCAAGGGCTTGATGTAGAGCTTGCCTCCTGTTATTGAAGTCTCAGGGATAGCAAAGACTTCTTCCTGCCAGCACCTGGAGTCTCTGGAGAGACCCCTACTCTGCTCTGTGGTGCCCTTCCAGTTCCTGGGACCCTGAAAGGAGAGGCTGGCAGCCTAAGGACAAAAATACACGCACCGAGCGCCGTGCGGAGAAAAGATCGACGCGAATCCGATCGCGGCTGAGAAAACGACGCGACGCCGGTTCCGCAGCTGAGAAACGACGCCGCAGGAAACGCGACCGAAAAACCGACGCCCGGAGCAGGAGAAACGACGCGCAGCATCGCTGACGGAGGCTGAGAGATCGCACCCTGCGCCGCGGGACTTTCGGATCGTCGTGTGGCTGGCTTTTTCAACGCGCACCGCCGTGCCGAGTTGTTTTCGACGCACACAGCCGTGCAGGGTTACTTTCGACGCACACCGCCCGTGCGGGGTTATTTTTGACGCAAACCAGGTACATTTACACGCTAGCAACGCTAGTGTGTTGTTACAACTACCTAAAGACTCTTTTTATTTGAAACCTTTTAAAAATCATAACTTGACTTGTGTATGTTGGATTTTTATCGTTTTGGTCTTGTTTTGTCTAGATAAATATTTCCTATTTTTCTAAACTGGTGTTGTGTCATTTTGTAGTGTTTTCATTAAGTTACTGTGTGTGTTGGTACAAATACTTTACGCCCAGCACTCTGAGGTTAAGCCTACTGCTCTGCCAAGCTACCAAGGGGGTAAGCAGGGGTTAGCTGAGGGTGATTCTCTTTTATCCTAACTAGAGTGAGGGTCCTTGCTTGAACAGGGGGTAACCTGACTGTCAACCAAAGACCCCATTTCTAACATTGGTGACCAGCGGTCGGGATTTGGACTTGTATTTGTACTTGACATACAGTAATTGAGTGTACACTACTGTTTTTGATCTCAGACCACTACGTGACCACATACTACTTGTCTTGTGATTCTGCTTTTTGTTCTCTGATGTCCTCCTGGAAGTATTGCTAATATTTTTGGACTTTGGTTTTTGGTTGTGAAGCCTTTGCAGAAATGGAAGTCAATTTCTGGCACCTATCTATGTATAAAAAGTGGCAGCTTAAAGCATTCTGCATGGAAAGGGGACTGGCTGTGAACAAGGAATCCAGAAGGGAGGATCTTGAGTCAGCCCTGTTTCAGGATGAATTGAAACGTTGTCAGGCAACACCACCAAATGAGTCTGAGGAGGATAACTACTCTGAGGAGGAGGACTACTCCAAAGAGGAGGGCAGTGGCCCTGAGGAGGGAACAGAAAGAGATGATAGGCTCCTAGCTCGAATCCGGAGTCTGGAAGAGCTTAAGAGGGCCGAGGAGAAGAGAGCCTTAGTCCTGGCAGAAAGGAGGAGGGACTTAGAGATTAAAAAAATGATTTATGCTTACGAGCTTAAATTGAAAGAGCTGGAAGTCATGAGGGCTGAGTCCAGCTGGAATGGTGGCAGCAACAATTGTATATCCAGTGATGCTGCAGAAGTGCACATGCCCAGAGAGGTGGTGCCCTACTTGAAGGAGGGAGTTAACACACGCCAGGAGGTTCAGGGGTATGAGGTAGCTCCAGTGATGCACAGGGTCTCTGAGGTAGATTGGGGAACTGGCATGGGGAGTCATATTCCTACTGGTGGGAGGGACACTCTACTGACTCTAGTTGAGAGTGACAGGGAGAGGGGTTCCCCCCAGGTAGAAGTCCTGGTTATGGAGTGTGAAAACATCCCAGAAGAGTGTGGGTTGAGTGTCAGGGACAGTCAGGTACTGTCTCACCAGTCTCAGGAGGGTGATGTGGGGTGCTGTTTCAAAGCAGAGTCACTGGATGGTGGGGTGAAGGGTACTTTGGTTAATTCATGTGAGGGGCTGAGTGATGTAATTGCTGGAGAGCATATGTCTAGTCCTTATTTTCCAGAGCTATGCCAACACCAGGTGGAGTGTGAGTTCTCTGACCCCAGGGAGCTTACAATGGAGGCAGACTTCTGGGTGAGTACCAGAGAGTCTGAAGAGGCATTTGGGGGTGCTCCTGAGAGGAGTGGTCTAGGTAGTTCCCAACCAGGTGAGGTAGGGAAGGATTGTAGTGTCCCAGGTAGGTCCCAGTGTAGTGGGATGGGTGAGGGACCCCATGTCCAGTCTCAGAGGAGAGGGAATGGGGATGGGTTGAGGCCCAAGGTGCCCGAGATCCGGTCCCAGGTCCTGGAGGGTTCCCTGCGGGAACACCAGGAGGGGAGCCTAGCCTGTACCATAGGGCCATCTGTTGAGGGAGACCCCACAGTGTCAGGAGAACTTGGGGGGGCGGCTGTAGCCAGCGTCCCACCAGTTCTGGTGTCTGGCAGTACCACTCCTAGTGAGGGGGTGCAGAAGTCCAGACAGAGGGTTGAGAGGGGGTTGCGGACCCCAGTGGAGAACCTGGAGGGTCAGGGGTCAGCTCTGAGAGCAGAGCCCCCCATGAATGACCTTGGTGAGACCATTTCTGGGTTGGGGGGAATCCAGACTCTGTCAGATGGGCAGAGGTCAGGAGACCTGCGCCAGCCAGACTCTTGTGTGGCCCTTCGGGACAGTGTGTCCCTTGAGGGGGGTAAGTGTGCCCCCCTGGAAGTCCTGGTGTGCCAGGCAATGGTTCAACCGCAGGGTGGTGACTCTGGGTTGAATGATCAGGTTCAGGGGGTAAACTCTGACCTGATGGGGGGTAAATGTGCTCCCAAGGAAGTCCTGGTGTGCCAGGCAGTGGTTCAACCGCAGGGTGGTGACCCTGGGTTGGATGACCAGGTTCAGAGGGTAAACTCTGACCTGGTAGGGGGTAGGTATGCCCCCCCGGAAGTCCTGGGTTGCCAGGCAGTGATCCAGTCTGTGGGTACAGACCCTGGATTGGGAGGCCAGGTTAAGGGTGTCCCCCCTGACCTGGAGGAAGGGGCTACTGCTAACAGTGCCCCTACCATGTTGTCTTCTGGGGGGGCCGCTCCTAGTTGGGTGGTTCAGGACCCCAGAAGAGAGGGCAGGGGGAGGGAAGCCTCACCCCTGGCCCTGGTCCAACCTGAAGGTACAGACCCCAGGTTGGAGGATCAGTTGCAGGTTAACATCCCTGCACTGATGGAAGAATTGTGCAGGGCTGCTTCTACAAGCACCCTGACAGTTTTTGACTCTAGGGGTGCCGCTTCTGCAGGGAGGGTACAGAGCCCCAGAGGGGAGGACCAGGGTCAGGTTGTCATCCCTGACCTGGTGGAAGAGAGAGTGGTCAAAGGGTGCCAGGCACCTGGGGCTACCACCCCCCACTCTCCACAGTCACAGTGGTTAGAGAGGCCTGAGGTCGGGCTCTCATCCCTGACAGTTGTCTGGGGCCACTGTGGCTTGCTGTCCTGGTGGACAGAGTTGCCCCTGGGGGGGGGAGGACGAGAGTCACACCCCGGGGGTGGAGTGGGCAACACCACTGTGTTGGCCCTGGTGGTACTATCTGCCCATTGCAATACATCTGTGAGCAAAGTAAAGTTAGGTGTTGCACAGATGGTGTCTGTAGATGTGGAGAAGGGTTCCCCATGGGTTAGCTTAGTGGGCCCTGAGAGTATGGACAGAGGGATCCAACTGGAGTCAGGAAGGCGTAGAACTGGAACATGCCCCTGCTGTTGTGGGCCTGGGTCCCTGTTCTATCGCCCCAATCAGGGAAGTACATCAAGGTATTGATTGTTCTCCCCTGGCTTTAGGCTGGTAGGGGGTCGTGTTGGACTTTTGCTTTTGCAGGGTCATCCCCAGACTTTTTTGCCTCCTGCCTCCTATATTTTTCTGACATGTTGCTGTTGGCTTTTCAACTCTGAGCACTTTACCACTGCTAACCAGTGCTAAAGTGCATATGCTCTCCTGTTTAAATTGTATGTAAGTGGTTTATCCATGATTGGCATATTTGATTTACTAGTAAGTCCCTAGTAAGGTGCACTAGAGGTGCCAGGGCCTGTAAATCAAATGCTACTAGTGGGCCTGCAGCACTGGTTGTGCCACCCACATAAGTAGCTCTGTAATCATGTCTCAGACCTGCCACTGCAGTGTCTGTGTGTGTATTCTTACACTGTAAATTCGACTTGGCAAGTGTACCCACTTGCCAGGCCTAAACCTTCCCTTTCCTTACATGTAAGGCACCCCTAAGGTAGGCCCTAGGTAGCCCCAAGGGCAGGGTGCAGTGTATGGATAAGGTAGGACATATAGTAATGTGGTTTATATGTCCTGACAGTGAAATACTGCCAATTTCGTTTTCACTGTTGCAAGGTCTGTCTCTCTCTCATAGGATAATATGGGGGCTACCTTTAAATATGATTAAAGTGTAGATTCCCCTAGCGAGTAGATGGACATGTGGAGTTTGGGATCCCTGAACTCACAATTTAAAAATACATCTTTTAGTAAAGATGATTTTGAGATTGTGCGTTTGAAAATGCCACTTTTAGAAAGTGAGCATTTTCTTGCTTAAACCATTCTGTGACTCTGCCTTGTTTGTGGATTCCCTGTCTGGGTCAGTTTGACAGTTGGGTTGTTTTTCACCTCACACCAGACAGTGACACAAAGGGAGCTGGGGTGTGATCTGCATTTCCTGATTAGCCATCTCTGCTAGGAGGGAGGGGTGGAGTGGTCACTCTCATCTGAAAGGACTGTGCCTGCCTCTGACAATGCTGTCTCCAGCCCCCTGGTGTGTGTCTGAGGCCTTGCCTGGGCAAGGCAGGATTTCACAAGAGGGTGTGAGTCCCCTTTGAAGAAAGGTGACTTCAAAGACTAAAATGGGTATAAGAAGGGCACCCAAACTTACAAACTTCAGAAACACTTCTGGAATCAAGGGGAACCTCTGCCTGGAGAAGAGCTGATCGCTGAGGAACAAGTGCTGCCCTGCCTATGACTGTGCTTTGTGGAGCTTTCCTGCAGTGCTGCTTCTGCCAGAGTAAGAGGGCAAAGACTGGACTTTGTGTGCCTTCCATCTTGAAGAAGAAATCTCCAAGGGCTTGATGTAGAGCTTGCCTCCTGTTATTGAAGTCTCAGGGATAGCAAAGACTTCTTCCTGCCAGCACCTGGAGTCTCTGGAGAGACCCCTACTCTGCTCTGTGGTGCCCTTCCAGTTCCTGGGACCCTGAAAGGAGAGGCTGGCAGCCTAAGGACAAAAATACACGCACCGAGCGCCGTGCGGAGAAAAGATCGACGCGAATCCGATCGCGGCTGAGAAAACGACGCGACGCCGGTTCCGCAGCTGAGAAACGACGCCGCAGGAAACGCGACCGAAAAACCGACGCCCGGAGCAGGAGAAACGACGCGCAGCATCGCTGACGGAGGCTGAGAGATCGCACCCTGCGCCGCGGGACTTTCGGATCGTCGTGTGGCTGGCTTTTTCAACGCGCACCGCCGTGCCGAGTTGTTTTCGACGCACACAGCCGTGCAGGGTTACTTTCGACGCACACCGCCCGTGCGGGGTTATTTTTGACGCAAACCAGGTACATTTACACGCTAGCAACGCTAGTGTGTTGTTACAACTACCTAAAGACTCTTTTTATTTGAAACCTTTTAAAAATCATAACTTGACTTGTGTATGTTGGATTTTTATCGTTTTGGTCTTGTTTTGTCTAGATAAATATTTCCTATTTTTCTAAACTGGTGTTGTGTCATTTTGTAGTGTTTTCATTAAGTTACTGTGTGTGTTGGTACAAATACTTTACGCCCAGCACTCTGAGGTTAAGCCTACTGCTCTGCCAAGCTACCAAGGGGGTAAGCAGGGGTTAGCTGAGGGTGATTCTCTTTTATCCTAACTAGAGTGAGGGTCCTTGCTTGAACAGGGGGTAACCTGACTGTCAACCAAAGACCCCATTTCTAACACACTAGTAGAGCAAAGCACCACAATACTGTCAATAGGTATTGTTTCTAATACCGCCATGGTGCCTGTATCATAAATGTGGTGCACACATGGTGGCATCGTGGGAGAGTCAAGGGGAGCAAGAAAGGTGGCGCTGCATTGGATGCAGTGACACTTTTCTTAAATACGGCCCATAGTGTGGCTGCTGGGTTTTGCAGTCTCTGGAGTTTCTCTTTCTTGGGGGCCACGGCCTTGGTGACATTGCAGTAGTCTAGTGTTGATAGCGCTGATGCTCTTGTCGCTTCTGACACATGCATAAACTGCTGTTACTAAGTAAGTGTCTGTCTGAGCCCTGTACCTATGATTATCTCACTCCTGCATGGCTGAGACTTCCTCGGGATTTCTACTGGCTTGCGTGTGCATTTTGAACATGAGCAGTGTATCACTGAGTCAGTGTTTCTGGTGCTGAGTAATTGGACTTTTTATGGGGTCCGGACCTCTTTTTTGCAGTGCATTACAGCCCGCTTTGCACACTGCAGATGTTGCTGTAGCAAACTTGCAGCGATTGCTCTAAAGAAGGCTAAGTCTGGATGCACAGGTAGGTTTACAGTGACATCTTTCACACGATGTGGAAGGGACACACCAATATAACTATATCCAGAATGACATCTCTTTGTTCTGCCAGAGCCTTTGGTCTGTCAGATCCCAAGCAGGAGAGTTGTTGACTGGTAACCGCACACGTGTTCTTATTTGAGCAAGGGTGGGTCAGTCAAACACTGTGCAGATTAGTCTCCGTGCCACAGCACCTCCTGTCTATGTTTGGAGTAGTTGTGGCTTGCACGTCCGAGTGTGCAGCCCTTCTTATATGGGTTCTGTAGTCCTCTCTCTGGACTCAATGCGGCAGCCTTGGTGCCAGCGCTGAAGCCAGCAAAGGGCTCAAAGATGATGCCAGATGCACTAAGCATGCAGGGATCGCCAGTGTGCAGTGCTACACAACAGTGCCATTATTTGCAGCCTTCAGTCAGCAGCAGGATTACCCAGCCTTTCCCTCCACCAGCCTACCCTAGACCCGGCCTCCTGAAAACTGCCTGACTTCCCCTGGCGTTATCTCTGGCTCAACCCTCCAAGCAGCGACTTTCAAGAGGCCAAAATGACTTAGGGCTCATTATACCACCAAGATGAGACCACGCATAACAGGCTGGATCTTCATGGTTATACCCTAGTGTGTGCCCAAGTTTGTGTCTCTCTCTTTCTCTCTCTCTGTCTTCCTCCCACCAGTGCCATTTAAAGCAGTTTTCTGGCCCCTGCAATTCAGTATTATTTAGCCTCATGACGCCTTGAATTATTAGAAACCAGGTAATACAATTCAGAGTTGTCCCGAACAGTGGGCCGGACCTGCACATGTATCAGCTCCGCACTGTTGCCTACCAACATACTGTCAACTTACGTAGATGTGGACATAAGAACAGTAATTCTATACTTCCTTATGTATGCTTACCTGCACGACATGTTGGCAGTTGATATTGTGGAATATATATGTGTGCAGATCACTTGTATTGCTTTTATTGACTTTTAGTGACATAAAAGCCCATTGAAAGGACCATGACCATTAGGCCTTTGCCTCAAAGATAACAAAAAAGGAATAGATGAGAGGACATTTTTCTTATGGGTACCTTGACAAAAATGTCTGTTTTTGAAGGTGCATAGATGTGGAGTAAAGAATGGTAAATCTATACTTACCTATATACACTTACCATGACGGTATACCTGCAGTTGATATTCTGGATATGATGTTTTGTCAGGACAATATTTTTATGGATGTTACTACATACACCTAGGAGAGTCGTACGAATCAGTTCTTGTTAACAATGAAAGTTGCCCTGTGCATCTCAGTGTCTCTCTTCTTGCACAGCAGAGTGTTCCTTGTGGTCAGCACAGACCTACTGGTGCCTGCACCCATGAGTGCCCCCCTCCTCCTTCGTAATAAAGTGCTGCTTAGGGTCGGTAATGATTTTTTCACTGGGCCCACAGTATATGAATGTTTCTCTCCTCATTAAAGTTACATGCAGTCACTACTATACATAAACCATTCGCATAGATGCCAACAAGCATCCACGTGAATGGATGAATGAATGAAGGAATGAATCACTAGGGCCTGCTAACCTAATATAATGGCCAAACAGAATTGCGACTTTTTGTATATCTTGGCGGCAGGGTTCTTAACTGGGTTTTTACGTTGAACAGAGGGAAATAGGACAGTGGTGGGTGTGCATTAATTTTAGGGCTTTATTACGATATCTACTTTTACTCTCTGGGGATATATCAGAGCTGTATTTCATTATTCTGGTCCCCATAGGTTAACAGAGATTACGAGTTACCTTTTGCACAGATTTTGCCCTATTCTGAGATTCTGCAACTCTATACAAAGTGAAAGAGACACAGCAAAGACAAACACACAATAAGAGAGGCCAAGAAAGGCATTTGGAAGTTCATTGAGAGGAAAATCAAATGTCATGAAACAAGGTGAAAGAGACAAAACAAAGTCAGACACACATTAAAAGAGAGGCCAAGAAAGGTATTTAGAAGTTCATTGAAAGGAAAATGAAATGTCCCTCGACCTTGACTATGAGTAGGACTGCAGAATTTATAAAAGCACTTTAAGGCCGTCAAGCTCTCAATTCGAATTCACCTTCATCTCTGTTCCACCAGCCTATTTCAACCTCCTGATGGCTACCCAGTGTTACTCCACTCATTCATGCAAGATCACCTAAACCCAACTTTTATTTGAATAATGGGTACAGGTGGAGCCAACCAGCACTCATTTCTGGGGACTGGCACTTACTTTGCCTCAACAGGCCTTGACCTAGAGCAAGAGAAACAAAAAACACAAAAAGATAAAACAAACATGGATAAAATAACTCCCAAGAATAAAATAAGGGAGTATATAGTAGTGGAAGAAAGAGGCATAAGGTGTAATCAAACCTATGCTGGCCTTAGTATTCGGCAACGACATTTGTTAGGCTTTTGAGGAAAAAAATAACTTGGGCACTCGCACTTTTATTTTACAAATTATGCACTGTCTAAAACAATTTTCCCTTGGCCACTATGACAACTCTCTGCTCCATAAAATATCATCTTAGATCTGCTGAATCAAAGGGCCAGCTTCACAAAGGTAAACTTTCGCGTTTGTGTACTTACATTTTTTGGTATTTACACACTACGGGTTAATTGTAAGTTTACGACTGCGGAGAACTCCATACATAAAAAGATATACCTGTCAAATATTTGTATGTGCAGAGTTATCCGCAGTCCTAGAATTAACTTAGATTGTGAATACCAAAAAAATATAAATTTACACAGGAGTGTAAGCTCACCTTTGTGATTCAAGCCCCCTGTTTGTTGGAAATAAGCCTCTCCCCGACCTCGTTACTAATTTGTTTTAAATCAGTTCATTTCTGCGTCACAACACCCCGGGGAGTGAGCAGGTTGCTGTTGCATGTTCTGAGTGTCGCTTGCACATTCGTCCTTTTGAAGTTGTTTGATTTGGACTGTGTGGTGAAGGAGGGTTTTGGGCTAGGCCTGGTCGTCCGGCACCCCAAGCGCTGCACAAACATTCATATGTCACCGTGGGCCAGATGGGGAGGTATGTTAATGTCGAGGGTGCAACTTGAAGTACACTGACACACCTGTTCACTGAAAGAATTCAAGGTGTGTGGGACCAGATGTGCCTTTGGGCTCTCTCTGATCTTTTTAAGCACAGGACTGTCTTCTTACAGTAACAAGTCAATGGCATAAAAATAGAATTTCTTGGTCAATATAATTTTGTTTTTCTTATTAGGTCTTCTTATTTGCTCTGGGTGCGGCCTCCGTGCAACTACGAGAAACTAGATGTGTGAGATGCCTTGTCACAAAATGCCTCGGAGTGTGAGAGCGTGTGTGGGTGGACTGGCACCTTTTGTACGGTACAGTTCTCACTACATGAAATGTCCCGCTGGCCATTTGATCTAGTTTGCGAAAGCATGGGGAGTTTTTCCTTCTGACATCACACTGGCACACTGCAATGCTGGAGCCCACCCACCTCAGTCTCACACTTTCGTTTATGGAATGGAATAAACTGCAAAACTACTAATTTGCTGGTATGTTTGAGGAGACGGAGTACCTCGTTTCCTGCCCTTTTAGTGCACCGCACATACCAGGAGATAGGTGGCACCATTGTGAGGTGCTGCTGAACTAATCCTTGTATGCGTAGGTTTCGAGCGCTCTGTTTTTTAAATTGTTCTGATGAAGGTTAGTGGTTGGGGTTTTGGGATTTGCAGCGGATCCAGTTGTAGGGTTTAAGTCTTCGTGTATGTTCCTGTAGCTCTTTGTTAGCGAGCATGGATATGTTGTTCTGGCTAGGTTAGAAAGACCCATCTTGTGAGACTTATCGTCCCAGGTAAAAGTACTAAGATTGTACATCACTGTAAAATGTCTCACCCAACAGTCAGATGTAATGTGACATTGGGAAAGCAATGGGTGGTTAACAAATATCCCAAAATCGACTACTCTTGGCTAGGCAGCTGCCACCTAGCAGTTAAACCCATTGACCTTCTCTCAGCTCTCAGTACATTGTCTCTGGGTGAGGTCTTTAGCACCCTCTGCACGCTTCTATGAGCACTACAGCAAGATTTATCTAACCATCTGATGAAATGCCTGCCAGAAGTAAGAGACGGTCTAGTCAAAAGAGCACAAAGATATCCAGGTTTGAGGGTAAAAGCTTTTAAAATCCTTTTGCCTTCCGATTCCACCTCTAAGTATACTGAAAAACAACTAAACAACAGAGTTTGAAAATCCATAAGTACTATTTCACACAATTTTATTCTTCTCCCCTGGTGTACAGAGATCATCTTACTAAGTACTTTATTTTGGACAGTCATGCTTGATCGGTCCCGCCCCAAAGAAAGACTGATTGGCTTGTGATCACTGAAGTAGTGTTCAGAAACCTTAAGCCTGAGACAAATCTGGACAGTGAGGAGGAAAAAATATAATATCAAATATAGAGGAACCTCTACGACCTATAGAAGTAGCCGGTATAATGGTAGGCCCATGACTAATTACATTTTCTAGCGAAAAGACTAGATCAAATAAGTGAAATAGAGAATTTAAAATGTCCTCCTGGTGTGTGTGTATCATATGTATTGGGCCAGGATTAATGACACAGGTTAAAATTGATTTAGAGCCTTATGGGAGTTCCTTACATAGATGGATATTGAAGTCACCCACTAAAAAGTAATACATCTGGTCGAGTTTCTGCTTCTCCAACCACACATAAAAATGTATGGCATTCAAATTATGCACTAATCAGTTACCATTGTAAAAATTAATCAGAAGCGAAGTCACAGATTTGGAAAAGATGATCTGAACCCCCTGGATATTTTCTGATCCTGTGTAATGCTCTAATACCTAAACGTTGAGCGAAAGTAAGATCAAGGTGATGCGGCCTCTTTTGGCTTTGCCCACATGAGATGGACTCATCTTTAAAAAGACTTAAATCCATCGAGAGAAAACGTCGTAGATATATTCCATGTTTCCTGTAGACAAATTATCCGAGGGAACTTGTAATTTCACGCCAAATATGATCAGATTTCTTATTATCAAAACCCACTATGATCCAACTCACCATCTCAAAACGGCCAATATCGAACCCTCTTTCCCCCATGGATTTATCCCTGAGAGGCTGTGTGATCCTGAACTCAGTGGATAGTAAATCACAGTTTGCCAGAGAGTTCAAAAGCTCAAATGTGTCATTAGGAAATTGTACAATTATTTTTGCCCCTGCATTATTTCATGATTTCCTTGCAGTTGCATAGTGGATAGGTGACCACACTGGGTTTCTAAAAAAAATTGCAGTGGCAACACAGTGATAACAGAACCATTCCTCTAGTTTACAGTAGATTGAGCCAATATGCGAGCAACAAAACCAGGCTTATTGAAGTTTACCAGCACACAGTCAGCTCCAAAACATTTTTTATCAGGCCCAATCCAACCCACCCTCCTGACCATAATAATAGTTTAAGCTAACTGGGCTCCACTACCAACATTTCTACTTATCCAGAACATAACGATATTTTTTAGCTGTCTATAAGTCTACCCCACCCTTCTTTAAGGGTGTAGCATTACTCAAGATCACTACATGTGGTGTTGCATCAGGCAGGGAATTGATAGTCACACTTGTGAGAGTCACAACTAGGATACAAAATCTATGGAACATCTTGCTCGCTCAAATGTCATTTACATCAGGCCGCTTGGTAGGAAAATCGTGCAGATTCATGGGTTCATCCGCAGACTTTATCAGGTAACAAAAGTATTGTGATACACTGTTCCAGAAGGAAAAAATGAAATGAAAACACACAAGAGGGTCCTCAATTGTAGGAGCAATTAACCTCACACATCCAAAGGATGTCATGCTTCATCATTGGTACAGCTGATGAAGGATGTAGGACATGCAGGACTCGCGGACACGGGCAGGTTTACTTACCGGTCACGGCAGCATTTGTAACTTGCAATTGTGGTCGACCATTGGTCCACGTAGTCCTATGGAGCACTTTTCCCTAATGCGGGTGGGCTCTAGTTAGGAAACATATTTACCTGACTTATGTAAGTAATTTGATACCTGTTCTATATAGATCTGTGTAGTTACCTGTAATTACTGGTACTCCGATTTAGAAGACACATTAGTTCTGCTTGACTAGGAGATATAGCAAGTCAATTTTGGTCCTGACGAAGCATCAATGGACCCGTATGGGCCACTAGGATGCGAAACATGTTGACCGATGAAAAGGGTTGGTTCGCAAATTGTGTAAAAACCTCCCGTTGATTCATAGATCTCATTAGAGTGATTGATCATTGTTTCTACTTCACTCGTCTGACTTCACGTTTTTAATCTTGGTCCCTACCTTCCAACTGGCTCAATAAAGTATTTAACCATTGGGGGTTGTGAGAGCCAATTTTATCTCTTTCACTTTTTTGATCTCCTACACACTCTGTCCTCCCCCCACTCAACTCTGGGGCATGGCACCATCATCATAAAAGATCTCCGGCAAAGAGCCCCCCCAATTGGGGTGGAGCCCGTCAGACATTGCAGCGCCGGTCTGACGAGGAGCTGTACCAATGATGAAGCATGACATCCTTTGGAT
The DNA here is from genome assembly GCF_031143425.1 of Pleurodeles waltl. Lineage (NCBI taxonomy): Eukaryota > Metazoa > Chordata > Amphibia > Caudata > Salamandridae > Pleurodeles > Pleurodeles waltl. The sequence goes on from NC_090440.1 coordinate 917,483,291, forward strand.
GTGTGAGGTTAATTGCTCCTACAATTGAGGACCCTCTTGTGTGTTTTCATTTCATTTTTTCCTTCTGGAACAGTGTATCACAATACTTTTTATAGCTTTATCTGGGGACATACACTGGACCATAACACCCCTCTATCCCTCTTTTTTTGGTTTTATCAGGTAACAAGCACACATCCGGACTGCATTCATTACTTTGGCCTCATCACCCAAAACATGACCTCCGGAGTCCTTTCCACATTGTTGAAATGACATACCACTACCTCAGATTAGCAGTTCAGCCATGCAAGAAGACACCACGTTTTCAAATACTCACTCAAATTTGCCCAATACAGAGCAATGATGCTCAACCTCAGCGGCTACATTTAAATAAAACACACCCTAAATAGCTCCTAGACTTTTGCAGCATTCATCAACTGATCTTTCTACCAAGGATGTTCCTCTCGTATACTTCAGCAGTCAAATCAACATTTCTACAACTTTTTATGCATACATTTTATTACATCTTGTTTTTTCCAAATTCATTTTGCCCCAAAAGATGTTTATACAATTTTGTTTACATTAATTACATCATATTCATTAAGCATGTTGACAGAATATTATATTATTAACTTTCCAGCTTCTTAATAAACCATGCTATACAAATATCTGCAGATCATATCCCCTTAACTAAATAAAACCGGGTTCCAACACAATCACCATCAGTAAGTCACCATCATCCATTTACCACAAGCAAAAAATCCCTCTCAATCGCTATCACCGTACATGCAGTAAAAAAATCCTTCCATAGTGCAAAATAAAGCTCTCACAATATAACAAATCATCAAAGAAATAATCGCAAATAATTCTCATTTTTTCTTTCAATAAGGTATTGGTCATACACATTCCATCAGTAGCCTGACAATTATTTGTATGTATTCTTCAATGGATATGGACCGTATGTATTCTTTAGATAGTTGAAGTTATATCACATATATATTCACGTTATGTGGCTCAGGATATCCCTTTCAAATATATTCTCATTCAGTGGCTAAAGATATAACTCTACGCACGCTTTCGTCGGAAATGCCTTTCTCAGGACAGCCACTTGATCTTGAGTCGCAACTAGTCCCCCAGAGACTTGCAGAAATTATAATATAGAAATCTTCTGAATGTGAACCAATATTATAAAATCATTACTCATGACTCCATTTGAAGGATCTTCCACCTTCTGTGAAAAAAGTGCTCATCACCGTGTCCGTGTAAAAGCTGCACTGAAATGTATTTTTAACCCCTCGGGTGCCCGAGACGAGGTGGTTATGTCCGCTGCTGTGACGCTCAGGTGCCAGGGACATAACCACCTCGTCCATGTATGGGCCCTTGTGGGAAGCGCTAGTGCTCCCCCGAGGGCCTGGCACCCCACTGCCATGAGCAGGGATGGAAGGGTAATCGCTTCCCCTTCCACCCCGCCATCCATGACCCCTCCCCAGTGGCATCTGATGACATCAGCGTGCGATCGCTCACTGACCTTATCAGAGGCCGCCCCTACCGCGCTGGAAGCTTAGCTTCCAACGCGGATCGGAAGAGAAATGCTTTTGAATTTCTCTTCAGATCACGGGCTGGGGGCGGGAGAGGCATCAAAGGAAAGGAAAGGCCTGATATGTCTCTAAGCAATTCTGCAGCCCGATTGTGAAGCGACCAGGCTGCAGAAATGCCCACTAGACACCAGGGAGTTTTTAAAATTTGTTTTATGGTCAGTGTAATTGGCATGAGGGGAGCAACTCCTTGAGCAAGGGTCGCTCCCTGGCGGGGAATCTTTTATGAGGCCTTTTCTGCCCCCCCGGGCGCCGATCACCCTATTTTAATTAGGCCGATCTGCCCCCGGGGGTGGGGGGCAGAAGCCACTAGGCATCAGGGATATTTTTTTTTTACTTAAACAATGAAGGGGAGTGACCTCTTGAGCAAGGGTCGCTCCCCGGGGGCAATTATTTATGAGGCCTTTTCTGCCCCCCACGGAGGCCAATCTGCACCCAAGGGGGACAGAAACCACTAGACACCAGGGATTTTCTATTAGGCTGATCTGCCCCCGGGTGGGGGGCAGAAATCACTTAGGCACCATGGATTGGTGGGTGGGTGTTTTGTATGGGGGGCAGCCCCTTGGGCAAGGGTCACTCCCCATGGGGGCACATTACTGTTGGACATTTCTGCCCCCATTAAGGGCAGATTGGCCTACTTTTGGAAGGCCCATCTGACCCCAAGGGGGCAGAAAGCCCAGCAGAGACCAGGGAAGATTTTGTTTTTTTTTTAAAAGAGGGTGGGTGTATGGCCATACACCCACCCCAAATAAATGGGAACAAAGTTGTTCTGCCCACCGGTGGGCAGATGGGGCAATTACCCTTGATCCACTCCCCAGGGGGGGCAGAAAGCTTACTAGATGCTTGTGAATTAAAAAAATAGTGGGGTGGTGGCTATCAACCAGTATGGGCATGGTTATGCCCCCACCCCAACTGAAGAAGGTAACAGTCTTTCAGCTCTCCCCCACACACTAAAAGAACTTATCCTACGACAAGAGGACATTTGATTATTTTGATTATTTTGGGTTTTGGATTTACATGTGGGCCATGAGAGCTTGGCTAACTCTCAAAATCATCCCACTTGGAATGGTGAGGGATGCGCATTTTGGACTTTCGGACGCTGTCATCTAGAACAATCTACGAGTCCTAGACACATCTGAAAACTAAACATTTGCGTGAGTCCAGAGTGGTGTGCTTTACATGCACCCGCAGCATTTTCTCACCCACAATGCCCTGCAAATTTCCAACTTTGCATGAAATCACTCATTTTTCCCACATTTTTGTGATGGAACCTTCTGGAATCTGCAGAAATCCACAAAATTCCTACCACCCAGCATTGTCGCATCCATGCTGAAAAAAATTCTGCCACACTTGTCAGCCTAAAAATGTTTTTTTCCCAACTGCCCTTTTGGACCCGCTTTGGTTTTTCGACATGTTTTTGGCTCTTCCCTGTCACAGGCTCTTGGCCCACCCACACAAGTGAGGTATCATTTTTATGGGGAGACTGAGTGGAACATTGGGTGGTAGGAAATTTGTGCTGGTGCAGTGATCCCTCACAGAAATGTGGGAAAATGTGATTTTTCTAGCTAAATTTGAGGTTGGCTGAGGATTTTGGGTAGGAAAACACTGGGCGATCCACGCAAGTCACACCTCCCTGGACTCTCTCGGGTGTCTAATTTTCAGAAATGTCTGGGTTTGGTAGGTTTCCCAAGATGGCTGCTGAGCCCAGGAACAAAAATGCAGGTGCCCTCCACAAAAAAAAGGTAGTTTTATATTTGATAATTTTGATGTGCCCATGTAGTGTTTTGGGGCATCTCCTGTTGCAGGCACTAAGCCTACTCACACAAGTGAGGTACAATTTTTATCAGGAGGCCTGGGGGTATGCTGGGTGGAAGGAAATTTGTGGCTCCTCTCAGATTCCAGAACTTTCTGTCACTGAAATATGGGGGAAAAGTGTTTTTTTGCCAAATTCTGAGGTTTGCAAAGGATTCTGGGTAACAGAACCTGGTGAGAACCCCACAAGTCACCCCATTCTAAATTCACCTAGGTGTCTAGTTTAAAAAAATGCACAGGTTTGGTAGGGTTCCCTGGGTGCTGGTGGAGCTTGAGGCCAAAATCCACAGCTAGGCACTTTGCAAAAAACAGGTCAGTTTTCTTTGATGCCTATTTTTCACCCCATAGCAAAGTGCAACTTCTTTATTGGCTCTGGGTACCTAAGGTTCTTGATGAACCTACCAGCCCTATATATCCATGCAACCAGAAGAGTTCAACAGACGTAACGGTATATTGGTTTTGAAAATCTGACATCGCAGGAAAAAGTTACAGAATAAAATATTGCAAAAAATGGCTCTTTTTTTACATTAATTTCACTATTTTCTGTAGGAAAAACTTGAAGGATCTACACAAATAATCCCTTGCTGGATTTGGAATTTTGTCTACTTTTCAGAAATGTTTAGCTGTCTGGGATCCAGCATTGGTTTCATACCCATTTCTGTCACTAACTGGAAGGAGGATAATAGCACAAAAAATTGTAAAAATGGGGTATGTCCCAGTAAAAGGCCAAAATTGTGTTGAAAGTTTTTTTTTTTTTAATTCCAGTCTGCCTGTTCCTGAACGCTGGGAAGATGGTGATTTTAGCACCACAAACCCTTTGTTGATACCATTTTCAGTGAAAAAACACAAGCTTTCTTCTGCAGCCCCTTTTTCTATTTTGTTTAAAGAACACCATTTTCAGTGAAAAAACCACAAGCTTTCTTCTGCAGCCCCTTTTTTAATTTTGTTTAAAGAACACCATTTTCACTGTATTTTGGCTAATTTCTTGGTCTCCAGGAGAACCCACAAACTATGGGTTCCTTCAAAATCCTTAGCATGTTGAAAAAAAGGACACAAAAAAAGGACATAAATTTGGCATGGGTAGCTTATGTGGACAAAAAGTTATGAGGGCCTAAGTGCAAATAGCCAAAAAAAAAGATCTGGCGCCTGAGGGGGAAAAGGCCTTCCAGAATTGACAATGTGCTAACAAGATTAAAGTAATGTCAAAATATATTTTATACATTAGAACAACTATTAGCAGTGAAACAAATTCGATTTATAATGTTTAATGTTATTAATTAATATAAAGTCATGTTCACAGCAAAATAAATGCACTTCTCTGTCACATCTAATGTGATGCTTTACCATAGATTGCAATTATTAGTAAAATGTTTTAACATTTTCTGATGATATATTATTAATGCTGAATTTATAAGTTTGCATATTATGTGTGTTTTAATAATAACAATATTAATGCATTATATTTCTTGTGTTAGGCTAAATAGAAGGGAACACCTCATATTTGCAGTCATGTAAAAGTGATGAATCATTCTTTTTTCTCTAACATGAATTTTTTCATTAGGTTGTTTCTCATAAATAGTAAAAGGCCCCATTGTTCAACGTAAGGGGAGATGACACACCTGAGAATTTTCTGTCATGTTGCAAAGTCGATTTGTGCTCAAATTCTAATTGGATGTTGCCCCTTTTTCTGATGTGGACACATCGAACTGACCAATCAAGCAGTTTTGAATTTTTCTAATTAGGGAAGGACTTCATAAGTTTCAGTCACTCCCATTAGAGACTTCTGATCCATGCCCCTTGGATGTTTCCTGAATATTTCTCCTGATGGTGCTTCTAACAGACTTTGATGATGATTTACATGAATGCTGACCCTAGGAGAGGTATGTTCTATTGTAAATGTTATTTCCCCTTGACCTGCATTTCATTAGTAGAATTTAGATTGCTGACACCTGCCTGTTTTATTTTTCTAGTTAGACTAACTTAGCCTGAGACAGATGATTTTCCAAATTATTTTTGTCTTGCTTTTTGACTTTTGCTCACATGTTAGCCAGTTCCCACACATGCTTGTCTTAATTTGGTTAGCAGAAGGGAAAACCTATGTCCAAATCCTGTTTTCTAAATCTGTGTAATTCGATTTGACTGATGTCTTCACAGTCTGATATAAAGTAAGTTTCTGTTTCTCAAGTTGTGGTATTAATGCTATGCATTATTCTTCTTGAATGTTTAATGGTGTTGACATTGAATAGATTAAACTTGTTTCGTAGATTTGGTCAACCCATGATGTTCATTTACCTTTACAATTTGATTTTGATCACTATTTACACACGTTTGGCTTTGTAGTTATAAAATAAAGCTTTAAAACTTTTATTGATTAGAGTTTTCTTCCGTGGCCATATGGATCATGATGTTTAAACTTGTATTTGGGTTTGAAATGACTGTGTGGTTACCATACTCTTCAGTGGGTGCAACGATCCTGCGACCTCAATAAGTATTTCTGATTCCTGCAAAGGGTGATGAGAAAATACATTAACACCAGTACAGCAAAAGCAGAAATGACCCAAAGGTGTGCACAACTTTTGAGGAAAATACTGATATGTGTAAAACCTCCATAGCCTACCCAGACACCACCGAGTGGCCCAATAGGAAGTCCATCCACCAATGTGATTGATAGCTTAAAAACATCTGATTTTTTGTACCATTGAACATCCAAGCATAATTCCAAGGTATCTCACATATCCACAACCTTCCTCTGTGGTAGTATTGGCATCTATGTCTTATTTATCTCTGAAGCTTAAAGATACCTAGTGGCAATAAAGATATATTAGATAAAGACTAAAGGATACATGTCTCATTTCAATTGTATTGTCCCTGCCGTGTTCCCCTGTTTGTGCTTTGGGTTCTTTAGTTGTGATTATCTTTCTACCAAGCATTCCATTCTCAAATATAAATGATCCAACAATTGCCATGATGTATACCCAATTGATTTTTTGTCTCCCCTTGGTAATTCTGAAAGGGCCAGAAGAAGGTCTATCACACATGGGTGTTGGTGGAGCAGTCTCTTTTTTTCTTTTACAGGCTGGAGGCCGAGCCCCCAATTCACAAAGGTAAATTTAGATTTTTGGTCTAAACTTAGACCAAAAGTCTAAGTTTACATCTTTGGGAATTTGCAAAGAGCATTTACAAGTAGTATCTTTAGGTTCCCACTCAGGGCAGGCTCCGCCCTGAGTGCAGACCTAAAGATACTACTTGTAAATGCCATTTGCAAATTCTTAAAGTCGTAATCTTAGACTTTTGGTCTAAGTTCAGGCCAAATGTCTAAGTTTACCTTTGCAAATCCGGCCCAAAGTTTCTAATAAGTTTTCCGCAGGGTCTTGGTGCATTTTAGCCACTGAGTAAGACTTGGTATATTAACCACTTAAATTAGGTTTTAAAGTAGACGTAGATGAGGGTAACATTGGGGAATGAGGTTACCTTCCTCCTTGGATCCACAGACAGCAGCCCCAGTGGCATGCAGTCCCAGTTCCTTCTGAACTGTAGAGATTTCCCCACTTGAATCACCCACTGCTGGCATCAAGAAAGACATGATTGTAGATTTAGAGCAAGAACAGCTTCTCAACATGTGGACATTATGGTATGAGGAGGTTGACTTACAGGTCCCCTTGGCATTGGGATGACATCTAGATGTCCTGGGGCAGAGGAAAGAGGGGTGGCCCAGTCTGGTCACGTTCGGGTGCAGATGAGCACAGAGGGGGCATTCTTGGCCCAGGCACAGCCTGAGCATGTGGCGTGTGCATCCCATGTTCAGTTCAGTAGTCCCTCCTCCTCAGTGCACAAACCAACCAAGAAACATTTGGGCTTTAAAGTTCCAACCTGACATTCATGGAAAGTAATAAAAGTGTCCCCTGCTGCCAGACCAGAAGACGCTATTTAAGCACAGTCGTCCCTCCTCCTCCATGCACCAACCAGACCAAGAGACTTCTGCCCTTTGAAGTCCCAGCCTGTTATCCATTACTAACAGAGTATCCCACAATGTGATATCAGAAGGTGCTATGTAAGTGAAGTAGTCCCCCCTCATCCTCCTCTGTGCACAAACCACCCCAAAAGACTGCTTGTCTTCAAAGTCCCAGCCCTGCATCCACTGCAAGTAATCACTGCGTTCCCGACCTGTGAACCTCCAAGCACCATCGGGACAAAGAGAATTCTGGGCTTTGATGTTCCAGACTGACATCCATTGCAAGTAATCAGCAAATCAGCTATTCAGTTATTTTCTGGCATTGGGCCTGTTTGCACAGTTGAATATTTGGTTTGATTTGACATGTACATCTTGCAACAAACATAATGTAAAAATATGATACAATTGCTTCTAAATTCAAAAAACTGTATCCCTTTAACATGAGGAACCATTTTATTTTAGTACATCATATCTCATCTCTGCATTTAATTTAATGTATGATTTGTAGAGCACAACTAATGCTCAAGAAAGAGCTTCAAGGTGCTGTAATCTCAAAAAGTCAGAATAGAAGGGTAAGAACATTTGAACGAGGTGAAAATAAACTTGATGAGGAAATTAGTTATTAGTAAAAAGCCAGGCATTTAAAAAAAAAAAAAAGCTGCGATCAGCTGTCCTACAAAGCGTTCAAAGAAAAGTGTTCCATGATTTGCTCCTGCAACTGATTCCAAGCACCCTTCTTGCCATATTGTATGAAATTTTGGAGGGAGGATAGGGATGGTATCTGAGGATCTCTAAGGTCCGTCTGGAGAGTGGCACTTTGATAGTCTTTCAAGAGTATGTAGACCAGAAAGATAGATGGCTTTGTGAATTTAAGTCAGAGTCTTGAAGTATAGCCAGTGAAGGTCATTTCATTTAACTGAGATGGAATAGTGTCTGGAAAGATGAAGTAGTAGTCTGGCTGCTCAATTCTGCACCAACTGAAGTTTGCTTATGAGTTTCTTGCGAAGGCGTAAATAGAGAGAGTCTGATTAATCCAGCTAAGAAGAAAAAATGGCATGGCTCACAGCTTTCCTAGCCCCAGTAAGGGGAAAATATAACTCCTTGGGGAACATTTTTAATAACCGATTGCATGTAGATGTGACAGTCAGAATCGATGATTAAAGGACAGCTGACAATCAAGTAAGTAGTATTTTGTTTTATTGTTTTCAGTTATTTCAAACTATAACGTTTTATAAAAAAGTAATATAAAGCATTATCGTAAGCAGAAAAAAACAACCTTAAAAGTCACATTTGTTCAATCCCTATAATTCAGCCATCGGTAAGACCCAAGGATCAAGGCAGACGACTCGGCTGGAAGCAGGTAAACATTCAGCAAGTAATAGAGAAGGTAGTGGGTAAAAATGTAAACCAGTTTCTAGGTACTCTCCTGACTGATTCCTCCAGACCGGGGGAAGTTATGGATGCTACAGTATATCTAAAGTAAATATAGATATCAAAGAAGGTATGATTGTAGCTGTCCAGCTTTGGAGCAAGCAACAGGGTGGCTGGTTCAGCAAGCCCTGTTACGAGGCTAAGAAATCTCTGAGGATGGCACTAAAAGAACAACTGAGAGATAAAACTCTTGTAAGAGGTGTGAGGGCCCATTATCAATCTGTTTTGAGGGCCAGGAAGCGACAGATTAAAGAGCAGGCCTGGGAGGAGTTGGAAAGTGCATCATTACTTAAGAACCTTGTCCTGTTTTGGAAGGTGGTCAACAGGAGCTCAATTGAGACGGAAACTTCTGAGGGCCTGGGTTGTAATATCACCCCTGAGACTTGGGTTGCCCATTTTTGGGATGTCCCATAGGGGACTTAATGGATGACCAACAGGGACACCCCCCAGATCTAGCTATTTGTTTCAACCTTGAGGAGGTAAAGGAGGTGCTGCAATGCAGCGCTAGCCATATAGCCCCTGAGCCAGATACTATTCCAATTGACTTATATAAATATTGCACACAGCTGTGGGCACCTATTCTACTTAATGTCCTCAACGCTGCGGTTAGTGCAGGAATTCCAGCTACTTGGAGATCGGCATGTATTGTACCCGTTTACAAAAAGGGCAATCGTAATGATCTGAAGTCATATCGTCCAATTTCATTACTTGATTCCTCAGCAAAAATTCTGGGTTAGATTATCCTAAAATGGATTGAGGACTGGATGTCTGAAAATTCAATCTTAAACAGGGCCCAATATGACTTTAGAGTAGGTTTGGGCACCCTAGAGCAGTTTCTAAATCTGCTTATGTTGATTGGCAAATATATACAAGCCAAGAGGGGTACCCTGTACCTTGCCTTCATGGACTTAAGCTGTGCCTTTGATAAGGTAAATCATAACAAGCTCTGGCACAGGATAACCCAGATGGGCTTGGATCCTGATATTATGGAGTTGCTACGTTATCTCCATCTAGGGACGGATGCTAATGTGAGGGTTGGGGTACTTGGTGAAAGAACGGAGCTGTTTGAATTAAATAGGGGCATGCGACAGGGGTGTGTTTTGGCCCCTACCCTTTTTTGTTATATACAAATGGGCTGTTTGATTACTTAGTCGAAAGATGTAAGGACACTCCTAAAATTAATGGCAAGAGCATCCCAGTACTGATATATTGCTGATGAGGCAGTTCTTATGGCCCACACCATGAATGGTTCACACGAGGCAGTTAAAGCATATGATACTTTCATGTCAACCTTAGACTTAGAAATAAACTGCAGTAAATCACATTTTATGGTCTATGGTAAACCTCTGAGTAAGGTGGGGGTGTTGAGAATAAAGGAGCAGGTAATTGGAAAAGTACAGTATTTCCCTTATCTCGGAGTGATTTTTGATGATAAGACCACCTGGAAAACTTGTATCTCCAAGAGAGGGAGGCTCTTTAACTCCTCTGTAGGTGCCACGTTTGAGTTCGCATACAGGGTGGGCAACAAACCTATAAAGCCCCTGCTGGAGGGATATAGGCGCAAATGTCTATCAGTCTTGACGTATGAGGCCCCACTCTGGGGCTATACGGAAAATAGGACTCCTGCGATTGAGGAAAACCGCTTTTGCAGAAGGTTACTAGGTGTGGGTCAAAACGATTCTGGATTTTGCATGCATGCTGAGTTGGATCTGGATTTTATAGAAGACGCCATTTAATTAGCTCCCATCCTATTGTGGATCTCAATTTGGACAAATGAATTTGCGTCCCTCACCAGGGAAATCTTGCGCGACTGCTTGTCATGTGATCATGCTAAAGAAATTCCCTGGTTGGCTGCTGTTAGAAAGGTAGCCAATGCCTTGGGGCGATTAGATATTTTTGATGCAACAGAGGGCCTATCTACTGCAGATAAAAAAGAGAAATGAGTGAGGGTGAATTTTTCCAAAATATTAATGGCCAAGAGGGAGGAGGAGGAGTTAAGGAAAAGATCAGTGAGGGATTTTATTATGATAAAGATGGGGGAGGGCCCAGAGACCTATCTCCTGGAGATTAAAAATGTATGGGAAAGGACCCTCATCACACGATTTCGTCTGGGGGTAATTAGAACTAATTTATGCTTCCCGTTAGGGCAGTTTGACCACAATTCTATTAAACTGTGCACATGTGATGGTGTATCCCCACAGACCTTAATTCATTTTACATTGTTTTGTGAGTTTTATGCACCTTTTAGGCAACGTTATTTAGTCCCCCTCCTGAGGGATAGGGGTTTTGTTCAGTACCGCCCAGCCTTTATGTGGTTGAGTATGACTTCTGATGCGCTGGTCTGGAACGGGATTGGTTCCTTTTTAAGGGGAGCTATAACTTGGCGGAATAGTGTTCATTTTTAATCTTGGTGAGTGTTGGTATATAAATTTTACTCTATCGTGAATTTATAAAATTAAGTAATGCTATTCTGAATGGAATTTTTCTCCTAACTGCTTTAAAAAAATTAATTGGCGGTTTATGAGGTTCAAGATGTTGTGATATGCTGTGTATTTATATGTACTTATATGTTTTTATGGTTGAAATTGTTTTAGATTTCATAAAGTGATTATTGATTGATTGAAAGCTATGGATATTTATAATTTTTCCGTTATGATTTGATGAACCTGTACTCTTTGTGCTATTTGCACTTGTTGTTTACATGTAATTTTAGTGTAATTATTTGTAGAGCCTTTTTATGATATTAAGTATGGTGCCCACACGCTTTTATGATTTTAAACCAAAAAATCGAATAAAGCTAATTTTGACTTGAATTCAGCCATCCTTACCGACATTTACTACAACCCTCATGAGCGAAACAGTTACGGCATGGTTACGGCGTAATATTCATCTGGTTCAGTCGCTACTTTTTAAAAATGGTTAACTTATTGACATTGCAAAGTTAAGAACATATGCCAATAAAATGATTGTATTTTGGGCATATTTAATCCCTTCTAAAATCACAGTGTAGACAAAATATCTGAAGAATAACGTGTTCAAATAACTCAACCATCACACATCAACAATCGGGAGCAACGGGATAAAATACATTTTGCTTGAAGTATTAGCAAAGTTCTTCAACCGACAATATTAGCCAAGCAGTGATAGTGTAAAATCTAGTGCTTCACTATGGTAAGCCGTTTATGTCACAATTACAGCTCCCCATATTGGACACCACCTGTAATGCATAGCGTGCTGCAAAATGAATATGACACACACCAGAATGAATGTACTATGTGTCAAAATAAATATGATACCTGGCAGAGTGAAGCGGAATTGAACCAAAACAAATATGGAACCTGACAGAGTGAATATGCTACTTAGTGATTAATATGAATAGCACACACACCAAATTGAACAAGAAATATACAGAAATGTATATAAATTAGACTGAAATTAATGTGGCCCTCACTGTAAACAATAAAGCAATCACTGAAGCGAATACTACATTCACCAAAAAGAATGGGGCATTTCTTGAAATGATTGACATGCCAAGAGAAATATGATATATACTGAAATTATTATGGCAGATTGAAAATAATATAAAGTACTTAAATGAATATATTATATTCTGAAAAGAAAACAATGCACATTGAAACTAATACAATGTACACTGAAATGAACATTAAACATGTTGCAACGAATTTGAATTGTGTTGAAATTAATATTACCTGGATGGCAATGAATATGAGACACTCAGAAATGAATAGGAGATGATTGGAAATTAATATGGCTTGTGTTGAAATTAATGTAATCCCATTGAATTGAACTTGACATGCCCTTCAAATGAGTATGACCACAGCTGAAATTCACATGACATTTGTTAAAATGAATATGGCACACCTTGAAATTAATATGACAAGTGTTAATATGAATATGACATCCATTGAAATAACTTTAAACTTGATTGAAAAGAATATTCCACATGTCAAAATGAACATGACATGAGTTGAAATGAATATGACCTTCTTTGAAATGAATTTGACATATTTTAAAATTAATACAAGTAACGTTAAAATGATCATGACATTCATCACAGTTAATATGGCTTGCATTGAAAATGATATGATTTACATTAACATGATTATGATATATGTTACAATGGCTATGATTCATGTTAAAATTAAGATGTGTTAATATGAATGAAGCATCCATTGAAAGGAATATGACACATGCTAAGATGAATATGACATGCATTGAAACAAATATGAGCCCTACTGAGATGAATCCAACATGTCTTAAACTGAATATGACCAATGCTGAAATTAAAATGAAGCTTGTCAAAAACAATATGTTATGCTTTAAAATTGATGTGATAAACAGCTAAATAAATTCTGTATATATTGCAATTAATATGGCCTATGTTGAAATTACCCGTGTTAAAATTATTCTGACAGTCGTTAAGGTGAATATGAGCCACTTTAAAATGAATATGACACCTGGTGAAATTAATATGGCCCTCATCAAAAGTAATATCGCACTCTGTAACATGAATATGACACTTTTTTAAATGAATATGAAACTGTGAGATAAATGTAGCATTCTTTTAAATGAATTAAGCAAATATCAAAATGAACACAAGTCGTGTTTAAATGAATATGGCTTGCTCTTAACTTATGTTGATTTGCTTTAAAATTAATATTACCTATTGAAATTAATGTTACATATTCTCAAAGGGTTGCATTACGAGTTTGACGGTTTGTGCACCACCATGGCGGCAGCCTGACCCCCATCTGCTTGGCGGTCGCTCCACAGTATTACGATGCTGGCAATCCTATAGGGAAAGACTGCCGCAGTCCCACCAGCACCACTAGGCAGCGCAGACCACCGCATTGGCGAGGCAAGCCAAACAGGCAGACTAAGCCAGTTTTTCATATGAAAACATGATGTTGCCTACCACCAGCGTGACCGTGGCAGTCCAACCACCACATCCCAGCAGGTGGAAACGGAAAGCATAAAGGAAGTAACTCATCTGCAGGCAGTGTTACATGACCTGTGTCGCCATGGAGCCAATCACACACACGTCCTGCCACAGGTGCTGCTCATTGATGGACCCACACAGCACCCACACAATGGAAGGTCAATGGAATGCACAATATGCTGTGAAACAAATATCCAAAGGTCACAATGCAAACAATACCTGCATACTAGTGATGTTGGCATCAGGAGCATTCATGGACACATTTCAGTTTGCACATGCCCCTAAAACAGTATTTGCATAGGAACTGGCCCATCATGTATCTCATGTATCTCAGTGACAATATTTGAGCCAAATGATATGCCTAGCTATCAAATGTGTAAGTCAAGAAAGGACATACAATGGCAACAGCATGGTCCAGACATCTGGATGATGTAGCTGTAAAGTACACACATCAAAATGGACACATGGTCAGTCAAATGTAAAGGAAGCTACCACAATTGAACACCCTCCGTGTGTGGCCAGCAAAACTCTAGCTACCGCACATGAGACGAAAGTACAATCCATATCAGGTGACAAATCTACACCATACATGGTGACACTGGCCAACACAAGAGGAAATACGTACCCTAGCAAGCATAACACAATGCAATGCCACCCCAATTAGATCAACACCCACATATCCATACAGTGAATATCTACCCTTGTCTTGGGTCATCAACACTTCCCAGAAAGTCAGATATTGGAAACAACAGCAAATGTGGAGGATGCGTCCGTGGGTGTTGTGGTGTTGTCTGAGTTGTGTGGAGCTGTGGGTTGTGAGCTGTTGTCTGGGTGTGTGGTGGGTGTGATGGATGTGTCACTGGGTGTTGTGGTGGTGTCTGTGGGTATGGTGGATGTGGTGTGTGGGTCGATGGGGCTGTCTGTTGAAACGGTGGCTGATGTGATGTCTGTGGGTGAATGTTGAGTGCCTGCATGCCGGTGTGGCTGCTATAGTTTGTGTCGCTTTGTGATGCTTGTGTGTGTTGACGTTGGTGCATGCAGATGTGTCTGAGGTGGTGGGAGGGAGGAATGGGGATGGATTGCTGTCATCAGTGAGGAGGCCAGGGTCTGAAAAGTTCTCTCAGGCCAGACATGTCACTATGGATGTCTATGGATGTCTTCCAGGAAGGCATTTGTCTGAAGTTGGCTTACCAACCCCTGGATGGCATTCACAATGGCAGTCTGCCCCACAGAAGGCTATTGACCTCCTGATACTCCTCAGGAGGTCAATAGCCTTCTCACTCAGGGCAGCAGGAGTAACAGGGTCTGGCACTGAGGCAGCTAGGGCAAAGGAGACGCCCACCCTCTTAGGTGAGTGGGCATGGACAACTGGGTGGGGAGCAACAGGAGGGTGCTGCTAGTACTGGGGGTGGTAGACAAGGATGGTACAGGAATATGTCCTGATAGGTCCCCCACCACTAGGGAGTGGCCACTGGAGATAGAATCTAAAGATGACAAGGTTGATCCTGTGTCCTCGGTGGCACTCCCCTCACCTTCCGGGCCACTGGGTTCCTCTGTGTCGTGGTGTCGTGCCTGGAGGTACCGTGATCAGATGCTTCCCCACTTGGTTTCACCCTGTCTCCTTCGCTTGTCTTTGAAGATGCTGCAAATACAAAGGGGAAAAGGGTCTCCACATGTTCCTGATCACACTTGAACAAAAGCTGTGATTTACAACCAGTACCATGATGTCAAGTAGGCACCAGCAACAAACTACTTCAAGATGGCTCCTACATGAACCACACCATATGCATGCATGCTACATGAACTGTCAACAGTTGCCCACAGGAAAATCAGGTCTCAGATCTCCAATTGCATGGTTGATGTTGTGCAATCACAATAACCATTGAACAAGTAGGAGACCGTGTCACCTTCAATGCTTTGCCTCATGGATCATACCTGTTACCCGTTGTCATATAATAGTAGTCCAATGACAATAGTAGTCCAATGCCAAGTTCATTCCAACAGATCCCACACAATGTCATGCAGACATCCGTTTGTCACATATGCAATAGCACAACAATAAGAGATGGTGCTCCAAATCCTGCCATGTTGCTGACAGCAGTACAGTATCCTGAAGAAGGTGACATGGAAATAATCATGTCACACTGGAAACATGTCAACATTGCACACATCACCATGTGTAAATTGTCCTAATTGAGTCAAGGAGGTAGTACTAATGATGCTCAGATATACTACATATTTGGCATGGAAATGTACACTGTATTCAAAATGTGCAAATTGACAGGGAGATATGTCGCTAAAATACATAACACAATCAAACAGCTAGCCCCAGGAAAATCACCACTACTATAGGGCACCCCTTACAATGACAAACTCTGATTGCATCAGTAGAAGCCATTGGTCCTTTGTATATTGGAGAGGCCCAGGGATTTACAAGCATCTGTAGAAGGCCCTGGACCCGTTGCCCAAAGGGAAGCTACATCACTGTCTCCATTTTGGTCCTGCAAACCCAGATGTCTGTGGATGGATGGTTCTACCCAACCACATGTGATTCCAACATAACTGCAAGCCACTCCATGATGTATGCCAACAGTCAGGTAACAAATCTTCCCATTTCACATGTGTGGTGCACTTTGCCACTTGATGCCACATCAATGGCATGGACATGGACATTGTGTGTAAAAACTCTAGTCCTACCTGTCATGTCTCTCATTGCTACTGCAATTGTACATGCCAAATGACATGCAATGATGGGTGAGGGTATATTTGAGCCAACAATCAATGGTGACACACTCCTGTCTGTGGCACTACATAAGATGTATCCCCATTGCATATGTCCAATTCCAAAGACAGGTTGGCATGCAACTATATGTGAGGGAATACAGAAATCTTTCCATGAACACAGGTAGACGAAGCATGAAACAGCAGTGTACACATTTTGTTAAAAGAAAATGGGACACATGCAAACATGTCGGCACAAGGAATTTTGGCAACAGTGATGGGCTATAAATCATGTCAATGGACATTCCCCACTTAACAAGGGAAAGTTTTCATCTGTAGCTGCAAGAACAATGTATGCTCTGTCACATGTGTGATGCCACCTTCACATGTCAGACAGCAGTGAGGCACCAGCACTCATCACACATTGTAAACAAGTGCCAATTTACTCACTTGACCAGACACATGGCTGAGGACAGTGATCCATCACTTCTTTTTCTTTGGACTGTAACACTGAGGAGTAGTTGTCTGTTGCGTAGAATTTAGACCCACTACAACAACAAACCTTCCATGACTGATCACTGTACAAAGCAATGGGTTATCCCTGGAGAGCAATTGTTTTGTGGATTGTACTCAGTTGAGTACTATGTCCCTGGGCTATGAGGCAAGTCACATCAATATGCACCAATTGAAGGACCAAATTTATACTTTTTTTGTGCTGCATTTGCGTCATTATTTGATGCAAAAGCAGCGCAAACTTACAAAATACAATTATATTTTGTAAGTTTGCGCCTCTTTTGTGTCAGAAAATGACGCAAATGCAGCACAAAAAAAGCATTAATATGGGCCTACATATCGACAGAAACAGTTACTCATCTTGTGTGTCACACATGGTCCATCCCCAATCATCATTAGGAGATGTCAGAACCTAACACATTAACTTGGCTGTGTGACAAGCAGTAATATGTCCTGTACTCACCCCCTTGCGGCTGCTGTGCTCCGTGCAAACGCCCATCAAGGTCCGGGTATGCTACTGCCAGAATGTGGGTTCCTAGGGGGGACATGCTTGTAGGTGTGTCCACCCAAGTTGGGAGGACAGCCCCAGCTGAATCTTTGAGATCTTCTGGCCCAGCACCTCAGGTCCTTCCACCTCTTGCAACAGTGGGCGCTTTGGCGGCTATGGATCCCCAGGGTCTGCACCTCCCGGGCGATGGCTCTCCAAATCTCCTTTTTTGATGGGTGTTTACCAATATGGATGCAAGAGACAAATCAAGCAATTACAAACACAAGGTTTTGCTCAAATGGTTGTGTCATACACATCAGAAACACCAAGCATAAAATGGGCAATTTGTCAACACACCACAAGTGTGAAGCACATGCCAATAAGTACAGGGACATGACTACACACTTTTGGATTCATCTGCAGAGTAACCCACTACCCTACTCAAGGCCTACAATGACTAAGGAAGCCTAATAACATTAGGTATTCGATGCTCCAGCAGCATGTACTGTGATGTGAGCCACAATGAAACACCACACAGCAATGTGGTTTCTGAAGGGTAAACTCCTTAGGCCTGACTGGAAAAACACATTTACACTCTGCAACATTGACTCAATGCATACAGTCCCTACAGGCAACTATCATAGTACAGACTTCACCCTTACACTTGAATGACAATGAAAGGGCTGGCATGGTGGTTACAGAATGTGTCTTCCTTGTGCATGTGTGGACATGTGGCACAATAAATGCAGACTCATGTCACTTCAGAGCAGGTTTTGGTGGTATGTATCTGTACCACAAAACACAAATTTCTGCTATGTAACCAAGCTATTGAGTCACATGTCATGGACCCCAAAGGAATCTACACACTGTCTGCACTGTGGGTCTGACATTTGTACAATAAGCCTGTACAGGACAAATATGACTTCTGTGAAGGTGACAGCAGAGCTGTAGTAGTAAGGGACCTGTCATGAGTCAAAGACACACATTGACAATGATGCAAAATGCACATATGGGCTAGTTCAGGGATTTTCCTCAGTTCCCATTCCTAATCCAGTCAATGGACTGAGGCATTCAGGGCAAGTGTTTCCACTTGAGCCTCATATTGGCAACCTGATAGGATCTGCATGTCTACAGGAAGTGGGCACAGTGCCACAGTTGCACAGCCACAGTGACTCTCCCACAGCCTGGGCTATCTCTCATATTGGGAGATACATTTTACAGGCCCTGATCTCTGCAGGCTGAGCATACAGAACCTACACGACACTCACATTTCCATCACTTCCACGCATGACAGTACATCATGTGGCCATCAGCAATGTTGCTTTTGGGGCAACCTGAAGGACACAGTGAGTCATGATATGCCTTCTAGACAACGGTTTGGCAAGGCCAGATGTGGGGTGAAAGATCTGTGGCACAATACATATTGCTTGCAATATCCTCAATGACTCAGACAAGATGCATACATGGCTCATGCTGTCATGCACATACATGTTGTCTAACATTTATAGCCATCATAAACCAAAAAAAGTCACTCGATGGCAGTAAAGTCTGCTTGCCTAGCTATGTGCTTCTAACACAAGGAGGATATAGGGCCCCCAAAAAAATCACACATCACAATGAGAATGAGCGCAACATATAGTACTGGTCTCCAATACCGGCACTATTTACATCCCATTGGTGACAAACAGACTGCCACAACAGGCACACAAGAAGTCTAACTGGCACACAGGGGCACTTTGTACCCTGTGAGGATGGAAAGGAAGGTGTTGAACAGAGTCAAATAGGAGGTACTTGGTTGCTCCTCTGGTGAGCAGTAGAGCGGACACTATAGGGGAAGAAACTTGCTCACAAGCCTCTCCAACTCTTCTGGATAGAAAGCAGTGGTCCTTTCACCTGCTGGACGTGGCATGATTGGTCACGGAGATGGCACACAGCAACTGAAGTGGTGAATGTGTTGCTGGCAGCAGTGTCAGGAGTCAAGTGGTTGATTTTGCACAACACGGCGTACACTTATGCCACATACGCGGTCATCACCGTGGACGGACATAGCCATTGGGCAGCTACCACCACAGGCAACAATGTTAGCCTTTGACTGTGTCTGCCGCTGATTGAAACCACCTACCGCACAGATGACTTCTGCTGCCGGCCATGGGCGGTTCCTGATGTCTAGTGGAGTACGTCAGGCATCCGCCATTTTGGCAGCTTGAAAGGCTATATATGGCCCTGTTATATCCATCACAAAAACAAAATAAGTCTTTTCAACCTCCTGTCTACTGTCCATTGCCAGACCTTCAGACCATGGAGGAATGCCACGTCATCCAGCTCTGCCACCTGAATAAGCAAACAATAGTGGATTTGTGCAATCAGTTGGAGCCAGAATTGATGCCAGCTAAGAGTAATCCATACTGCATACCACCCATTGTACAGGTCATGTCAGTATTGCACTTCCTGGAAATAGGGTCCTTCCAACATACAGTGGCTCTATCTGGTGGTATGTCCCAACCTATGTTCAGTCTGGTGTTGAAAGATTTCCTATCAGCAGTGTTGAAACATATAGACAGCAATGTCATGTTATCTTTAAGTGAGGATTTAAGCAATGTGAAGGCTGACTTCTAAGGTTTTACCTGCATCCCACATGTGGTGGGGGCCATTGATGGCACACATGTTGGCCTAGTGCCACCATAAGCCATGGAACAAGTCTATTGCAACAGAATAAATGTCCATTCCATCAGCGTGCAAGTTGTCTGTTTGGCGGATCTCTACATCTAAAATGTGTATGCCTGTTATCCTGGATCAGCCCATGATTCCTTGGTAATGCAGAACAACACCATACACCAGCTGATGTCACAACTGCAACCAGAGAGAGTCTGGCTGGTTGGTAAGTCACATCTGTACTGATTGTGTGTGGGCAATGTCAGGTGCTACAATCATAAAATGAGTGACTCACTGTTGCACTTTTGTCCCCTTCCTTAACAGGAGACTTAGCATATCCAACCCGTCCTTGGTTATATTCCACTATCCGAACAGGACTGGTGGAGCCCTCCTCTACTCACCCGGGAAAGTGTGTCAGATCACTGTTGCATGCTGAGTGCTCCACAACATCGCCTTGCGGAGAAATATCCTGTACATCCCAGAGGAGGGGGAGTCTGCAGTGCCACCAGGTGAGCATCCTGAAATGCCAAATGAAGATGACAGTGGTAAAAAGAAGGAGATGACTTGTGAGAAGATCTCATCCACAGCTACTTCTTGTGAGTGTAAGTATGTCATGTGATGTATGGACTGCGACTGTAAAATGAACTGTAGTTGTGGGAATGTGTGTTTTTGAAACAGTGAGGGAGCTGATACTCCGCACAAATCAGCCAAAGGCTGATTGATCAGATAGCTTTTGACACATCCCCACCTTGATGATGTTACTTTGTTTGTGTCAGTTTCTTTGCAATGAAAATTGTTTTCCAGATGCTTGCTATGTGTCTTGTGACATTTGTATGGTTTTAAGCCTATACTCCTTGTTTTGTTCTTTGTACAGGTACCTTGATCATGATTTCTTCATGGGGACATTTCAGAGTTGTGACATTGGCAGGTATGTGATGCTTTTCTGACATACAAAGTGGGCATGGATTGTTCCAGGTAATGTAGGTCACAGAATTTGGGTGCATGAGACCTGAACCAAGACAGTTTGCACAGTGTTTGGGTGGAGGTTCTGAAGTACCCATTGCACTTGGTTTGTGTCCTGTGGTGGGCATGATGCCTCTTGTATGTCCTCATGTCGTCATCAAATATGTAGTCCTAGCTTACGACCAAGTCATTGTTCCCTCACATTAACTAAACACTTTTTGTATGACCTGTATGTAGCTGTAGATGTGTTTCATCATTGTAGGCCACAGTGCCTGTGACAAAACACTGACATATGTTTGTGTCATATCACCAGATTCATGGGCGTTGGATTATAAAGGCCCTATGATCTGGAACTGTTGTACTGCCATCTGTCTGAATCTTGTATTATGTGGTGTTGGATTCCTTTGGTGTGGTATGTTATAAGGCTCAAGCTGGTGACATCAACCACTTCATGTTTGCCTATTCCACAGGACGATGTCTGACTAATCCCTTCCTATCGTGGTCTGGAGGGCTGTATCTGTAGATATGTTCATTTGCTTAGCATGAGACAATCATTTATGATTCTCAAGAGTTCAGACATATTGACAGCCTATGTGCTGAACACTGAAATATATTTTTTAGTTTGACCAGACACTTGTATGTAAGTGTTTGTATGGGATGGTTGTAATCCTGAGCTGGAAACTGTGTACATGCAACATAGCCCTTATTAAACAAGTACCTTGGATAATCATTGTATGGTTAACATGATTTGACATAGCTACATGGCTAAATATCAGCAGGGGATCAGCTGCATCAGAGGAAGGGGTGTCTGTGACTGGTTGTTCCTCTGGCAGGGCATCCCTTCCTGTGGCTGCTGCCAATGTTGATGGGCCTGTTGTAGATGAGCCAAAGGCAGGAGAAGATTGGTTTTGAAAAGCACTACTTGGGGTTGTGTGCATGTCCCTCTACACCCCTATTAGGGAGGCCATGTTGGAATTGTGGACATCCATCTGTTCACGTACATCCCTATGCATGTCCCTCTGTAGCTACTTGATTTCCCAGAGTTCTGTCAACACCTGGCCCATCACTCCTTTGGACTCCTGATGGACCCCGAAGACATGGCTGAAGTTGTCCGGGCCAAGAACAGCCCTAGTGGCCTCACCCTACTGGCCCAGAACACCCTCCCACATACCCTAATCCCAAGGACATGTGCTATTGACACAGGGTGACCCCTCCAACTTGTTAATGGACCCTCATTGTCCAAAGTTTTGCGCTGCAACTCAGGATCCAGGATTGAGGGGGTCACAAGATGCTGAAAATTGTGCTAGTTACACAGGTTGGTGGGGGGGGAATGGTTTCCTGTGATGTTGAAGGAACAGGGCTAGGAGGTGATGTTGTGGGCACAGCAAGACTCACTGTTGCCGTCTGACCAGGTTGCCCAGATGGGCCAGAACCATCCTCCACGTCCACAAGTCCAGGAGTGTTGGCATCACTCAGGGCTTCATCTAGGGGAGGAGTTAGTTTGCTCTGTGGCCTCAGTATGCCTGCCGGCAGATCCACCTGTTGATGAAAAACATACATTGTTACTTGTTGAATTATGACATTTACCTCCAAAGGTTTTGTGTTACAGTAAGCAGAGACCTTGGACAAAGTTAAGTTGTAGGTAATCCAATCCTGCCAAGTAATCATGGTTTTGGGTGATTTGGCATGACATGTATGAAGCATGGCAACGCAATTTGACTCAAACAGCTGATGAGATGTGCGGATCGCTTGCACTTTGGAAGATGGCCTGAAAATGACATTTTCCCACTAGTGCAGCCAACACAGTGGAGAGGCAAGATATGGCTTTGACCATTTTGAGACCTAGTTGAGTGAGATGCAACCAAACCCAGGACTTTGCTGTATATGTGACTGGAGTCATTGTGTACACAGTGCTATGTCAGTGTATATGCTGCCAATACCAATCTGGTGATGCATCTTGAGGCCTTAAGAATACTTGTTGTACACACTGGGTAAAGTGTCATTCCTGTCCTCAATAGTTTCATCTTGGGTTAGCACGTCAAGATGGAGCTAGGTAGTAGACACACACTTCTTTGATTTGAGCATGATCTGTAGCTTGATCACTCCTAGGTGAGTGCACTTCAATTGAGAGTTCATAAATGAGTGTATTTGGACAAATGACCACTGGATTGGTGTTTGGAGTTACTGGAACAGGGCCTATTGTGCTTTGCAGTCAGATCACTCTTGTTACTGAAATAGTGACTTCTGGGAGTTGCAGTCAGGTCACTTCCTCTACTACACACACTTGACAAATGGTATCCTCCCAGGTGAGTACACTTCAATTGAGAGTTCACAGACAGGGGTAATTGGACAAGTAACTACTGGGCTCGTGTTTGGAGTTACTGAAACAGTGCCTCCTGGGAGTTGCAGTCCGGTCACTCCCCCTACTATACACACTTGACAGATGTTATACTCACAGGTGAGTACACTTTAATTGAGAGTTTACAAACTAGGATATTTGGACAAGTGACCACTGGGCTGGTGTTTGGAGTTAGTGGAACAGGACCTCCTGGAAGTTGTAGTGCGGTCACTCCCTCTACTACACACACTTGACAAATTGTATCCTTTCTGGTGAGTACACGACAATTGAGAGTTCACAAACAAGGGTATTTGGACAAGTGACCACTGGACTGGTGTTTAGAGTTACTGGAACAGTGCCTCCTGTGAGTTGTAGTCAGGTCACTCTCTCTACTCCCCAAAACCTCACATGTATGTAGGCTGCATTTAGGTTTGAGCATGAGTCTACATTTTGGGACATACAATGAATCCTGGAATGTGTTTTTGGGAGATTTCCAAACACCATTCTGACATATGGCATGTGATGGGCCTTGGTAGCTGTGATATTGGATCCAATTATACAGACTGACAGTGTTACAATCTCAGATACTATGGGCATTGAATTGTATTGAGGTATATTAACAAGACAGTGACAACAGCTCAGCTGTGAGCATGCATGGCATTGCAGTTTTGTGACATTATTTGTGTGTGACTTACCAGACTCCACTCCCCCAGTTAATCCTGTCAGGCCCTGAGGATGCAGGATGGCGTCCCTGGGAAAGAGTCTTAACAGGGCAATCGGAGGGCCACTAGTAGTCTTCTTGGCCTCTACCTGCTGCCTGGAGACCATGGAACTGAGATTGCCCCTGAAGTCGTTCCACCTCTTCCTAATCTCCTCCTTTGTGCGCAGGGTGGTGTCTACAGCATTCACTCTGTCAACTATCCTGTCCCATATTTTCATTTCCGTGCTGAGATGAGTGTGCTGCACTTGGGCTCCTAACATTTGTGGCTCTACTATAATGATTTCATCCACCATGACTCTCAACTCACCCTCTGAAAATCATAGGTTTTTGGCCCATGGCATGCCTGGAAATTAAAGAGGGTGACAGCAACTAATTGAACAAGACAAGTGAATATGGAGGAAAAAAAAGACGATTGCATGAAAGGTGTAAAATGGGATGGGGAAAAAGGGCTGGCCTATGACAAAAATTGGATGAAATGATGGGTGATTTGTCTTGCTATGCTGCAGTGGAAATGCTAAAGATTGTGGTCTGTGAAGGGGTGTGTTTTATAGCGTCCTTTGCAGGTGCATCCATTTGGCCAATGTGCATCAGCTGTGTTGTTTTTTAATTCATCCAGAGAGCACTTGTCTGTTACTTTGCTGAATCCAGACTGCGGTGGTCGACCACCACTGGCTGACTGCTGTCGGAACTGTGTGTTTGTAATAGGCTTGGTGTTTTGCTGCTGCAGTGATTGCACTGGAGGTCAGACCACCTAAATCCAAGCTGCTGCGCTGCTGGCAGTCTGTCTTTTTTGCTTGGCGAATGGTGGTCCTGCCTGTATGAATCATAATATGGTGGTCTGGGAACCACAAGCGCGTGATCGTTTTGGGACCGCCAACATGGCGGTCTGGTGGCCTGACCACCAAACATGTAATCAGGCCCTACATCTTAGTATAGCAGTTAGAAGCACAATAGCTCCAACTGTGGCAACGACAACATCTTGACAGAATCATTTGCAACAGTCCGACGCCACTTGTGTGGGATTGTGGCTTGTCATGGAGTCGCACAGACCCCAGGAACAGTACCTTGGAAAATGAGGAAACAAAAACTTTGAATAGAGTAACGGAGGTAAGGCGTCACTGGAGTCAGTGCAGTGTTGGTTCCTTACTGCTATCGTGGAAGGGAGGCGTTGGTTGCTTACTGCTAGGCAGGGGAGTTGAGGCATCTTACGGTTGCAGGGGAGGTGATGTGGCATCAGTGGCAAGGTGCTGGCAGATGAAGTCTTTGATATTCCTGAGACTTCCTAACAGGAGAAAAGTCAGTCCAAGCCCCTAGAGAACCTTTGGAAGCAGGATGTAGAAAGCAAAGTCCAGTTCCTTCAATCCCAGGAGAGAAGCAGAAAGCAGTGGGCCATCACAGCAAAACTACAGGTACAGTGGCAGTCTCTGCTACAGCATCCAGCTCTTCTTCCTGGCAGAATAACCTCGGTCCAGAAGGATTCTAAATGTGTGGGGTCAGAGATCCAGTCATCTTACCCATTTCTGCCTTTGAAGTAGGAAACCTGCACAGAGAAGTGTGTGTAGTGCACAAGACCCTGCCTTTCTTGCCCTGGCTCCAGACACACTTCAGTTGGTTGGAGACTGCTCTATTTAAGGACAGGCACAGCCCTATGTAGGTGCATGTGTCAGCTCCTCCCACCACTCTAGCTGAGGAAGACCGATCAGGATATACATGGCACACCTCTGATCCCTTTATATGGCTGTTTAGGGTGAATTCACAAACAGCCCAACTGTCATCCTGGCCCAGACATATATTCCACAGCCAGTCAGAGACAAAGAATGGTTAAGCAATAAAATGCTCACTTTCTAAAAGTGACATTTTAAAACCTACAGTTTGAAAAGCGACTACACCAAAATATGTATTTTTTAAATTATGAGTTCAGAGACCCCAAACTCAAAATCTGTATCTGCTCCAAAGGGGAAATGACAGTTGAAAGATATTTCAAGGCAATCCCCATGTTACTCTATGGGAGAGATAGGCCTTACAATAGTGAAAAACGATTTTAGTAGTATTTCATTATCAGGACATGTAAAATACCCCAGTATATGTTCTACCTTTTAAATACACTGCACCCTGCCCATGGGGCTGCCTTGGGCCTACCATTGGGGTGCCTTACATGTAGTAAAAGGGAAGGTTTGGGCCTGCAGTTTAAAACTACCCACACAGACACTGCAGTAGCAGGTCTGAAACATGTTTACAGCGCTACTCATGTGAGTGGCACAATCGGTGCTTCAGACCCAAAAGTAGCAATTTATTTACAGGCCCTGGGCACACATGTTGCGCTATGCTAGGGACTTACTGGTAAAACAAATGTGCCAATCATGGATAAATCAGTCATCAGTGCAATTTAGACAGAGAGTACTTAAAAATAAATTTGAATGAATTTCATATTAATTTTGATATGGGTCATATCCAGTTCATCAGATGTCATTCATTTGAGAGTGGTTCATATTAATCTTAACATGTGTCATATTGCTTTTAATGAATGGCATATTCATGTCAATGGATGTCATATTCATCTTAACACCTGACATTATGGTGGTCATTACAACTCTGGCGCACGGTGTTAAAGCGGCGGTAAGCCCGCAAACAGGTCGGCGGTAAAAAAATTGAAATTCTGACCGTGGCGGAAACCGCCAACAAAAACAGCCACTTTAACACTCCGACCGCCACGGCGGTACAGACAAACAGCTTGGCGGTCACCACCAACAGACAGGCGGGAGACAATGTACCGCCCACAGTATCACAACCTATCAATCCGCCACCTTTTCCGGGGCGGATTCACCGTGGATAAAAACATGGCGGATACAGCCAT
Source organism: Pleurodeles waltl (assembly GCF_031143425.1). Classification (NCBI taxonomy): domain Eukaryota; kingdom Metazoa; phylum Chordata; class Amphibia; order Caudata; family Salamandridae; genus Pleurodeles; species Pleurodeles waltl. Next base: position 917,510,266 of record NC_090440.1, read on the forward strand.
TTCAAAGGGAAAACGCTCACCTCTACACACTCCACGAGGAAGGAGGACAGCATGGAACCGGAACTCCAAAAACTCCCTGCGATAGTCTTCCTGCTCCTATACGACCATCATCATCGCTGGCGCCGAAGACAATGGTGAGTACTGCACCTACGTCATAGGGGAGGGGGAGGCAAAAGTCAGTGACACACACACGCAGCACCCCGACCCCCACCCGACCCTCACCCACTACAACACACACACCAATGCATATCCAAACAGTACAGTAACATCCCCCAATCCCCCCCGGAAGAATGCAAAGACAAAAGGAAATGAGTTCAACCATTGTAATATATCAAAATGCAGTAACCAAATATATACAGATATATATACACATTCAACAAAATATACATCACGATTAGTAGTGCAGGTAATGCACCATTCAATGTCCGTGGACCACTGGGCCCAAAATGCATGGGCGAGGCCCACATCAGATTCCTGATCAAAAAGGAAAGAGATCACTGCCGGGGCATCAGATAGGAATTCAACAGGCACCTCAGGGGGAAGGGAATGGGGGACACCTCAGCCGGATGAGTGCACCACGCCAGATCCACGAGGGGGCTCCATGCCCATTGATGTATCCTGGGGAGTGCAAAGCCACAGTCTCTCAAGTCTCTCCAGTGGGTGGTTTGCCCACTGTACCATCCTGGGGAGTGCAAAGCCACAGTGTCTCAAGTCTCTACAGTGAGTAGTTTGCCCACTGTACCATCCTCGCGAGTGCAAAGCCACAGTCTCTCAAGTCTCTACAGTGGGTGGTTTTCCCACTGTACCATCCTGGGGAGTGCAAAGCCACAGTCTCTCAAGTGGATAACAGTCTCCACTGGTTCTGGAGGGGGACTGGTACCCAGAGTGCTTCATCCTGTACAGGACAGACTGAGTGGATGCATGTCTCCACTGGTTCTGGAGGGGGACTGGTGCCCAGAGTGCTTCATCCTGTTAAGGACAGACTGAGTGGATGCCTGTCTCCACTGGTTCTGGAGGGGGACTGGTGCCCAGAAGGCATCACTCTCCCTGTGACAGTCCCAGTACCGCCACTGCCCCTGCCGCACATGGGCTAGCGGTGTTTGAGTTGGCGGTCCTTGCCCTGTTCAGCGGTGCTTGCCCTGTTCAGCGGTGCTTGACTTAGCAGTTTCTGACCTGTTCAGCGGTGCTTGCCATGGCGGTCCTTGCCCTGTTCAGCGGTGCTTGCCCTGTTCAGCGGTGCTTGACCTAGCAGTTTCTGACCTGTTCAGCAGTGCTTGCCCTGTTCAGCGGTGCTTGACTTAGCAGTTTCTGACCTGTTCAGCGGGGCTTGCCATGGCGGTCTTTGACCTGTTCAGCGGTGCTTGCCCTGTTCAGTGGTGCTTGACTTAGCAGTTTCTGACCTGTTCAGCGGTGCATGCCATGGGAGTCCTTCATTGCCCAGCTGGGCTGGGGCTGGCAGTCCTTCATTGGGCAGCTGGGCTGTGGGTGCCAGGGCCCTCCTGGGCAGCTGGGCTGTGGCTGGCGGTGGCCTCCTGGCCACTGACTCTAGCGGTGGACTCCTGGCCAGTGACGATGGGGCTGCCCTCCTGGGCACTGACTCTGGCAGTGGCCTCCTGGCCAGTGACGATGGGGCTGGCGGTGGCCTCCTGGGCAGCGGGGATGATGGCGGTCTTCTCCGCCATGCTGCTCTTCCCAGACTTTGGCGATTTCTTCTGCCCCTTCCCCATCTTCGGAGGAGTCACAGCTGAGTGGACACTCCCCCCAGGACCCTTGTGAGCGGCTTTGCTGGCTGGAGCCTTCCCCCACTCCCGCCGGGCACTGTCCAACTTCTGGTGCTTCACAGGGGGGGGGGACTGGCTGTGCTGGAGCTCTGTGTCACACTGGCTGCCCTGGTGCCCGGTGCACTCCACATACCTCTAACAGGCACCACTGGTACCGGAGATTTTTTGGCTGAGGTGCTAGTACGGGACCTATGAATTGGAGGGGGAGGAGGGTGGGAAAGAGGTCAAGCTTGGTCAGGAAAAGTTTCTTAGGAACACTGGGACAGGTAGCTGGAGGGGGTCTGGGAGTGAAGGAAGAGGAGGTGGTTGTAGCAGGTGTAACTTTTGTGGCTTTGGGTGCAGGTGCATGGGCTAGAGGCTGTTGTGAGGTGGATGTATGTTGGGTGGGTGTGTGCCAGCGTTTGTCTACTTTGGGAGGGGGCGTCACAGACACACTGGGAGAGGACACAGGGGACGTGTAAATGGTAGTGGGGGTGGTGAGTGCAGGTGAGCGGGGTGTGGTGGTGGGTGTGCTGGTGCGGGACCTAGTGGCTGTAGTGGTAGTGCATGCAGGTGAGAGTGTAGACGACACTGGGAGGGAGGAGGGAGACGATGAGGAGGGGGCACAGTGGAGGCAGTGGATGTTGCTGTGTCTGTATGTGTGTGATGCTTGTGTGAGTGCCTGTGGGATGTGAGGTGCTTATGTTTGCCTGAGCTTCCCTTGTGTGTTGAGGTGTGTGCAGGCTGGTCTGATGGTGTGCTTGGGATAGGCTGGGGTACAGGGGATTGGGTCTGGGTGGAGGAAGTTGGAGGGGGGAGGCTAGACACAGGGACAATGGCTGCCATCAGTGCTGAGGCCAGAGTTTGCATGGTTCGATGATGGGCAGCCTGACCACAATGAATGCCCTACAGGAATGCATTTGTGTGTTGCAATTCCCTTTCTACACCCTGGATGGCATTGAAAATGGTAGACTGCCCAACAGTGAGAAACCTGAGGAGGTCAATGGCCTCCTCACTGAGGGCAGCAGAGGTGACAGGGGCAGGGGCTGAGGTGCCTGGGGCGAAGGTGATGCCCACCCCCCTGGGTGAGCGGGCACGGGGCGAAGGCTGAGGGGCTGCTGGGAGGGCGGTGCTGGTAGGGGGGTGGCGGCTGTACCTGTAGAAGTGGGGGGCACAGATTTTGCCGCCACCACAAGGGAGCTTCCATCGGAGGACGAGTCCGTGTCGCTGGTTGCAGATCCTGTGACTGCCGTGAAGCTCCCCTCTCCCTTCGTCCCACTGGTGTATTTCGAGTCCGTGGTGTGGGCCTCCATGGCCATGTGGGATGCAGCTCCCTCGTGCTCCGGTGCCACTGTACCTCTGCCTGATAATGCTGATGCACACAAGAACAGGGAGACCACAAAAAGGGGGGGGGGACAGAAGAAAGACAGGTTGAGTGCATGGCTTACCACTACCGTTGGCGGACAATACAGACACAGCAGCCCCCTGCACTACGCCGCGCTGTTGGGCTCCACAGATTCAGTTCCTGGGATATGGCCTACATGGCTATGGTGGACATAAGCACACATAGATGACACAGGGGCATGTATACCTGTACTTGGCACTCTACAGAGGTGGGGTGGTGTGCCACATGGCCTGCATTATGGAGGGGCCTAGCCTACGGAACTCGCCCTGGCCTAGGGGAACCCACAGCCCTCCTCCCCCACCCAGACACCTTCACTGCGCACAAAGTCCGCAGAATGATGTTGTACTCACCCCCTGTGTCTGCTGTGATGCCCCCAAGCGCCCATCCAACTCAGGGTAGGCCACCGCCAGGATCCGGAAAATCAGGGGGGTCATGGTGCGACGGGCACCCCTCCCACATTGTGAGGCCATCCCCAGCTGAGCCTCCGCCATCTTCTTGCTCCAGCGGCAAATGTCCTCCCATCTTTTACGCCAGTGGGTGCTCTGTTTGTGGTGGACACCCAGTGTCCGGACGTCCTTGGCGATGGCACGCCAAATAGCCTTCTTCGGGTGGGCGCTGACCTACATGTCATGTGCAGGGGAAGAAGCGAGGTCATTACCAACTGCACCGTCAAAGTGAGTGGCCCACATCCCTACCCTTGCCATGTGGCACATGCATTCACAGTCCTTCATGCACGCAGAACTGTGGCCCCTTCCTTCTCACAACCAGCCCTCTCCACACAGGCATAGCCCATACAACTTGCTCCCTGTGTACTCACCTGTTGGTCTGGAGGACCGTAGAGTAGCGTGTACTGGGGGAGGACCCCGTCCACGAGCTTCTCCAACTCCTGTGCAGTGAAGGCAGGGGCCCTTTCCCCAGACGCACAAGCCATTATCTCTTCCAGACCGAGGTCACAGCAGCACTTGCAGTATTGGTCCTCTCCTGTCGAAGATCAGGTATAGAGTGATTGAACAGATAGAAAATGGCGGTCACGTCCTTGGCGGTGACGTCCGCGGCGGTGCGTATCCTCACCACCGGTGCACTTCGTCATTGGCTCCTGGGACCCATTGGGTCCAATGTTAACCAATGCAGCGTTGCGCTGGGGTCTTCGACCGCCTACCGCGACGGTGTACAACGCCAGTGCAGTTACCTCACATCCCATTGTCCCAGTTTAGAGGTCAGGCAGCTGCCATTTCAGGGGCCCACATGGCTTAATTTTCAACTGCGTCACACATACCTAGGCCTAGACTCAACACACATACAGACAACTTTTTGGATTATGTTTTGTGTTCTGTGTAGAGTGTGGGTACATATTTCTGAGTTGTTTGACTCTGTGGTCGCTGTTGTCATTCCTAGGCACCGTCCGCTGGGACATGTGAGGAGATGGCGGAATCCTCCGGTGTACCGACCGCTGGTGGACCTGTTGACGATGGAGGAGCGACATTTAATCATCACCCACAGGTTTGACCGTGCCACAATCCAGGAACTGTGTACCCAGTTGGAGCCAGACCTGATGTCAGCAATCCGCCATCCCACGGGGATCCCCCCTCAAGTGCAGGTGCTATCAGTGCTCTATTTCCTTGCAAGTGGGTCATTTCAAACTAGTGGCCAGGGCATCAGGGATGTCCCAGCCTATGTTTTCCAATGTGTTGTCCAGAGTGTTGTCTGCCCTGCTGAAACACATGCGGAGCTACATCGTTTTCCCTCAGGTGGAGGATTTGGCTACAGTTAAAGGTGACTTCTATGCCCTTGGACATACCCCCAACATCATAGGTGCCATTGATGGGACCCATGTAGCTCTGGTCCCTCCCCACAGAAGTGAACAGGTGTACAGGAACCAGAAGAGTTATCATTCCATGAATGTACAGATGGTATGTTTGGCAGACCAGTACATCTCCCAGGTAAATGATATGTTCCCTGGCTCTGTGCATGACGCCTACATCCTGCGGAATAGCAGCATCCCTTATGTGATGGGTCAACTCCAGAGGCACCGGGTGTGGCTATTAGGGGACTCTGGTTACCCCAACCTGTCATGGCTACTGACCCCAGTGAGGAATCCCAGGACCAGGGCAGAGGAACGCTACAATGAGGCCCATGGGCGAACTAGGAGGGTGATCGAACGCACCTTCGGCCTTCTGAAGGCCAGGTTCAGGTGCCTCCATATGACAGGTGGTTCCCTATTCTACTCACCAAGGAAGGTGTGCCAGATCATCATCGCCTGCTGTATGCTTCACAATCTGGCTTTGCGACGCCAGGTGCCTTTTCTGCAGGAGGATGGTCCAGATGACGGTGTTGTGGCAGCTGTGGAGCCTGTGGACAGTGATGAGGAGGAAGCAGAGGAAGAAGACATTGACAACAGGGACTCAGTTATTCAGCAATATTTCCAGTGACACACACGTGAGAACACATTCCTGCCTACTACAAGTACTTTCAAAATTCTACCTATATCCCGTCTGTCGATTTCAACCAGTATATGGTAACAGACGGTTTCACAGTTGTGGTTACCAACGTGTGTCATCTGCTTAGATTCCTCATGGACTTGAGATGTGTGACATAGGTATGTTGACATTACATTTGAGAACGGATTTTGTCACTGTCATTGCTAATACACATTTTCAAAATCACAGACTGACTCCAGGTTGTTTTGTGGTACAAGGGTGTTTATTGAAGTGCTAAATATTGGAGGGGGTGGTAAAATGGTGAGGAGTGATGGTGGAGGAATGTCCATGGCAGAGTCCAGTCTATTAGTCTCACAGGTGCACTGCCCATATTGGCTTAGGAAGTGGAGCTGGGGCAGTTCCAATATGGACAGGGTTACAAAGTGGGACAGTGGGATGACAATCAGGGTGGTCTCATTTCTTGGCGGGGGTCTTGCCATCGTGCTCTGTCCTGTTCCTGGATCTCAGGGACAGCTTGCGGGGTGGTTCTCCATCTGCAGGGGGTGGGGTGCTGGTGTGGTGGTCCTGTGGCGGTGTCTCCTGTCCACTAGCGACGGCGGAGGTGTTGGGCAGGTCATCGTCCATGCTAGTGTCAGGGGCCCCTTGGAGTGCCACGGTGTCCCTCCTGGTGTTCAGTATCTACTTCAGCACACCTACGATGGTGACCAGGACGGTGCTGATGGTTCTGAGTTCCTCCCTGAAGCCCAAATACTGTTCCTCCTGCAGGCGCTGGGTCTCCTGAAACTTGGCCAGGACCGTTGCCATCATCTCCTGGGAGTGGTGGAAGGCTCCCATGATGGAGGAGAGGGCCTCGTGGAGAGTGGGTTCCCTAGGCCTGTCCGCCCCCTGTCGCACAGCAGCCCTCCCAGTTCCCCGGTGTTCCTGGACCTCCGTCCTCTGGACCGTGTGCCCATTGCCACTGCCCCCAGGTCCCTGTTGCTGTTGGAGTGGTGGGTTATACTGGGTTCCCTGTAGTGGTGGACACACAGCTGATTGATGTGTCCTGGGTGCGGAGGTATGGGCCCGCTGTGTGGGTGCTGTGCTGGTGTTACCAGAGAGTGGAAGGTCTGTGGTGACCTGTGACTGGGTGTGGGGACCGACTGTCCCGAGGCCCACGATGGTCCGGGCTGGTCATCTCGATCCAGTTGGACAGAGCTGCTGTCATCACTGTGGGCCTCTTCTGTGGGTGGGGTAGAGATGTCTGGACCCTCCTGTCTGGTGACGTTGGGTAGTGGTCCTGCAGGGGTGTAAAGGCATGATTATTGCATCTGTGTGTGTCATGGTGTGCAATGGGTGGGTGACCGTGTACCCCAGTGCTAGCATTCCTGTATGGGGGCTTGTGTGATGATGGTTGGGGGGGGGTTGTTCTGGGTATGTGCAGTGGGCATGCTTCAGTGAGGGGTGTCCATGCTTTGTTGTGTCGTGCAGGGCTTGGTGTTGGGATGTGTGGTTTGTGTTATTAGTACATTAGTGAGGAGTTGGAGTGATAGGAGAGGAGGTGAGGGTGGGGGTCTGTGATAGCATGTAGGTAGGGTGGGGGATATGATAGTTAAGATTTGACTTACCAGAGTCCATTCCTCCACCGACTCCTCCGAGGCCCTCAGGATGCATAATGGTCAAGACCTGCTCCTCCCATGTTGTTAGTTGTGGGGGAGGAGGGGGGGGTCCGCCGCCAGTCCGCTGAACCGCGATGTTGTGCCTGGAGACCACAGAACGCACCTTCCCCCGTAGGTCGTTCCACCTCTTCCTGATGTCCTCCTGATTTCTTGGGTGATGTCCCACTGTGTTGACCCTGTCGACTATTCTTCGCCATAGCTCCATCTTCCTAGCTATGGAGGTGTGCTGCACCTGTGCTCCAAATAGCTGTGGCTCTACCCGTACGATTTCCTCCACCATGACCCTGAGCTCTTCCTCCGAGAACCTGGGGTGTCTTTGCTGTGCCATGGAGTGGTGAAGGTGATGTGTGGGGTGGTGTATGTGGTAATGAGTGTGGTGATGTGTAGTGGTGTGTGGTGTTTTGTGCATGGATGTTGTTTGGGTGATGGTGTTGTGTGCCTCTGTGTGGTGGGATTGTTTATGCTGTGCTGTCTCTCTGGCCTTCGTCTAAATTTTTGGTCGTAGGGGTTTGTGGGTGATGTGGGTGTGTGTTTTATATAGTATTGATTGTGTGGGAGTGGTGTGTGTATGTGTATCAGGTGTGTGTATTTCGAATTGTCCAATGTGGCGGTGTTTTGGAGATGTGTGTGTATTTTGAGCGCGGCGGTGTGTACCGCCAATGAAATACTGCGGTTGAAAGACTGCCGCGTGGATTCGTGGGTCGTGATAGCATGGGCGTGTTTCTGTTGGCGTGACGGTGGAGGTTTTTTTATCGCCAGTTTATCACTGACCTTTGGTGTGGCGGACTTGTGTGAGTGTCTGAATTTTGGCGGATTCCGTGCTGTGGGTCATAATAGCTGTGGCGGAATTCCACGGCCGCGGCGGTGTATTGGCAGTCTTCTGCACGGCGGTAAGCGGCTTTTACCGCCAATGTTGTAATGACCCCCTATAATTTTAACATGGGTCATATCCATTTCAACATAGGTCAAATTTATTTAAATATATGTAATATTCATGTCGATGTGTATCATATTGATTTCAAAGCATAAAATTCATTTTGACAAGTTTGCTTTAAATTTCAGCATTGGTCATATTCAGTTTAAGGCATGTTGAATTAATTTCAAAGGAGCTCATATTCATTTTAATTCATGTCATATTCATCTTAGCATGTGTCATATTCCTTTCAATAGATGTCTCATTCATATTAACGCATGGTATTGATTTTAACATGACTCACACCAATTGCAACACATATCATAATGATGTCAATGTGTATCATATTACTTTCAATGCAATCCATATTCATTTTTTTCTAAATATAATGTTCATTGCACATTATATTCCTTTCAGAATAATGCATTTTCATTTCAGTACCTTATATTCATTTCAATCTGTCATATTCATTCCAATGTGTTATATTCCTTTTGGCATGTGTCAGTCATTTCAAGAAATGTCTCATTCTTTTTTATGAATATTATATGGGCTTCAGTGATTGCTTTATTATTTACAGTGAGGGCCATATGTATTTCAGTATGATTGATATATATTTCAGTGTATCTCCTAATCAATTCTGAGTGTGAGTTATTCATAATAATCACTAAGTAGCACATTCACTTTGCCTGGTTTCATATTTGTTTTGGTTCAAGTCCGATTCACTCTGCCAGGTATCATATTTATTTTGACACATAGGGCCTGATTACGATTTCGGCGGGCGGCGGAGGCCGCCTGCCAGAATTCCGCCCTCCATAATACCGCTCCGCGGTCAGAAGACCGCGGAGGGTATTATGAGTTTTTCCCTGGGCTGGCGGGCGGTCTCCAAAAGACTGCCCGCCAGCCCAGGGAAAAACTCCCTTCCCACGAGGATGCCGGCTCGTAATAGAGCTGGCGGAGTGGGAAGGTGCGACGGGTGCTGTTGCACCCGTCGCGTATTTCACTGTCTGCAAGGCAGACAGTGAAATACATTTTGGGGCCCTCTTACGGGGGCCCCTGCAGTGCCCAGGCCGTTGGCATGGGCACTGCAGGGGCTCCCAGGGGCCCCGCGACTCCCCCTCCCGCCATCCGGTTCCCGGCGGGAGAACCGCCAGGAACTGGATGGCGGGAGGGGGAGTCGGAATCCCCAAGCCGGCGCAGCAAGCTGCGTCGGCTTGGAGGATTCCTTGGGGGCAGCGGGAAACCGGCGGGAGACCGCCGGTTTCCCTTCTCTGACCGCGGCTAAGCCGCCGCGGTCAGAATGCCCCGCGGGGCACCGCCAGCCTGTCGGCGGTGCCACCGCGTCCCGCGGCCCTGGCGGAAGTAATCCGCCAGGGTCGTAATGACCACCATAGTTCATTAATTCTGGTGTGTGTCATATTCATTTTGCAGCACGCTATGCATTTCAGGAGGAATCCTATATAGGGAGCTGTAATTTTGACAAGAACGGCTTCCCATACTTCACCCAATCTACATCTATTGAAATTCAACACTTCTGAATAACTGGCGATAGAAAATCTCCAGTTAAATGTCATTTTTACTAAAAGTTTAATCAGCAAACAGCAAGCCTTACAACAAAGTAGTAAACTGAGCTACGCAACAAGCAGCAAGGACTATTCTTGACCTAGCTGCACAATTACATTGCTGAAGAGACAGATCTTTGTAAAAATTGACAGTTTTTAGAAACATTAATGGCTCACCCACCAACGACAATGCCAATAATGAACTCAGCTATCCAGTAGTCATGTAAACTCTAAACGTGCCCCAGATTCTTATTAAAGATGGAGCAATATTACAGTCAATTAAATCAACTGTGAGGGGTACTTGTACAACGCACATAGTGAACTCAACTATTTAAAAGTACACTCGTGATATGAGTAAGCTCTGTGAAATAGCACATTTGCTTAGGATCATGGAATTTGGACAAGCATGGAAGCTAGATGTGACTCCAGGGTATCTTGTGTCACATTTTGAAATTCAGCCACCAGATAGATGTTAGCGTCTCTGTCTCTCCCCTATTTACATAAAAGGTTATGTTTTGTCTTTCATTCTTGGCTCACAATGAGAAAAGGAGACCCAAACACCAAGCCAAGAATGCGCTAATTTGGAGGTTGTCTCACTTCACACAATGACCTTAGACATGGGTCAGGAAAAGTGAGCACTTCTCACTCGGCAAATATCCAGCCCAGTGCATGCAATAGTTACTTTTTGGCGACAGAGCCTTGAAAGAGGAAAAGGGGAAAAGTTCTTCCACGGTCAATGATGTATAAAAAATGCACCATATTCAAGCTAAAGGTCCACGTGCCAGTAGATTAGTGTATCACTCTCCTCCTTATCAATAAATTCTCTCCACCCGGAAACTGCTATCACAGTTTCACCGTGTATAAGCAATTTCTAGTTCACGTTATGAAGTAATCATGCTGCTGTGGTGTCACAACCCATCCGGCCATATGGAGGTAGGTTTGTCTTGCTCCTACACAGAGAATCATGTAGTCATGGTACTCTTGGACTTAAGAGTTCAAGCATTCTCTCCACCATTATTTATACCTGGCACAGTGCCCACAGCCAGGGTGCAGAGGTCCATGGTGACTCACTGCGTAGGTGCCAGGTAATACACTACATTCCTCCTCAAGTTACATTCAAATTACAGCAAGGTTAACTTTTGGTCGTCCTCTTGCTCAAATTACTATGTGTAGTCTCTTGCATTCAGGGTGTCTTTGAACGTGCCCTTATAATATTGTCCTTCTGAGCATGATGATTGAGTGTCTCTGAAAGGTTGGGGAACCACTACTCTTTGGGATGTGTGACCCTCAGTATCTGGAAAGTGTGATGGCACTTGGCTTGGGGACTGATAGGCAAGCTCATTCCAGTCTGTTGATTCTTCCAAGGGACCTGGAGATAGGTGGCCATGGCTGATGAGTTGCAGAGGGGATGGTAGCTCTTCCAGCTTTTTAATGGGGAGACATTAAGGGGCATATTTATACTCTGTTTGCGCCGGATTTGAGTAATTTTTTTTACGCAAATCCGGCGTCAGTTTTTTACGTGGAAACCTACCTTTGCTAATGAGATCCAAGGTAGGTATTCCTGAGCAAAAAATGACACTAAGGCATTTGATCTTTTTTAGCCTCCCATGCAAAAATGACTCACTGGAGGAGGCAGGCATAACAGAATTGCGCTAAGCCTGTTTAGCGCCATTTTTTAACACCTGGGCCAGGGCAGGCATTAGGGGACCTGTGGGCTAATTTCTATGGTCTCCGACCATGGAAGCAGTCCACAGGTGCCCTTCCCTGCACCCAGAGACACCCCCTGCCACCCTCACCCACCCCTGGAGGACACCCATGGATGGGGGACCCATCCAAGGTAAGTTTATTTTTTATTTTTTATTTTTTAAGTGGCATAGGGGGGCCTGACTTGGGCCCCCCTACATGCCACTGTGCCCAATGGCCATGCCCAGGGGACATAGGTCCCCTGGGCATGGCCATTGGGCAGGGGGGCATGACTCCTGTCTTTCCTAAGACAAGAGTCATTTCCATGGGGGTTGTGCATCAAAAAATGACGCTAGTCAGGTTAGAGTCAATATTTGGGACACTAACCTGACTTGCACCATTCTTTCACGCACAACCCCCAGTCTTCCCTATGCCTCCGCTGGCCGATTAGCATCATTTATTTTGACACTAACCAGGCCGCAGTGCCGGCTAGCGTCATTCCTTAAATATGACACCAGGCTGGCGCATTGGAATGGCGGTAGCCGGCGGTACACTTTTTTACGCAAACCTGCACTAGCGCAGGTTTGCGTCAAAAAGTGTAAATATGGCCCTAAGACTTATTCTTTCCTCCCCACATATGGCTATAAGCATGTTACCTCAGGTCTTCACTACCATCTAAAATTTACATTCAATATGTGTCTGTAACTATTCTCCTCAATGAAGGTATTTGTCCAAGAAGGAGTTTCCCCATATGAATGTACATTGGCCTGATCTCCCTCACCTGGCTAGTGTTGTTGTTCTTTTTCATTATTCATATCAAAATGATGTTATGATGTGAAATGAGGTTCTGTTTTGATATGACCAAAAATGATGTGAGGAGACATTATGAACTAAACATTAGCACACAATCAGCATGACATGACTCTCATGATTAGACATTTTTATTAGGGTGTGGTATGCCAGATTCCAGCCTGCTATTGCCTACCTGTTCCATAGTATTTCCCTGCTCATCTCAGTTCACAGTGACCGTTTTCTTGCCTACCTCGTCTATTTTTCTTACATTTATTTTTACTTTTTGTACACTTTCCCCGCCCCTTTGCTTTTATTTTTCATTTGTTTTTTTCTGCTCATCTGTGTCTATTTTTTGTGACCCTCCACATTGCCGCTGTCATGGGAAAGAAAGGTAGTGGGCAAGGGGCAAGCCCAGCAAGGTCTACAGCCTTGCCAAACAGTTATATTACTTTGATCTAAACTGTAGTCATGAGGAAAGATAGGAATAAGTAGGGTCAGAAGGAGAAGACTTGCCATTAAAAGATTGAGCCTCTTTAGTTTGAATGCTCTACAGCATGGTTAAGGAACTGGGAGATTTTAGAGTATTAGCTGCAATATGATATGGAAGAGGATGCACTGCTAAGTGGAACAGTCCGTTGTTTATGTTGGTGAACTAAGAGGGAGTCAAAGAGTTAAAAATATGATGGCGGCTTAGCATTATGAGGCATTGAGAAGAGCTGTCAGCTGAAACGTGTCTGCCTTGCAGGTATATATATATATATATATATATATATATATATATATATATATAAATACATATACATATGGTCGCCAGAATGTAGTTATAGTTAGGATCTAGTTTCCATTAAAAATGCGCTTTTGACTTGCCTATATCTTTGAATCACCATGAATCATCACAAAATGTTCCAAAACAAAAGTGTGCCCAAAGATCTTGGTGTGCTTGAAAAGTTTTGGGATGATCTGTCAAGCGGGGGCTGGGAAAAAGAGGGGGTCAAAAATGGTGGGTTTCCCATGCTAATCCATATAGACTCTTTAGACATTCCTGCAGCCTGAACCGTTGTACAGAATTACACCAAATTTGGGAAAAAAGTAGCTTTTAGTCCACAGATCACCATTTTTTATTTGCTGTAAATCTATTCAGTAGCTTTCGAAATTTAAAGGGAAAAGAAATTTGTATAGTTAGGGCCACTGATCCAGGGAGATCTCCTGCTGAGATCTGATTGGCTGCTAACACTTTAAACAGGAAGTGTTGCCAGCCATCTTGGGACTCGGCTCCAGCTGAGTCCAACAAAAAAGCTAAAAAAAAAAAAAAAAGAAAGAGAGGGAGGCAGGGTATGTTTATGCTACCCCCCCAGCCTTCGTACAGGGGTCCTCCTGGAGCCCCCACCAAGACTAAAAAGAATTAAAAAAAAAATAACAGAGAAATCCACAGCTGGATCCGTGGATTTTCCTGTGTTTAAAAAAACAAGCGGTCTCCTGAGTTACTAAATGCTGCTGCACCTGGGTGGACCAGTTCCTAGGGTCATTACAGGCTCATAAAAGAAGGGGGGTGCATAGGGCACTATGACGTTTAGTAGATCCGGGGACAACAACCTCAGCAGGGCTAACTTTTCATAGTACCCCAGGGACCACTAGGGTGCACCACCACTGAAAACACAACCACCACCATGGAACATCTCAACTTCAAGCTCCACACGGATGACAAAACAATCAACAGAAGCACCTTTGCATACTGAACCCATGGCCTGTGCTCCAGCTTCTGCAACACCGTTACAGACTTCATTGCGCCTCTAGCCTTAGACTCCAAGGACTACATCTTCCTCTGCGACCTAAATTTCCACATCGATGACCCTAACAACAACAACACTGCACACCTCCTTGACATTATGAGCAGCCTCGGATTGACCCAGATCCTCTGTGACCCTACACACACCATAGGGCAAACGCTGGACTCCATTTTTACTTCCAGCAACCGCGTCAAATACAGTCATGTCACAGAACTCACATGGACTGATCACTTTATTATCCACTTCAGTATCTCCAGCCCCCGCACCTCCACCCCGAAGAGGACCAGCGCCCCCACTGGAGGTGGAACAAAATATCAGAGACCAGCTGTGCAGACACCATCAGCACTTCCAACCCTGCTAACACCACCAATCTTACACAGGGGGTGAAAAACCTTAATGCCTGGTCACCAATTGCTCTGACACCATCATTCCCATCAAGAGTAACAATCAGAGAAAACCCTCTGAAAGGCCAGCTGGTACATCCAAGAACTCAGAACAGCAAAAGAGACAGCAAATAGCTGGAGAGAAGATGGCGCAACAGTGAGGATGACTCCGACAGTCAGCCTTCAAGAACTCTCTCAACCTCTACCACCACCTGCTGAGAGCAACAAAGAAGACAGCCCTTGCAGCACGCATCAAAACCAGCATCAACAACACCAAGGAGCTTTTCAAAATTGTTAAGGAATTCTTCAACCCGGCTGGCAGTGAAAACAACATCACACCTTAACAGGAGCTATGTGACAACCTCGCCCACTACTTTTATGACAAGACCACAACCTGTTACAAAAACTATGCCCGCACCACATCTTCAACCTTGGAATCCAAGGGAACAGCCAGGAACTCACCACCCTGCTCAACACCTCTATCATTACTGCAACATTTCCTGACAACTTGAAACATGCAAAAGTCAAACCACTACTCAGAAAACCCTCCGCCAACCCCATCAAACCCAAAAGCTACCAGCCAATCTCCCTGCTCATATTCACAGTAAAAGTACTGGAAAAGATCTTCAACAAGCATCAACAAGCAACTCATGCATTCCTGGAGCAGAACCAGCTACTCAACATCTCCCAAATCCAGCTTCTGCAGTAATCACAGCACCAAAACTGTCCTGACTGCAGCCACAATGACATCCAAACCCTCCTTGACCAAGGAGAACAGCAGTTTTGATCCTCCTCCACTTCTCAGCAGCCTTTGACACTGTATCCCACCATATGCTGATCAAAAAACTCCACCACATCGGCATCCAATGGGACGCACTCAGATGGATCACCTCCTTTCTCACCAGAATAACCCAGAGCATCTACCTCCCCTTTAACTTCTGAACCCAAGGAGATCATCTGCGGTGTCCCCCGTGGCTTATCCGTCAGTCCCACGCTCTTCAATGCAAATATGATCCCACTGGCCATCATCGTCAGATCCCATGGTCTCAACATAATTTTCCACGCAGACGACACCCAACGCATACTTTTACTCACCTACGACTCCTCCACCACCAGGAGGACCAACTTACACAGATGCATGATAAGCATCGCTGACTGGATGAAGAACAACTGCCTGCAGCTGAACACAGACAAGACAGAGGTACTGATCTTTGACAACAGCAGCAGCACATGGAACGAATCCTGGTGGCCATCAGACCTAGGATGCGCATCCTCTGCATCCGACCATGCTAGAAACCTCGGAATCATCATTGACAACAAGCTCACCATGAAAAGCTCACCATGAAATTACAGATCAATGCTGTCTCCTCTGCCTGCTTCCTCACTTTTTGCATGCTACATAAGATCTTCAAGTGACTACCTCTACACATGACACGCACCATGACACAGGCCCTCCTCTCCAGCATCCTAAGCCCCCTATGTAAAAACCACCACACACCTTCTACGGAGACTTCAGACCATACACAACATCGCAGCCAGACACATCCTTGGCATTCCCTGATGAACCCAAATCACACCCCACCTCAGGCAACTCCACTGGCTCCCTGTACAGAAGAGATGCCAAATCAACCTGCTGACCCATGCATACAACCAAGGACCCGTGTACATCACCCACCCGCTGCACTTCCACCATCCATTGAGAAGACTATGCTCTGCCTCCCTTTCACTTTACCATACTCCCTGCATCTACCAAAGCAGAAGTGGAGGACGCTCCCTCTCTTACAACAGAGCAAAAACCTGAAAGAGCCTCCCCATGCACCTTTGCACCATCTCCTCACTTCTGGAATTCTGAATGGCCCTGAAGACCTAGGGGTTAAAATAAGCCTCTGAGATCTGCAAGTGCCTAGATACCCTATAGGTCATTAGCCGCACTTTATAAATCCAGATTGATTTACTTTCCCAGAGCAATATTTTCAAAGACAAATGCAGAGGGCTGTTCGAACTCACGGGCTCCAGGAACCGCCACCTCAACGGAGTTCAAACATAATATTGTGAGGAGGGGGTGTACAGCCGGTCTCTCCCTGGGGACCACCACCTCTCTGGGGCAAAATACTATTACAATAATAGGGGGGTTCCTGTGGACTTCCTGGGCCCCAGAGACTGCCACCTCCCCGGGGCTAACTTTTCATATTAAGCAAGAGGCCGTGCATATTCCCCCAGTCCCAGAGACCACCACCTTCCCGGGACAACATTAATAAAAGATATAAAAAAAATACATGGGGGCCATAAGGACCGGCCCCCGGGCTGCACGGACCACCACTTACCCGGGCCTACATAATAAAAATATTAGGGGTTGCGCGCAGACTTCCCAGACCCTGGGGACCACCACTTCCCTGGGGCTATTAAATAAAATATCTTAGGAGTGGTGCGGGGTTGGGTGGTGCACGTGTTGCAGGGTTGGGTGGTTATAGGAAGGTTGACCTCCAGACCCTGTGGCCAACCCCCTGGGTGCACGGCCAAAGGCCATGCATGGTATGGGGTTGGGTGGTTATAGGGGGTTGGCCGCAAGTGTGGCCTTCCCTCACCACGCACAGCCTTTGGCCATGCATGGCAGTAGTTGGATTAATGTATAGTCATTGAAAATACTTTCTGTTAAAAAACAGCTTAGAAATTCACTGAAAAAAACAAAGGTTAGATGAACATTACAGTTACAATTTTTTTTTTAAATAAACGTAGAAATTCACTTAAAAAAAATTACTCATACCCTAAAACCCGCACCCTTGTCATGCCCTGCTAATTACTCCAGATATTACAACACTCATGACATCATTGATAATTTTACTGTAAACCTTTTTGCAAAATTATTCATATAAAACTTGTGCATGTTGGGGCACGAGCTATAGTTACGTTAGGGCACGAGTTTTAGTTACTTGAAATAACTCTAATTTCTATAGTTTTGTACATTTATAATGTGAGCCTAACTATAAAGTCCCTGTAGCCTTTGATTTTTTAAGTGAATTTGTTTTTTTTAAATTCTATTTCCTAACTATAATGTCCCTGTAACCTTTATTTTTCTATATATATATATATATATATATATATATATATATATATGTATATTCTGCAGGAGACTGTCTCATTCACTGTCAGCACACTTTGCAGATACTACATCTCATCTGAACCTGATAAAGCCAACTCCCGGAGGAATACCAACTGCCTGCTACTGCAGCCGGTGCTTGTCCTTGACGGGGAACACTTTCTTCACACCTCCCCTGATAAAGACAGCACCTCTTCTCCCTAAGAAACTCTAGACTGAAAGTTACTTTGCCTTCCATGCTCTCTTAGTTTAGTGCATAGAAGTGGGCATTAAGGTGTTAGCTTTAAAATGACATTTTAAACCCTGCTAGAAATGTTGATTTTATTCTTGTTACTTATAACATCTCTGCTTGCTGTTTATAAAATATTCTGTGTCTATATTTTAGACACACTGAGAAATACATTATTCCTGTAGTACTAAAAGATGTTCATTCTTCTTAGTACGGTGTGAGTGAAAATTTGAATAATGAAATACGTTTTATTTACTCTCACCACAGTGTGCCTGATGCCTTTTGGAAATGTTTAGTAACCCATAAGCAATACTTCTATGTCAATTACACTTTGAATAGTGTTTGTTGGGCTACAACAACCTGTCTTTCACATTCATCGCTGGTGCATTGAACCAAGTTCTCTCGTGTCAACCCTGGGTGAGAAAGCATACCTTGTGGAATTAACCCAAAGTCATATCTTACAGAGCATCATAGAGGGGGTCATTCTGACCTCGGCGGTAAAAGGCCCTTACCGCCGGTCAGAAGTCCGCCATTCTACCGCCGCGGCCGCGGGAAACCGCCACGGTCATTCTGACCACCAACTGTGAAACCGCCAAAAACCCGACATCCACGGAAGGCCGCCTCATCAGCGGGCAGCGATAAACTGGAGATGACCAAACCTCCACCGCCACGCCAACACAAACACACCCATGCCATTCTGACCCAAGAATCCACGCGGCGGTCTTTCAACCGCGGTATTCCATTGGCGGTACACACCGCCGCGGTCAAAATATACACACAGCTCCAAAACACAGCCACATTGGACAATTTGAAATACACACACCTGATACACATACAAACTCCACTCCCACATACCCAATTAACTATAAAACACACACCCACTTCACCCACAAACCCCTACAACCACAAATATCTGAGAGAAGGCGCAATACACTGAGAGAGAGCACAGGGAACGCAAAGCACAACACACACAGGAACACAACATCATCACCCACACTACATCTACGCACACATCACCACACATCACCATGCACATCACCACAAACACCACCCCACACCTCATCCACACCACCCCATGGCACCCCAAAGACACCCCAGGTTCTCGGACCAGGAACTCAGGGTCATGGTGGAGGAAATTATAAGGGTAGAGCCCCAGCTCTTCGGCACACAGGTGCAGCACACCACTATAGCAAGGAAGGCTGAGCTATGGCAAAGGATCGTAGACAGGGTCAACGCTGTGGGACAGCATCCCAGAAATCGGGAAGATATC
Source organism: Pleurodeles waltl (assembly GCF_031143425.1). Taxonomy (NCBI): domain Eukaryota; kingdom Metazoa; phylum Chordata; class Amphibia; order Caudata; family Salamandridae; genus Pleurodeles; species Pleurodeles waltl. The sequence continues at coordinate 917,529,237 of NC_090440.1, forward strand.
CGAAAGCGATGGAACGACCTACGGGGGAAGGTGCGCTCGATGGTGTCGCGACACAACATCGCTGTGCAGAAGACTGGCGGCGGACCCCCACCCACTCCACCCCAATTCACAGCATGGGAGCAAGAGGTAGTAAACATCCTGCATACTGATGGCCTCGCTGGAGTACACGGAGGAATGAACTCTGGTAAGTCGAATCTCAACAACTTCACCCCCCCCCCAACCACCAGCATGCCAACCCACACCCCCACCCTCACCCCCAATCTCAAACCCCCAGCACACATCCTCCCTGCCAATGTCTCACCAGCACAACCCACCCTAAACAACACCAACCCCTGAATGCCAACACAAACCATAGACACCCATCACCAAAGCATGACCATTGCACATACCCATACACCCCCCCCAACCACCCTCACAACACCTCCCACAAGGGAATGCCAGCACTGGGGGACAAGGGCACTCAAAATGCACGCCATGGCACACACAAAAACAATAACCACCCTATTTTACCCCTGCAGGGCCCGAACGCCAACACTCCGCCACAGAGGGTCCAGATTTGTCCATCCCACCCCCAGAACAGGCACCCAGTGAGGACAGCAGCTCTGTCGACCTAGAACCTGATGACCAGCCCGGACCATCGGGAACCTCTGGACAGTGGGTTCCCCACACACAGACACAGGCCACAGCAGACCCAACCCCCTCTCGGAACACCAGCACAGCTCCCACCCAGCGGGCCCATGCCTCTGTCTCCAGGACAGGTCAATCAGCGGTGTGTCCGCCACTACAGGGCACCCAGGCTGACCCAACACCCCAACAACAACAGGGACCTGGGGGCAGTGGTAGTGGGCACACCGTCCAGGGGACAGAGACCCGGGGAAACAGGGCAACTGGAAGGGCTGCTGTGCGACAGGGGGGGGGAGGACAGGCCCAGGGAACCCACTCTCCAAGAGGCCCTCACCACCATCATGGGAGCATACCACCACTCCCAAGAGACGATGGCGACGGTACTGGCCAGGTTCACCGAGATCCAGGCACAGCAGGAGGAACGCTACATAGGGTTCAGCAATGAACTCCGGAACATCGCTATCGCTATGGGGACCATAGTCCAGGCCCTCAACCGGATAGAAACCACATTGCGGGACCATGTGGCACCACAAAGGGCCCCTGTCACTAAACAGGAACAGCCTACCACCTCCGCCGGCGCTAGTGGACAGGAGGCCCCACCACAACGACAGGCCACCAGAACCCCACCTCCTGCCGAAGAACAACCACCCCGCAAGAGGAACCTGAGATCTCACAGGAAGACAGAGTAGGATGCCAACACCCCCGCCAGCCTAAGATCCCCCCGGATGTAATTCCACTGTCCCACATCGTCATCCTGTCCAACCTTGAACTGCCCCTGCTCCATCCTTCCACAGGCATATGGACAATGCACCTGTGCGACCGAGAACTGGACTCTGCCATGGACATTACTCCACCCCCACCCATCACCGTTTTTATATCATGTACCAATATCTAGCACTAAAAATAAATCACTCATTGCACTGAAATCATTCAGGAGTCAGCCTGTATTATTTACAAATGTATAACACATTACTGTTCAATAATGTTCAGTCAACTTTGTGATGAAAACATACCGATGTCAATAAGCATTAGTCCATGGGCTAACCAAGCAGAAGTCACGCAGTGGGTCATACAGCACTGAAAAGGGAAGGGAAAATCAAACATCAGTTTAAAAGAACTGGGGGGAAATACACAAAGTAAAGATGCAGGAGGCTTTCAGGAAATGTGAAATGGCGTCGGTGATTCCTACCTGTGTGCTACTGAAAATACTGTTGGATAACTGTGTCCCTGTTGTCTGTGTCGTCCCCGTCGTCTTCCTCCTCTTCACTCTCCACAGGCTGCTACAATCTGGACCATCCGCCTGCAGGAAGAGCACCTGACGTCGCAATGCCAGATTGTGAAGCATACAGCAGGCCACGATGATCTGGCACACCTTCTTTGGTGAGTACATCAGGGATCCACCTGTCATATGCAGGCACCTAAACCTGGCCTTCAGAAGGCCGAAGGTCCTTTCTATGATCCTCCTAGTTCGCCCATGGGCCTCATTGTACCGTTCCTCTGCCCTGGTCCGGGGATTCCTCACTGGGGTCAATAGCCAAGGCAGGTTGGGGTAACCAGAGTCACCAATTAGCCACACACGGTGTCTCTGTAGCTGTTCCATCACATAGGGGATGCTGCTATTACGCATAACATACGCGTCATGCACTGACCCAGGGAACTTGGCATTTACATGGGAGATGTACTGGTCTGCCAAACAGACCACCTGCACATTCATAGAATGGTAATTTTTCCTGTTTCTGTACACCTGCTCATCGTCTTTTGGGGGTACTAAGGCCACATGGGTCCCATCAATGGCACCAATGATGTTGGGGATATGTCCAAGGGCATAGAAATCACCCTTCACAGTGGCCAAATCAACCTCCTCAGGGAATACAATGTAGCTCCGCATGTATTTCGTCAGGGCAGACAACACTCTTGACAAAACCTTAGAAAACATAGGCTGAGACATCCCAGATGACATGGCCACTGTTGTTTGGAATGATCCACTTGCAAGGAAATGGAGTACTGACAGAACCTGCACCAAAGGGGGAATCCCTGTGGGTTGGCGGATGGGGGACATCAGGGCTGGCTCCAGCTGGGCACACAGTTCATGTATAGTGGCTCGGTCAAGTCGGTATCGTAGTATAATATGGCGTTCTTCCATTGTCGACAGGTCCACCAGCGGTCGGTACACGCGAGGATTCATCCTTCTCCTCGCAAGTCCCAGCGGACGGTGCCTAGGAAGGACAACATGGAGTACAGAGTCAAGCAAATCACAGGTACGTTCACCACAGCTTGCATAGCACACGGTTATCTATGTATTGAAAGGCTTGTATGTGTGGCAATGCAAGGCCTAGGCCTGTGTGACGCAGTTGAAATTAAGCCATGTGGGCCCTTGAAATGGCGGCTGCCTGACCTGTGAAGTGGGACAATGGGATGTGAGGTCAATGCGCTGCCGTGGCACACCGTGGCGGTAGGCGGTCGAAGACCGCTGTACGATGCCGCATTGGTTAACATTGAAGCCTATGGGTTTCAGGAGCCAATGCGAGGTGCGCCGGCGGTCGCGGTACGCACCGCCGCGGGGCGTGACCGCCATTTTCTATCTGATTAATCACTCAAGACCTGATCTTCCACAGGAGAGGACCTATACTGCAAGTGCTGCTGTGACCTCGGTCTGGAAGTGACAATGGCTGCTGCGACTGGGGAAAGGGCCCCTGCCTTCACGTCTGAAGAGTTGGAGAAACTTGTGGATGGGGTCCTCCCCCAGTATGCGTTACTCTATGGTCCTCCAGACCAACAGGTAAGTACACTGGGTGCACATTGAATGGGCTATGCCTGTGTGGAGTGGGGTGGATGTAAGTTGGTGGGGTGGGGAGCGAATGAGGAGTGCAACGCACGATAGATGAGAGCATGTGCCACATGGCAAAGTTGGGGAGGGAAGGGGGCATTCACATCTAACATGCAGAAAAATGATGGAATTTCATTTCCCACCCTGTACATGTCAACTAGGTCAGCGCCCATCAGAAAGTCAACATTTGGCGTGCCATCGCCAAGGAAGTCCGGGCCCTGGGGGTCCACATCAGACGGGGCACCCACTGCCGCAAGAGGTGGGAGGACATCCGCCGCGGAAACCGGAAGACCACCGAGTCACTGCTGGGGATGGCCTCCCAACCTAGGAGGGGTGCCAGTTGTACCCTGACCCCCCTGATGTCCCGGATCCTGGCGGTGGCCTACCCTGATTTGGATGTGCGCTTGAGGACATCACAGCAGACACAAGGGGGTGAGTATCTGCACATTCTGCTATCTTTATGCGCAGTGGAGGTGTCTGGGTGGGGGAGGAGGGTTGTGGGTGTCATTAGGCCAGGGCACTTTCTGTAGTGTAGGCCTCTCCTTTAGGCATGGCCCTGTGCCCCCGCCCCCCACCTCTGTAGGGTGGCAAGTACAGCTATCCATGGTCCTGCATCACCCATGTGCGCGTTTGTTGTCCCTATACCTGTTGGCCTAGTCAGAAGTACTGAGTAGTGTACCCCGATTGCGCGGCTTAGTGCATGAGGCTCCTGTGTCTGTCCTCTCCGCCAACGGTGTTGACAATGCATGCACTCAACCTGTTTTTATTTCTCCCCCCACCCTGTTTCTTCATCTTCTTGTGCATGTGTGCATTAGCATCATCAGGTGGAGGAGATTTGGCATTGGAGCACGAGGGAGCTGCAAGTCACAAGGCCCCGGTGGGCCGTGGTACAGACACCGAGGGCACCAGTGATACGGAGGGCGAGGGGAGCACCACAACGGGGACCGGTGGTGACACCAGCGACACCGACACGTCCTCGGATGTGAGCTCCCTAGCGGTGGTGGCAACATCCGGGCCCCCCGCCTCTACAGGTACAGCCGCCACCCAGCGCACCAGCCCCGCCCTCCCAGCAGCCCCTCAGCCTACTCTCCGTTCCCGCTCGCCCAAGAAGGCGGGCGTCTCCTTCGCCCCAGGCACCTCAGCCCCTGCCCCAGTTACCCCTGCTGCCCTCAGTGAGGAGGTCATGGACCTCCTCAGGACACTCATTGTTGGGCAGTCTACCCTTTTGAATGCCATCCAGGGGGTAGAAAGGGAGGTGCATCGGAGCAATGCCTACCTGGAGGGCATTCATTCGGGTCAGGCTGCTCATCAACGATCGTTCAATGCTCTGGCCTCAGCACTGACGGCAGCCATTGTCCCTGTTTCCAGCCTCCCTCTTCTAACTGCCTCCACCCTGTCTCTGTCTCCTGTTCCTCTGCCTATCCCATCCACACCATCAGACCAGCCTGCACACACCTCAACACCCAAGGGCAGCTCATCCAGACACAAGCACCACAGATCCCACAAACACTCACCCAAGCAACACCCAGATGCAGACATACCAACAGTCACTACCACCTCTGTGTCCCCCTCCTCCTCATCTCCCTCCTCCCTCCCTGTGACGTCTTCACTCACACCTGCATGCACACCACCATCAGCCAGTGCTTCCATCACCAGCACACCCTCCAGTACAGTCCGCACACGTGCAGTTACCACCCCCACTGCCATTTACACGTCCCCTGTGTCCTCTCCCACTGTGTCTGTCACCCCCTCTTCCAAGACACACAAACGCAGGCAGCCACCCACCCAACAGCCATCCACTTCACGACAGCCTACGGCACAATCATCTGCACCCAAGGACAGCACACCTGACTCTCCTACAACCACCTCCTCTTCCTCCACTCCCATCACCATTACTCCCACCCTATACCTTGGTCCTAAAAAACTTTACCTCTCCAATCTTAACCTCTTTCCCTCCCCTGACCCACCCCCTCCATTTGCTAAGAGTCCCAAGAGCACCTCAGCCACCACCAGCCCAGCTTCGAGTGTCACTGTGGTGCATGGGTTCTGGAGTCCACCCTTTGCCAGCAGTGACACTTCTATCAGCAGCAAGGGGACAGCCAGCCCCCCCCAGGCAAGAGGACCCGGAAAGTCAAGGGCCGCCGTGAGAGGACTGACACGGCTACCCCCAAGGACCAAAGTTCGGCCACTTCACCTGCCACAACATCCAGGGGAGGCAAGGGCCAGAGAGCCTCTTCTAAGGAGCGAAAGGGCAGCAGGGCGGACAAGTCAGCCAGCAGGAGCGCGGAGCAGGAGGGCCCCACAAGCCCCATCCCGGCTGTAATGGAGGACACCAAAGGGCCCAGGACTCCGTCACCGAAGGGTCCTGCAACTGCACGGTCGGAGGGCGACTGAGCAGGGAGTCCAGGCCAGGCCTGGCTCCCTTGAATTACTGGACAAGCACCGCTGAACAGGGCCCCGCCGTGCAGAAGAGCACCGCTGAACAGGGCCCCGCCGTGCAGAAGAGTACCGCTGAACAGGGCCCCGCCGTGCAGAAGAGCACCGCTGAACAGGGCCCCGCCGTGCAGAAGAGCACCGCTGAACAGAGCCCCGCCGTCTCAAGCACCGCTCTGCTGGGCCCTTCCTGTCAAGCACCGCTCCGCTGGGCCCCGCCGTCTCAAGCACCGCTCTGCTGGGCCCCGCCGTCTCAAGCACCGCTCCGTTGGGCCCCGCCGTCTCAAGCACCGCTCCGCTGGGCCCTTCCTGTCAAGCACCGCTCCGCTGGGCCCCGCCGGGCCCCGCCGTCTCAAGCACCGCTCCGCTGGGCCCTTCCTGTCAAGCACCGCTCCGCTGGGCCCCGCCGTCTCAAGCACCGCTCCGCTGGGCCCTTCCTGTCAAGCACCACTGGCACAATGACAGTGCCGGATCTGTGTCGAGCTACTGTTCACGGTTCACTGTGCCCACCATGCCTCCTCCTTGACCAGTGGAGACTGTTATCCACTTGAGAGACTGTGACTTTGCACTCCCCAGGATTGAACAGTGGGCAACCCACCCACTGTAGAGACATTGAGAGACTGTGGCTTTGCACTCCCCAGGATGGCACAGTGGGCAAGCCACCCACTGTAGAGACATTGAGAGACTGTGGCTTTGCACTCCCCAGGATGGCACAGTGGGCAAGCCACCCACTGTAGAGACATTGAGAGACTGTGGCTTTGCACTCCCCAGGATTGAACAGTGGGCAAGCCACCCACTGTAGAGACATTGAGAGACTGTGGCTTTGCACTCCCCAGGATTGAACAGTGGGCACGGTGGCCCCTTCGTGGATCTGGCGTCGTGGACTCATGTGGCTGTGGTGCCCCCCCCTTCCCTCCCCCCTGAGGTGCCTGTAGTTTTGTCATCAGATGCCCCTGCAGTGTTCTCTCCAAAGGACTCGGGTCTCCTGTGTGGGCTTTTCCCTTGTGTTTATACACTTTGGCCCACGGACACTTAGAAAGCCATCAAATGTGAAGGACTAATTGCCTCGGTTTCTCGATTGAAGAAAATATTGATTTAATTTTTTGTGATTTTTTAATTGCTATTTGACCATGAGTTATCAGAGGCTATTTTTTACATAAATTTTGATTCACAATTTAATTATGTCTTTGCATTTTTCGCGGGGGGTTGGGTGGTGTCACTGTGACTTGTTGCTCTGCATTGGTGTGTACATAGTTGGGGGGGGTGGGGGTCGCATATGTGTGTGCCGTAAGCTTTCCTCCTCCCCCCTCCCCTGTGTCGTAGGTGCAGTACTCACCGTTGTCGTCTGCGCCGGAGTTCGTACTCGTGGTAGATGAGCAGGTAGACGAGAGCAGGTAGGATGTTTAATTTGGGTTCCATGCTGTTCTCTGTCCTCGTGGAGTGCATCGAGGTGAGCGTTTTGCGTTCGTAGTCTGTTCCCGCCGTGTTTTTATCGGCGGTGCTCCCGCCCCGGAAAAGGTGGCGGATTGGTGAGTTGTGATAGGGTGGGCGGTACATTGTCTGCCGCCTGTCTGTTGGCGGTGACCGCCGCGCTGTTTGTTTGTACCGCCGTGGCGGTCGGAGTGTTAATGTGGCGGTCTCTGTTGGCGGTTCCCGCCAGGGTCAGAATTCCATTTTTTGGACCGCCTGCCTGTTGGCGGGTTGGCCGCCGCTTTATCACCGACCGCCAGGGTTAGAATCACCCCCAGAGTGTCTAAGAGTGGAGGGAGTAGAGTGGAGTGGCGTATTTTCAATTGGAGTAGCGTGGAGTTTCCTAGAGTGGAGTATCATAGTCGTAGAGTGTCTTAGTGTGGAGTGCAATGGAGTGGAGTGGCATGTCATAGACTGGAGAGACATGTTGTACAGTACAGTGGAGTGGCATGGAGTGTTGTAGTGTGGGCTGCAGTGTCATAGAATTGAATAGTGTATCATAGAGTGGTTTGTTATAGAGTGGAGTAGATTGGCATAGTGTGAAGTGGCGTACAGTGGAGTGGTGTACATTGGACTGGCATGCCATAGTGTGTTGTATAGTGGAGTGCAGTGGCATTAAGTGGAGAGGTATAGAGTGGATTAGAATGTTGTAGGTTGGAGTGGCATAGAGTTGAATGGAACGTGTTATGGTAGGAGTGGAATGTCAAAGAGTTCCGTATCAAACAGTGTTTTAGAGTGAGAGTCCTTAAAGTGGAATGGTGTACTGTGGTGTGGCATGTCATACATACAGAGGAGTGGCATGTTGTACAGTGGAGTACCATGTGTTAGAGTGGAGTGGCTTATCATACAGTGGAGTTTTATGGAGTGTTGTAGTTTGGAGTGCAGTGTTGTGGAGTGGGGAGTGGTACAGAGGAGTGGCGTGTCGTAGAGTGTCATAGAGTGGAGTAGAGTGGCAAAGCATGGAGGGACAGAGAGTGAGGTAGAGTGTTGTAGAGTGGAGTGGTGTACAGTGGAGTATTGTGTCATGTAGTACAGTGGAGTGGTATTCCATGGGGTGGTGTGTCGTAGAGTGTACTACGATGGAGTGACGTGGAGTGGAGGGGCATACAGTGGAGTGGTATAGAGTGGAATGGAGTAGAGTGAGTGGCACAGGGCGGAGTCACAGTTGTAGAGTGGGGTGGGTCAGAGTCTTGTAGCATGTAGTTCAATAGAGTGGAGTGTAGTGACAGAATGGTGACTTATACGTTGTCTTAAAATGGAGTGGAGTGGCATGTCATAGAGTGGAGTGGTATGTGATACAGTGTAGTACAGTGGTGTATCATAGAGTGCCGTACAATTGAGTAGAGTGGCATACAGTGGAGGGGCATAGATTGGACTAGAATGTTTTAGAGTGGAGTGGCATGTTGCACAGAAGATTTGAGTGGTATCTCATAGAGAGAAATGTTGTACAGTATCTTAAAGTGGATGGGTGTAGACTGGAGGGTGCACAGTGGAGTGGTATGCTGTAGAGTGGAGTGTTATGTTGTACACGTTGAATTGGCATGTTGTAGAGTGGAGTGCTGTTTCATTGAGTTGGGTGGCATGTCATAGAGTGGAGTGGAATGGCGCGTTGTACAGTGTTGCTTGTCATGTTTATTTTATTTTATTTTTTTATTCTTACTTGAGGTAGTGCCACGGTAGTCTGTAAACATTTCTTAAATCATAAAATACTAACAGTGCTTAACCTAGAACTCCTGTTCAAACCCAAAACAAACACTAAGGGTCATATTTACAAGACATGACGCATCGCTACATTGCAGCAGTGATGCGTCAAAATAATTTGAACTTCGGTATAACAGAATCCTATGCCATGGATGTATCATATTACAGTATGGCGCACCATGGTGTAAGGACACATGCTGCATCAAAAAAATGACCCAACCCTGTGTGTCAAGTCGTAAGGAAATCTTCTGGAACAGTGACGCAGGGCTGATTTGCAGTATGTAAATTAATGTAAATTGGCCTTGCGTCACTTTAGAGTGCAGAACACATAAAAAAATACAAAAGAATACAAGCATCATAGCAGAAGAAATGGCACACTCAACAGAAGGCAAACATGGACCAGGGAACAGACAGTAGAAGCAAGCACAACACAAACAGCACCAGCCAGAATGTCTGGACATATTCCCAGGGGAAGGGGTAGAGGTAGTGTGACTCTGAGGTGATCATTGAGGTGACAGAGAACCAGCATCATTTATTTATCTCCTCTAGATTGCCACTAAAGAGGAAAGAGGCCATTTGGCAGTCCATAGTGGAGGAGATCTACAATATAGGACAAGCAAAGAGGACCATCACCAACATAAAAAAAAACGCTGGCATGACTACAAGCGCAGGATGAAGGACAACTGACCAAAAACCTGAAGATGGCAATTCAGACTGGTGGAGGGAGCTGGACATCCCAAGACAAGCTTGATGGCTTGGAGGAGCAGTTGGCAGCCATCATCCCAGATGAGTTGGTGGCTACAGTACCAGAACGTGACAGTGCTGCACATGAGAAACAACCAGAGCTACACAGTAATTACCAACAAGAGGCAATGCGGACCAAAACATCATGTTGTGCAGTGCAGCTAGCTAAGTCCCAGCACTCCACTGCATTGTGTGCGGGTAAAGGGTGAGAATTTTGCTCATGTCATGTTACATTGCATCAAAATGTCAGCCACACTGCCCAGTTATATGTTATACAGCTCACCCCTGCTCCGTCATGTTACCCATTCCATATGTGAAGTGCAGCACCAATCCAGGTTCAGCTTTGGATATTGGTACTTATAGTGGAATGTGCAACGTGTCACCAGAACTACAAGTCCCACAATGAACAGTAAAAAATGTACTAGACCACACATTATACGTGGACATTGCCCAACCTCATGGTGACAATACAGGACACCTTGCACCATGAGGCCACTGTGTCTTACTTGTCACCATGCACCGGGGCGATCCCTCCGCTATGGCGAAGAAGCATCCCCCACTGACAATAAGCCAGCAGGAAAATAAAATGATAATTTTGTCCTGCCTGGTAGCAGCTACCACTGCCATGCACATATATCCGGAATGTAAAGCTATGAAATGGAATGGACTTGTCAGAGAAGAAACAACTCAATTGAGATGGGGTTCAGGTGTGGTGCCTGTGAAGTATCAACACATAGGAATATGCCAACAGCCACGTGAATATAAACTGGCATAACTGGCTTACAGGTGGGACATGTACTTATGTGTTTTACATGTCCTGACAGAGAAATACTATCAAATTCATTTTTTCACTGTTGCAAGGCCTATCTCTCTCATAGGTTAACATGTGGGCTGCCTTTAAATATTATTAAAGCGCAGATTCCTTTTGGGAGCAGATAGACATGTGGAGTGTGGGGTCTCTGAACTCACAATGTAAACATTCATCTTTTAGTAAAGTTTGTTTTTAGATTGTGTGTTTGAAAATGCCACTTTTAGAAAGTAGGCATTTTCTTGCTGAACCATTTTGTGACTCTGCCTGTCTGGGTCAGTTTGACAGTTGGGCTGTTTGCACCTCTCTCTAGACAGTGACACAAAGGGAGCTAAGGTGTAGCCTGCATATCCTGATGAGCCATCTGTGCTGGGAGGGAGGGGAGGAGTGGTCACTTACACCTGAAAGGGATGTGCCTGCCCTCACGCAATGTAGTCTCCAACCCCCTGATGTGCGTCTGGGGCCTGGCCTGGGCAAGGCAGGATCTTGAAAACAACAGAGACCTCTTTTTGAAGTAGGCCTACATCAAAGGCAGAAAGGGGTATAGGAAGAGCACCCAAAACCCCTGAAAATTAGATCACTTCTGGAATCAAAATGAACCTCTGCCAAGGAGAAGAGCTGAGGAAAAGTGCTTCCCCAGCTTGTGACTGCTTTGTTGGGGTATCCTGCAGTTGTGCTTTTGCTTGTGAAAGGGGACAAATACTGGACTTTGTTGTTCATTCCTGCTTGAGAAGACTCTCCAAGAGCTTGAACTGAGATGGCCTCCTGTTGTTGAAGTCTCAGGGCCATCAAAGACTTCCCCTGCCAGCACCTGGACTCCCTGCTGAGGCTCCTGCCCTGCCATGTGGTGCCCTATCCAGTCCCTGGGCCTTTGAGAGGTGAAGATAGCAGCTAAGAACTGAAAATCCATGCAAAGACCTCCGTGCGGGATAATCTTCGACGCACCACCCACCTCGTGGCTGTTAAGTGACTCGCCACTGCCCTCGTGGCTAAAATTGACTCTCCACCTGCATCGCAGCTGGAAGATCGACGCAACGCAGCTGGAGAAATGACGAGCAACACCTGCAGCAGCTGCTGTTAGCAAAGCAAGCCTTCTTGACACTGTGAGACCGTATTTCAACACAACATCTCCGGGTGCAGAAAATCAGCGCAAAGCCTGCCCATACCCGAGGTGACCGTCCAGATCGATGCATCGCTCTCTTGTGGGAGAGAAGAAACAACACACGCCAACCCGACTGGAGGAGGTACGACACACGCTCTAGCTTGCGGGTGAGAAATCGACACACCGCTGGCCTTTTTCGACACCCACTCGCCCGTGCTGCTTTATTTTGATGCTGCCCAGGTACTTTTGTGCGCTAAGAGCATTCTCACTGTTTTCTAAGGATCAAGGCCCTCATTACAAACCTGGCGGTCCGCGATAAAGTGGCGGTAATACCGCCAACAGGCCAGCAGTAAAAAATATGGGATCACAACCACAGCCGAAACCACCAACATAGACAGCCACTTTAACACACCGACCGCCACGGCGGTAGCAACAAACACTGCAGCGGTAACATCCAACAGACAGGCGGAAGACAATGTACTGCCCACCCTATCACAATCCGGCAATCCGCCAGCTTTTCCGGGGCAGTACCAACGCCATCAAAAACACGGCAGAAACAGAACAGAGAAGGGAAATGACTCACCTCTCCACACTCAACGAAAAACCAGGATGCCATGGAGCACGAGTTACAGGTCCTCCCCATGCTGGTGTACCTCCTCATACACGACGGATATCAAAGGCGGCGGCGGTAACCACGGTGAGTACTGCACCTAGCACACAGGGGAGGGGGAGGAAAAAGAGAGTGACACACACATGCAACACCCCCACCCTCACCCACAACACCATACACACAAACACATGTAACAACAGTACATTTACACCCCGTTACCCCCTGGAAGAACACAAGGACAAAAGGAATTGGGTTCAATCAGTGATATTTTGGAACATGAGGATATAGCTAACAAATATAAAAAATTAGTATATTCAAATATTTACAATATGTACAGAAGGCCGTACACTGTCCTTTGTAAACGTCCATGGCCCACTGTGTCAAAAATCATGGGCAAAGCCCACACTTGACTCCTGCCTCAAAACAGAGAGAACACTGCAGGGGCATCGGGTCATAAACATATAGGCACCTCAGGGGGAAGGGGGAGGCACCTCAGCCGGAAGATGGTACTATGCCACTGCTCCTGAATTGGTCTACATGCCCACTGCTTGGTCCTGGGGAGTGCAAAGCTACAGTCTCTCAAGTCTCTCACATGGGTGGTTTCCCCACTGCTTGCTCCTGGGGAGTGCAAAGCCACAGTCTCTCAAGTCTCTCAAGTGGGTAGGTTGCCCACTGTTTGCTCCTGGGGAGTGTAAAGCCACAGTCTCTCCAGTGGATGCCTTCTTCCACAGGTTCTGGAGGGGGCCTTGTGCCCAGTCTACTTCATCCTGCCATGGATTGGGTGAGTGGATGTAGTTCTCCACTGGTTCTGGAGGGGGCTTTTTGCCCAGAGTGCTTCATACTGTTAAGGATTCGGTGAGTGGATGCTGTTCTCCACTGGTTCTAGAAGGGCTTTGGGGGTCATTACAACCCTGGCGGACGGTGTTAAAGCGGCGGGAAGACCACAAACAGGCCAGCGGAAAAAAATGGGAATTATGACAGTGGCGGAAACCGCCAACAAAGACAGCCACTTTAACACTCCAACCCCCACGGCAGTACAGACAAACAGCGCGGCGGTCACCGCTAACAGACAGGCGGAAGACAAAGTATGCCCACAGTATCACAACCTGCCAATCCGCCACCTTTTCCGGGGTGGATTTACCGTGGATAAAAACACGGCGTAAACAGCCATTTCAAAGTGAAAACGCTCACCTCTACACACTCCACGAGGAAGGAGGACACCATGGAACCGGAACTCCAAATACTCCCTGCGATAGTCTTCATGCTCCTGTACGACCATCATCAACGCCGGCGCCGAAGACAACGGTGAGTACTGCACCTACGACATAGGGGAGGGGGAAGCAAAAGTCAGGGACACACACATGCAAGACCCCCACCCCGACCCTCACCCACTACAACACACACATCAATGCATATCCAAACATTATAGTAACAACCCCCAACCCCTCCGGAAGAATGCAAAGACAAAAGGAAATGAGTTCAACCATTGTAATATATCAAAATACAGTAACCAAATATATACAGATAAATATACACATTCAGCAAAATATACATCACGATTAGTAGTGCAGGTAATGCACCATTCAATGTCCGTGGACCACTGGGCCCAAAATGCATGGGCGAGGCCACCATCAGATACCTGATCAAAACGGAGAGAACACTGCCGGGGCATCAGATAGAAATACAACAGGCACCTCAGGGGGAAGGGAAGGGGGGCACCTCAGCCGGATGAGTGCAGCACGCCAGATCCACGAGGGGGCTCCATGCCCATTGATGTATTCTGGGGAGTGCAAAGCCACAGTATCTCAAGTCTCTACAGTGGGTGGTTTGCCCACTGTACCATCCTGGGGAGTGCAAAGCCACAGTCTGTGTCAAAGTGGATGCCTTCTTCCACAGGTTCTGGAGGGGGCCTTGTGCCCAGTCTACTTCATCCTGCCATGGATTGGGTGAGTGGGTGAGTGGATGTAGTTCTCCACTGGTTCTGGAGGGGGCTGGGTGGGTGGTTTGCCCACTGTACCATCCTGGGGAGTGCAAAGCCACAGTCTCTCAAGTGGATAACAGTCTCTACTGGTTCAGGAGGGGGACTGGTGCCCAGAGTGCTTCATCCTGTTAAGGACAGACGGAATGGATGCATGTCTCCACTGGTTCTGGAGGGGGACTGGTGCCCAGAGAGCTTCATCCTGTTAAGGACAGACGGAGTGGATGCTGTTCTCCACTGGTTCTGGAGAAGGACTGGTCCCCAGAGTGCTTCATCCTGTTAAGGACAGACAAAATGGATGCATGTCTCCACTGGTTATGGAGGGGGACTGGTACCCAGAGTGCTTCATCCTGTTAAGGACAGACGGGGTGGATGCTGTTCTCCACTGGTTCTGAAGGGGGACTGGTGCCCAGAGTGCATCACTCTCCTCGTGGCGGTCCCAGTTCCGTCACTGCTCCTGCCGCACATGGGCAAGTGGTGCCTGAGTTGGCGGTCCTTGCCCTAGTCAGCGGTCTTTGCCCTGTTCAGCGGTGCTTGCCATGGCGGTCCTTGCCCTGTTCAGCGGTGCTTGCCATGGCGGTCTTTGCCCTGTTCAGCGGTGCTTGCCCTGTTCAGCGGTGCTTGCCATGGCGGTCCTTCATTGCCCAGCCGGGCTGGGGCTTGCGGTCCTTCATTGGGCAGCTGGGCTGTGGCTGCCGGGGCCCTCCTGGGCACTGACTCTAGCGGTGGCCTCCTGGCCAGTGACAATGGGGCTGCCCTCCTGGGCACTGACTCTGGCCTCCTGGGCAGCGGTGATGATGGCGGTCTTCTCCGCTGTGCTTCTCTTCCCAGACTTTGGCGATTTCTTCTGCCCCTTCCCCACCTTGGGAGGAGTGACATCTGAGTGAACACTCCTCCCAGGACCCTTGTGAACGGCTTTGCTGGCTGGAGCCTTCCCCCACTCCCGCCGGGAAATGTCCAACTTCTGGTGCTTCACGGGGGGGGGGGACTGGCTGTGCTGTGGCTCCGTGTCACACTGGCTGCCCTGGTGCCTGGTGCACTCCACATACCTCTAACAGGCACCACTGGTACCAGCGATTTTTTGGCTGAGGTGCTAGTACAGGACCTATGAATTGAAGGGAGGGGTGGGAAAGAGGTCAAGCTTGCTCAGGAAAAGTTTCTTAGGAACACTGGGACGGGTAGCTGGAGGGGGTCTGGGAGTGGAGGAAGAGGAGGTGGTTGTAGGAGGTGTAACTTTTGTGGCTTTGGGTGCAGGTGCATGCGCTGGAGGCTATCGTGAGGGGGATGGCTGTTGGGTGGGTGTGTGTCTGCGTTTGTGTACTTTGGGAGGAGGCTTCACAGACACACTGGGAGAGGACACAGGGGACATGTAAATGGTAGTGGGGGTGGTGAGTGCAGGTGAGCGGGGTGTGGTGGTGGGTGTGCTGGTGCGGGACCTAGTGGCTGTAGTGGTAGTGCATGCAGGTGAGAGTGTAGACGACACTGGGAGGGAGGAGGGAGACGACGAGGAGGGGGACACAGTGGAGGCAGTGGATGTTTTTTGTGTCTGTATGTGTGTGATGCTTGCGTTAGTGCCTGTGGGATGTGTGGTGCTTATGTTTGCCTGAGCTTCCCTTGTGTGTTGACGTGTGTGCAGGCTGATCTGATGGTGTGCTTGGGATAGGCTGGGGTACAGGGGATTGGGTCTGGGTGGAGGACGTTGGAGGGAGGAGGCTAGAGACAGGGACAATGGCTGCCATCAGTGCTGAGGCCAGAGTTTGCAGGGTTCGATGTAGGGCAGCCTGACAGTATCACAACCTGCCAATCCGCCACCTTTTCCGGGGTGGATTTACCGTGGATAAAAACACGGCGGAAACAGCCATTTCAAAGGGAAAACGCTCACCTCTATGCACTCCACGAGGAAGGAGGACACCATGGAACCGGAACTCCAAATACTCCCTGCGATAGTCTTCCTGCTCCTGTACGACCATCATCAACGCCGGCGCCGAAGACAACGGTGAGTACTGCACCTACGACATAGGGGGGGGGGGCAAAAGTCAGACACACACACACGCAACACCCCCACCCCCACCCCGACCCTCACCCACTACAACACACACACCAATGCATATCCAAACATTACAGTAACAACCCCCAACCCCCCGCCCGGAAGAATGCAAAGACAAAAGGAAATGAGTTCAACCATTGTAATATTTCAAAATACAGTAACCAAATATATACAGATAAATATACACATTCAGCAAAATATACATCACGATTAGTAGTGCAGGTAATGCACCATTTAATGTCCGTGGACCACTGGGCCCAAAATGCATGGGCGAGGCCACCATCAGATACCTAATCAAAACGGAGAGAACACTGCCGGGGCATCAGATAGAAATACAACAGGCACCTCAGGGGAAGGAAAGGGGGGGCACCTCAGCCGGATGAGTGCACCACGCCAGATCCACGATGGGGCTCCATGCCCTTTGATGTATCCAGGGGAGTGCAAAGCCACAGTATCTCAAGTCTCTACAGTGGGTGGTTTGCCCACTGTACCATCCTGGGGAGTGCAAAGCCACAGTCTCTCAAGTCTCTACAGTGGGTGGTTTGCCCACTGTACCATCCTGGGGAGTGCAAAGCCACAGTCTCACAAGTCTCTACAGTGGGTGGTTTGCCCACTGTACCATCCTGGGGAGTGCAAAGCCACAGTCTCACAAGTCTATACAGAGGGTGGGTTGCCCACTGTACCATCCTGGGGAGTGCAAAGCCACAGTATCTCAAGTCTCTACAGTGGGTGGTTTGCCCACTGTACCATACTGGGGAGTGCAAAGCCACAGTCTCTCAAGTGGAGAACAGTCTCCACTGGTTCAGGAGAGGGACTGGTGCCCAGAGTGTTTCATCCTGTTAAGGACAGACAGAGTGGATGCATATCTCCACTGGTTCTGGAGGGGGACTGGTGCCCAGAGAGCTTCATCCTGTTAAGGACAGACGGAGTGGATGCTGTTCTCCACTGGTTCTGGAGGGGGACTGGTGCCCAGAGTGCTTCATCCTGTTAAGGACAGACGGAGTGGATGCTGTTCTCCACTGGTGCCCAGAGTGCTTCATCCTGTTAAGGACAGGCAGAGTGGATGCATGTCTCCACTGGTTCTGGAGAGGGACTGGTGCCCAGAGTGTTTCATCCTGTTAAGGACAGACGGAATGGATGCTGTTCTCCACTGGTTCTGGAGGGGGACTGGTGCCCAGAGTGCTTCATCCTGTTAAGGACAGACGGAGTGGATGCATGTCTCCACTGGTTATGGAGGGGGACTGGTGCCCAGAGTGCTTCATCCTGTTAAGGACAGATGGAGTGGATGCTGTTCTCCACTGGTTCTGGAGGGGGACTGGTGCCCAGAGTGCTTCATCCTGTTGAGGACAGACGGAGTGGATGCTGTTCTCCACTGGTTCTGGAGGGGGACTGGTGCCCAGAGTGCTTCATCCTGTTAAGGACAGACGGAGTGGATGCATGTCTCCACTGGTTCTGGAGGCGGACTGGTGCCCAGAGTGCTTCATCCTCTTAAGGACAGACGGAGTGGATGCTGTTCTCCACTGGTTCTGGAGGGGGACTGGTGCCAAGAGTGCATCACTCTCCCCGTGACGGTCCCAGTTCCGTCACTGCCCCTGCCGCACATGGGCTAGTGGTGCCTGAGTTGGCGGTCCTTGCCCTGTTCAGCGGTCTTTGCCCTGTTCAGCGGTGCTTGCCATGGCGGTCTTTGCCCTGTTCAGCGGTGCTTGCCCTGTTCAGCGGTGCTTGCCATGGCGGTCCTTCATTGCCCAGCTGGGCTGGGGCTGGCAGTCCTTCATTGGGCAGCTGGGCTGTGGCTGCCGGGTCCCTCCTGGGCACTGACTTTGGCGGTGGCCTCCTGGCCAGTGACGATGGGGCTGCCCTCCTGGGCACTGACTCTGGCGGTGGCCTCCTGGGCAGCGGTGATGATGGCGGTCTTCTCCGCCGTGCTGCTCTTCCCAGACTTTGGCGATTTCTTCTGCCCCTTCCCCACCTTGGGAGGAGTGACAGCTGAGTGGACACTCCCCCCGGGATCCTTGTGAACGGCTTTGCTGGCTGGAGCCTTCCCCCACTCCCACCGGGCACTGTCCAACTTTTGGTGCTTCACGGGGGGGACTGGCTGTGCGGTGGCTCCGTGTCACACTGGCTGCCCTGGTGCCCGGTGCACTCCACATACCTCTAACAGACACCACTGGTACCAGCGATTTTTTGGCTGAGGTGCTAGTACAGGACCTATGAATTGAAGGGGAGGTGGGAAAGAGGTCAAGCTTGCTCAGGAAAAGTTTCTTAGGAACACTGGGACGGGTAGCTGGAGGGGATCTGGGAGTGGAGGAATTGGAGGTGGTTGTAGGAGGTGTAACTTTTGTGGCTTTGGGTGCAGGTGCATGCGCTGGAGGCTGTCGTGAGGTGGATGGCTGTTGGGTGGGTGTGTGTCTGCGTTTGTGTACTTTGGGAGGGGGCGTCACAGACACACTGGGAGAGGACACAGGGGACATGTAAATGGTAGTGGGGGTGGTGAGTGCAGGTGAGCGGGGTGTGGTGGTGGGTGTGCTGGTGCGGGACCTAGTGGCTTTAGTGGTAGTGCATGCAGGTGAGAGTGTAGACGACACTGGGAGGGAGACGACGAGGAGGGGGACACAGTGGAGGCAGTGGACGTTTTTTGTGTCTGTATGTGTGTGGTGCTTGCGTGAGTGCCTGTGGGATGTGTGGTGCTTATGTTTGCCTGAGCTTCTCTTGTATGTTGAGGTGTGTGCAGGCTGGTCTGATGGTGTGCTTGGGATAGGCTGGGGTACAGGGGATAGGGTCTGGGTGGAGGAAGTTGTAGGGGGGAGGCTAGAGACAGGGACAATGGCTGCCATCAGTGCTGAGGCCAGAGTTTGCAGGGTTTGATGAAGGGCAGCCTGACCAGAATGAATGCCCTCCAGGAATGCATTTATGTGTTGCAATTTCCTTTCTACACCCTGGATGGCATTCAAAATGGTAGACTGCCCAACAGTGAGTGACCTGAGGAGGTCAATGGCCTCCTCACTGAGGGCAGCAGAGGTGCCTGGGGCAGGGGCTGAGGTGCCTGGGGCGAAGGTGATACCCACCCTCCTGGGTGAGCGGGCACGGGGGGAAGGCTGAGGGGCTGCTGGGAGGGCGGTGCTGGTAGGGGGGTGGCGGCTGTACCTGTAGAAGTGGGGGGCACAGATTTTGCCGCCACCACAAGGGAGCTTCCATCGGAGGACGAGTCCGTGTCGCTGGGTGCTGATCCTGTGACCGCCGTGAAGCTCCCCTCGCCCTCCGTCCCACTGGTGTATTCAGAGTCCGTGGTGTGGCCCTCCATTGCCATGTGGGATGCAGCTCCCTCGTGCTCCAGTGCCACTGTACCTCCTCCTGATGATGCTGATGCACACAAGAACAGGGAGAGCACAAAAAGGGGGGGGGCGACAGAAGAAAGACAGGTTGAGTGCATGGCTTACCGCTACCGTTGGTGGACAATACAGACACAGCAGCCCCCTGCACTACGCCTGGCTGTTGGGCTCTACAGATGCAGTTCCTGAGATATGGCCTACATGGCTATGGTGCACATCAGCACACATAGATGACACAGGGGCATGTATACCTGTACTTGGCACTCTACAGAGGTGGGGTGGAGTGCCACATGGCCTGCATTACGGAGGGGCCTAGCCTACGGGACTCGCCCTGTCCTAGGGGAACCCACAGCCCTCCTCCCCCACCCAGACACCTTCACTGTGCGCAAAGTCCACAGAATGATGTAATACTCACCCCCTTGTGCTTGCTGTGATGCCCTCAAGCGTCCATCCAACTCAGGGTAGGCCACCGCCAGGATCCGGAACATCAGGGGGGTCATGGTGCGATGGGCACCCCTCCCACGTTGGGAGGCCATCCCCAGCTGAGCCTCCACCGTCTTCTTGCTCCAACGCCGAATGTCCTCCCATCTTTTACGGCAGTGGGTGCTCTGTCTGTGGTGGACCCCCAGGGTCCGGATGTCCTTGGCGATGGCACACCAAATATCCTTCTTCGGGTGGGCGCTGACCTACATGACATGTACAGGTGAAGAAGAGAAGTCATTACCAACTGCACCGTCAAAGTGAGTGGCCCACATCGCTACCCTTGCCATGTGGCACATGTATTCACAGTCCTTCTTGCACGCAGAACTGTGGGCCCTTCCTTCTTACAACCAGCCCTCTCCACACAGGCATAGCCCATACAACTTGCTCCCTGTGTACTCACCTGTTGGTCTGGAGGACCGTAGAGTAGCGTGTACTGGGGGAGGACCCCGTCCACGAGCTTCTCCAACTCCTGTGCAGTGAAGGCAGGGGCCCTTTCCCCAGACGCACAAGCCATTGTCTCTTCCAGACCGAGGTCACAGCAGCACTTGCACTGTAGGTCCTCTCCTGTCGAAGGTCAGGTATCGAGTGATTGAACAGATAGAAAATGGCGGTCACGTTCACGGTGGTGACGTCCGCAGCGGTGCGTATCATCACCGCCGGCGCACATCGTCATTGGCTCCTGGGACCCATAGGGTCCAATGTTAACCAATGCATCATTGCGCCGCGGTCTTCGGCCACCTACCGCGGCGGTGTACCCCAGCGCAGTTACTCCACATCCCATTGTCCCAGTTTAGAGGTCAGGCAGCCGCCATTTCAGGGGCCCACATGGCTTCATTTTCAACTGCGTCACACATACCTAGGCCTGGACTCAACACACATACAGACAACTTTTTGGATTATGTTTCGTGTTCTGTGTAGACTTTGGGTACATACCTCTGAGTTGTTTGACTCTGTGGTCGCTGTTGTCCTTCCTAGGCACCGTCAGCTGGGACATGTGAGGAGATAGGGGAATCCTCTGGTGTACCGACCGCTGGTGGACCTGTTGACAATGGAGGAGCGACATTTAATCATCACCTACAGGTTTGACCGTGCCACTATCCAGGAACTGTGTACCCATTTGGAGCCTGACCTGATGTCAGCTATCCGCCATCCCACAGGGATCCCCCCTCAAGTGTAGGTGCTATCAGTGCTCCATTTCCTTGCAAGTGGGTCATTTCAAACAACAGTGGCCATGGCATCAGGGATTTCCCAGCCTATGTTTTCCAACGTGTTGTCCAGAGTGTTGTCTGCCCTGCCCTGCTGAAACACATGAAGAGCTACATCGTTTTCCCTCAGGTGGAGGATTTGGCTACAGTTAATGTCACGACTCACGTGCTGCTTGCGCCTGGAATTTGCAGATCTGGTGGCGTGGATCTTCAATGTTCGACTTTGGCCCAAAAAGGGGCGACTCTTTCTGGTAGCCACGGTGCTGTAGGCAATGGAGACGCCAAGAACAGATAGCGCCAGAGGGAAAAAAACCCTTAGGAAAAGGGGAAAAACCTCCAAACAGGAAGATTCCTGGAAAAAACAAGAACAAACAAACAGGAATCCAAAAGGAGCAAAGGTCAGGAAACACAGAATGCTGAAATCCAGAACCAAAAGGGGAGGAAATCAGGAGTGAAGACACTAATTGAGCAGAAAGTGTTGCAGCGCAAGGAAATGAAGAAAACACAGCCCTTATATACCAAAAGACAGGAAGTGACCCACAGGAAGTAAAAGGACACCATATTAGACAGGGAGAGGTACATAGAACAAAACAGAATAGAAACCATAGAGAATAGGGAACAATGAATGCTGGGAAGAGAAAGGTAACCTGGGAAGGGAAGAAGACATAAAAAAAGTACAACAAAAAGACCCCAGAAAGAAGAAAAGAAAGAGGAGAAGAAGGAAGAAAGAAGAACAGGTAAGGGGGGTCAGGAGACCCCAGCAAGGCGGTGGAAAACGATAGAGCAAGGCCCCATGCAATGCCTGGGGCCTCGAAAAGTGCATGAAAGGCTGGGGGCGCGCCGAGTTTTAGAAACGCGCTGTGCGGCCCCAGCCGAACGCCCGGCTTGTGCCGAACATTCGGCTCGCGCCGCACCACGCGGCGCGACAGTTAAAGGTGACTTCTATGCCCTTGGACATATCCCTAACATTATAGGTGCCATTGATGGGACCCATGTAGCTCTGGTCCCCCCCCCACAGGAGTGAACAGGTGTACAGGAACCGGAAGAGTTATCATTCGATGTATGTTTGGCAGACCAGTACATCTCCCAGGTATTTGCTATGTTCCCTGGCTCTGTGCATGAAGCCTACATCCTGCGGATTAGCAGCATCCCTTATGTGATGGGTGAACTCCAGAGGCACCAGGTGTGGCTATTAGGGGACTCTGGTTACCCCAACCTGTCATGGCTACTGACCCCATTGAGGAATCCCAGGACCAGGGCAGCGGAACGCTACAATGAGGCCCGTGGGCGGACTAGGAGGGTGATCGAACGCACCTTCGGCCTCCTGAAGGCCAGGTTCAGGTGCCTCCATATGACAGGTGGTTCCCTATTCTACTCACCAAGGAAGGTGTGCCAGATAATCATTGCCTGCTGTATACTTCACAATCTGGCTTTGTTGTGCCAGGTGCCTTTTCTGCAGGAGGATGGTCCAGATGACGGTGTTGTGGCAGCTGTGGAGCCTGTGGACAGTGATGAGGAGGAAGCAGAGGAAGAAGACATTGACAACAGGGACTCAGTTATCCAGCAATATTTCCAGTGACACACATGTGAGAACACATTCCTGCCTACTACAAGTACTTTCACACTTCTACCTCTATCCTGTCTGTCGCTTTCAACCAGTATATGGTAACTGAGTTGTACATTTCCATTACGGTTTCACAGGTGTGGTTACAAACGTGTGTCATCTGCTTACATTCCTCATGGACTTGAGATGTGTGACATAGGTATGTTGACATTACAATTGAGAACGGATTTTGTCACTGTCATTGCTAATACACATTTTCAAAATCACAGACTGACTCCAGATTGTTTTGTGTTTCAAGTGTGTTTATTGAAGTGCTAAATATTGGAGGGGGGTGTTAAAATGGTGAGGGGTGATGGTGGAGGAATGTCCATGGCAGAGTCTAGTCTATTAGTCGCACAGGTGCACTACCCAAATGGGCATAGGAAGTGGAGCTGGGGCAGTTCCAATATGGACAGGGTTACAAAGTGGGACAGTGGGATGACAATCAGGGTGGTCTCATTTCTTGGCGGGGGTCTTGCCATCGTGCTCTGTCCTGTTCCTGGATCTCAGGGACCACTTGCGGGGTGGTTCTCCATCTGAAGGGGGTGGGGTGCTGGTGTGGTGGTCCTGTGGCGGGGCGTCCTGTCCACTAGCGCCGGCGGAGGTGGTGGGCAGTTCATCGTCCATGCTAGTGTCAGGGGCCCCTTGGCGTGCCACGGTGTCCCTCCTGGTGTTCAGTATCTCCTTCGGCACCCCTACGATGGTGCCCAGGGCGGTGCTGATGGTTCTGAGTTCCTCCAGCAGGCGCTGGGTCTCCTGAAACTTGGCCAAGACCATTGCCATCGTCTCCTGTGAGTGGTGGTAGGCTCCCATGATGGAGGAGAGGGCCTCGTGGAGAGTGGGTTCCCTTGGCCTGTCCATCCCCTGTCGCACTGCAGCCCTCCCAGTTCCCCTGTGTTCCTGGGCCTCCGTCCCCTGGACTGCGTGCCCACTACCACTGCCCCCAAGTCCCTGTTATTTTTGGGGTGGTGGGTTTTCCTGGGTTCCCTGTAGTGGTGGACACACAGCTGATTGACGTGTCCTGAGTACGGAGGTATGGGCCCGCTGGGTGGGTGCTGTGCTGGTGTTACCAGAGCGTGGAAGGTCTGTGATGGCCTGTGACTGGATGTGGGGAACGGACTGTCCCGAGGCCCACGATGGTCCGGGCTGGTCATCTGGATCCAGTTGGCCAGAGCTGCTGTCATCACTGTGGGCCTCTTCTGTGGGTGGGGTAGAGATGTCTGGACCCTCCTGTCTGGTGACTTTGGGTAGTGGTCCTGCAGGGGTGGAAAAGCATGATTATTGCATCTGTGTGTGTCATGGTGTGCAATGGGTGGGTGAGCGTGTACCCCAGTGCTAGCATTCCTGTGTGGGGGCTTGTGTTAAGATGATGGTTGGGGGGCTGTTATGGGTATGTGCAGTGGGCATGCTTTAGTGAGGGGTGTCCAAGCTTTGTTGTGTCATGCAGGGCTTGGTGTTGGGATGGGTGGTTTGTGTTAGTAGTACATATGTGAGGAGTTAGAGTGATAGGGAGGGGGTGAGGGTAGGGGTCTGTGATAGCATGCAGGTAGGGTGGGGGATATGATAGTTAAGGTTTGACTTACCAGAGTCCATTCCTCCACCAACTCCTCCGAGGCCCTCAGGATGCATAAGGGTCAAGGCCTGCTCCTCCCATGTTGTTAGTTGTGGGGGAGGAGGTGGGGGTCTGCCGCCTGTCCGCTGTACTGCGATGTTGTGCCTGGAGACCACGGAACGCACATTCCCCCGTAGGTCATTCCACCTCTTCCTGATGTCGTCCCGATTTCTTGAGTGCTGTCCCACTGCGTTGACCCTGTCGACTATTCTTCGCCATAGCTCCATCTTCCTAGCTATGAAGGTGTGCTGCACCTGTGATCCAAATAGCTGTGGCTCTACCCGTACGATTTCCTCCACTATGACCCTGAGCTCCTCCTCCGAGAACCTGGGGTGTCTTTGCCGTGCCATGAGGTGGTGTAGGTGATGTGTGGGGTGATGTATGTGGTGATGAGTGTGGTGATGTGTAGTGGTTTGTGCTGTTTTGTGCGTGGATGTAGTGTGGGTGATGGTGTTGTGTGCCTCTGTGTGGTGGGGTTGTCTATGCTGTACAGTCTCTCTGGCCTTCGTCAAAGGTTTTGGTCGTAGGGGTTTGTGGGTGATGTGGGTGTGTGTTTTATATAGTATTGATTGTGTGGGAGTGGTGTTTGTATGTGTATCAGGTGTGTGTATTTTGAATTGTCCAATGTGGCGGTGTTTTGGAGATGTGTGTGTATTTTGAGCGCAGTGGTGTGTACCGCCAATGGAATACCGCGGTTGAAAGACCGCTGAGTGGATTTGTGGGTCATGATATAATGGGCTTGTTTCTGTTGGCGTGACGGTGGAGGTTTTGTTTTCGCCAGTTTATCACTGACCTTTGGTGTGGCGGACTTGTGTGGGTGTCTGAATTTTGCCGGATTCCGAGATGTGGGTCATAATAGCTGTGGTGGATTTCCGCGGCCGTTGCGGTGTATTGGCAGTCTTCTGCACGGCAGTAAGTGGCTTTTGCCGCCAATGTTGTAATGACACCCTTTGTGCCCAGTGATGCAACACTTGGGGTGTGGAAGTTCACAGTCCCTCACCTGGGTGTCTGAGGCACAAGATTTGCAGGGAACAGGTAGCATGATACTCCATGTAGGCAGGGCAAAATTCCATCCTGCGGCGACTAACGCTGCAAACTGCTGGTAGTGCCGGTGCTGGTGGGGGTGCTTCAAGTGGTGGTGGGAAGCTCCTGGCCTTCTCCTGCAGCCTCTGATGGCTGCCCACTGGGGATGCTGCTGCTGACAGTTGTTGTGGCAACGGCTGGGCATGTGGCGGTGCAGGTGGCGGTGCAGGTGGCGGTGCAGGTGGCAGTGCTTGCGGCAGTGCCAGCGCCAGGGATGTTGCGGGTGCTGCCCATGGTGTAGGTGCTGGTAGTGGTGGAGGGAGACACCAGGCCATCTCCTGCAGCCTCGGATGGCTGCCCACAGGGGATGATGCTGCTGACAGTTGTTGTGCCAGCGGCGGTGCAGGTGGTGGTGGATGTGCCGGTGCAGGTGGCTGTGCAGATGGCAGTGCAGGTGGCGGTGCCTGCGGTGGTGCTTTCCACGGTACAGGTTGCGGAACTGTCTGTACTGATGGTAGGCACCAGTCCCTCACCTGGGGCCTCCAAGGCCTGAAGTGCCATGCCTTGGGTTTTCTTCCCCTTCCCCACCTTGGCAGATGCTGCTCAGACCTTGGCACTGTCCTCGAGTTTTGGATGAGGCCTTGTTGGGTGGGTCGTTCTCCTTGGTCATGCTGCATGCTGACCCCTTCTTCACCTTGGCAGGTGTCAGAATGGGTAGGTGCTTTGTAGGTGTCGGTGGCATACTGGCTGCACTGACGGGTGCCACCTTTGATCCTCTGGGACTTGCAGGTACCACAGCGTCCGACGACGGTGGCTGAGGTGCTGGCCTGGGATCTGGACACCCTGGCCCGAGGGGAAGGATGGGGGGAGGCATAGGGAAGAGGTCAATGTTTGCCAGGAAAAGCTTTTTAGACACACTGGGACGGGAAGATGGACAGGGCTTCGGAGTGGGATGTGTTGTGATAGGTGTGCTGGTGATGGAGTTAGTGGATGAGGATGTAGTGCATGCAGGTGTGAGTGGAGACGCCACTGGGAGGGAGGTGGACGAAGAGGAGGAGGGGGACACAGTGGAGGCAATGGATGTTGGTGTGTCTGCATGGGGGTGGTGCTTGTGTGAGTGCCTGTGAGATGAATGGTGGTGCTTTTGTTTGCCTGAGCCACTTTTGTGTGGTGATTTGGGTGAATGCTGGTCTGAAGATGTGCTTGGGATAGGCTGAAGTTGAGGGGATTGCGTCTGGGTAGTGGAAGTTGGAGGGGGGAGGCTGGACACAGGGACAATGGCTGCCATCAGTGCTGAAGCCACAGCCTGAAATGCTCTCTGTTGGGATGCCACCCCAGAGTGAATGCCCTCCAGGTATGTATTTGTTTGTTGCAAATGCCTCTCTACACCCTAAATGGCATTCTGAATGGTTGACTGCCCAACAGTGAGGGATCTCAGGAGGTCAATATCCTCCTCACTGAGGGCAGCAGGGCTGAGTGAGGCAGGGCCTGAGGTGCCTGGGGTGAAGGAGATGCCCACCCTCCTGGGTGAGCGGGCACGGGAAACACGCTGAAGGGCTGCTGGGAGGGAAATGCTAGTAGGGAAGGTGGCGGCTGTACCTGTTGTTGGGGTGGGCACAGAGGTATCCACCAGCGCCAGGGATTTCCATCAGAGGAGGAGTCGCTGTCTGTGGTCTTCCCTCCTGTCCCCGTCGTGGAGCTCCCCTCGCCCTCCGTCCCACTGGTGCCTTCACCCTCAGTGGATTCGGCTTCCAGGCCCATATGGGATGCAGCTCCCTCCGTCACCAGTGCCTCTGCTCCTCTGCCAGATGATGCTAATGGCCACAAGGACAGGGTGACAAAACAAAAAGGGGGGGAGAGACAGAGGATACACTTGGTCAATGCAAGCAACACCACTACCGTAGGCGGACACAACACATAGGCAGCCGCCCTATGCACTAGGCCATGCCCAACCATTTACTGAGAGTCTCCAGCCCATAGGGTACAATGCCGAACGCCAGCATCTGCACTCCTGAAACCCAGAGGACCCTGCCCAATAGTAGACAGCCACTTACACCATTGGGGTAGGAGTGTGCCAGAGGCTGAACAACAAGGGACCTACCCTGCCATGATCGCCCTGGCCTTGGGGCACCCACAGCTCACATCCCCAACCCAGCTAACTCCTAAAGCGTGCAAAGTCAGCTTTCAGAATCTGTACTTGTGGCTGTTGTGATACCCTCAAGTGCTCATCCAACTCTGGATAGGCCACCGCCAGGATGCAGAACATCAGTGGGGTCATGGTGCGACAAGCACCCCTTCCACATTGGGAGGCCAGCCACAGCTGGGCCTCTGCAGTTTCTTGGTCCAGTGGCGCAGGTTCTCCCATCTCTTGCGGCAGTGGGTGCTCCACCTGTGATAGACTCCCAGGGTCCACACCTCCTTGGCGATGACACGCCAAATACCCTTCTTTTGGTGGGCGCTGACCTGCAGGGAAAAGACAGCAGAAAATGTAATTACTCACCCGTCATTCTCATTGCCTACCAGTTCCCACCCATGCCCTGACGCACATACACTGACCACCTCTCATGCCGCACTCAGGGCAGGATGCCTCAGCACCCCCAACATGTGGCTTACATCTACACCACTCCAAACATGCATTGCCCACGCATCATGCTCACAGAGTACTCACCTGTTTGTCTGGAGGACCGAAGAGTAATGTGTACTGGGGTAGGACCCCATCCACCAGTTTCTCCAACTCCTCCGCAGTGAAGGCAGGGGCCCTTTCCCCAGACACAGGTCACAGCAGCACTTGCAGTTTAGGTCCTCTCCTGTTGACGGTCAGGTAGCAAATGAGTGAATAGTTAGTAAATGGCGGTTACGTCCGCGGTGTTGCGTACGGTCATCGCCGGCGTACATCGCCATTGGCTCTTGGAACCCACTGGGGCCAATAATAACCAATGCAAATCTGAGCGGCGGTCATCAACCACCTACAGCAACGGCGCACAATGCCAGCGCACTTACCTCATTTCCACTTGTCCCTCCTCACAGGTCAGGCAGTCACCATTTCAGGGGGGCACAGGGCATGGCACCTAACTGCGTCACAGCAGACATTGACACATCAACTGACTCTCAACTTCACAACTGCTTCTGTAAAATAAAATCAGCAACATTAGTGCAATATATGTGGAAATATTACTCTCTTACCACCGTTCTCTTCCATAGGCTATAACCGCTGAGGCAGATTGTGACATGGCGGCATCCTCCGGTGTACAGACCCCTGGTGGATCTTACGACAATGGAGGAAAGACTCATTATCATCACATACAGACTTGATCGTGCCACACTTCAAGAACTGTGTGCCCAATTGGAGCCAGACCTGATGTCAGCTATCCGCCAGCCCACAGGTATGCCCCCTCTAGGGCAGGTCCTGTCAGTGCTCCATTTCTTGGCAAGTGGTTCCTTTCAAACTACAGTGGCCATGGCATCAATGATGTCTCAGCCTATCTTCTCTAACGTGTTGACCATAGTTTTGTCTAACCTGCTGAAACAGATGTGCAGCTACATCGTGTTCCCCCAGATGGACGATTTGGCCGCAGTGAAGGCTGACTTTTATGCCCTAGGACCTATCCCAAACATCATTGGTGCCATTGACGGTACACATATAGCATTTGCCCCCCCATTGGAGAAATGAACAGGTTTACAGGAATAGGAAAAGCTATCACTCTATGAATGTGCTGGTGGTGTGTTTGGCGAACCAGTACATCTCCCATGTGAATGCCAAATATCCTGGCTCTGTGCATGATGCATTCATCTTGAGGAATAGCAGCATCCCATATGTGATGGGCCAACTCCAGAGGCACCGGGTGTGGCTAATAAGTGAGCCAAAGGTCCCCACACAGTATGTGTAGGTGTCTGGGTATGGGGTTGTCCCTAAGGGTTAGTGTGTATCCAACAGTCACCCTATATTTGCAGGTGACTCTGGTTACCCCAACCTCTCATGGCTACTGACCCCATTGAGGAATCCCAGGACAGGGGCAGAGGAACGTTACAATGAGGCACATGGGCAAACAAGGGGGATAATTGAGAGAACCTTCGGCCTCCTGAAGGCCAGGTTCCTGTGCCTCCATCTGACAGGTGGATCCCTGTACTACTCACCCTAGAAGGTGTGCCAGATCATCGTTGCCTGTTGCATGTTGCACAACCTGGCCCTGAGATGCCAGGTGCCTTTTCTGCTGGAGGATGTGCCTGGAGATGGTCTTGTGGCAGCGGTGGAGCCTGTGGACAGTGAGGAAGAGGAGGCAGAGGAAGAAGATGTTGACAACAAATCAAATCAAATAATCAAATAATAATTTCTTAAGCGCACTACTCACCCAGTAGGGTCTCAAGGCACTGGGGGAGGGGGATAGTGGCCGGTTACTGCTCAAAAAGCCATGTTTTTAAGTGCTTTCTGAATGTTAGTAGGTCTTGGGTCTTGCGTAGGTTGGTGGGGAGGGAGTTCCAGGTCTTGGTGGCGAGGTGGGAGAAGGATTTGCCGCCGGAGGTGGTGAGTTGGATGCAGGGGTCTGAGGCGAGGGCGAGGTTGGCAGAGTGGACCTGGCAAGTAGGTACGTGGAAGTTTACTCGTTCGTTGGGGTAGGCCGGTCCGGTGTCATGGAGGGCCTTGTGAGCATGGACGAGGAGTTTGAAAATGGTCCTTTTGTTGATGGGCAACCAGTGTAGGGATCTGAGGTGGGTGGATATGTGTTTGTGGCGAGGGAGGTTGAGTCGTGAGTCTGCATTCTGAATTTGCTGGAGTTTTCTTTGAAGTTTGGCTGTGGTCCCCTGCATAGACGGCGTTGCCGTAGTCCAGTCTGCTGCTGATGAGGGCATGGGTGACTGTTCTTCTTGTTTCTAGGGGTATCCATTTGAAAGTCTTGCGTAGCATGCGAAGGGTGTTGAAACAGGAGAATGGTATGGCATTGATTTGCTGGGTCATGGTGAGGGATGAGTCAAGTATGACGCCAAGGTTGCGTGCATGGGTGGTGGGTGCTTGGGGTGGTACGAGGGTGGTGGGCCACCAGGAGTCGTTCCATGCTGTTTTGTTGGGGCGAAGATGATGATCTCTTTTTTGTGTGAGTTCAATTTGAGGGGCTTGTTGTCATTCATTTGGCGGTGTCGAGGAGACCGGCGTGCAGGTTAATCTTGGCGGTGGCTGGGTTCTTGGTGAGGGAGATGATGAGCCGGGTGTCGGGGAGGAGGAGGGGGTCCACTGCCAATCCTCTGTACTGCTATCTGGTGTCTTGCAACCACGGAACAACCCCCCCCCCCCCGGTAGGTTGTTCCACCTCTTCCTGATGACTCTCCGCCATAGCTCCATCTTCTGTACAAAAGTGCTAAACACATGTACACCAAAAATTCTGAATCACAAGATAAGGTAATACCAAGTGTGTGTGTTCTTCTATAGCAAAATCTTACTTCCTGTACTGCCACTAACTTGCAGACTATAAAATGTCCATATTTACTGTTTACAAAAATATCTGGCCCTATTCCCTGGCCTTCTCCGAATGGCCTGCCCTTTAACTCACTTCACTACTAACGTCTATTGGATGTATGAAAAATAGTTAAAGGACTTTGATAATACTGTTAGATGGAAATAAGGGTCACGGATGGAAGAGGAGTGGGGGAAGGGGGGGCGGAGGCAAACCTCCTAGTGCTGACTATACATAATAACATTCTCCCACAGAATTGCATTCAACCCCCGTACTTGTGGGTCTAATGTAAAGATCCAAATAAACCTCCCTTCGTTTCCTCCTTTCTATCAGGTTCATGCCTCCTTTACTGTCTATTTTTTCCATAATCAGCCATCTCATTTCCTCCTGTTTGTGACCTTTTTACATGTGATGTTTCACTAATGGAGCATTTATTTTTCTGTTTTGATAGCTGTTCTGTGTTCTGTCATCCTTGTTGCAATGCTATGACCTGTCTCACTTATATATCATTGACCACATTGACACACAACTAAATGAAACAACATTGGTGGTCTTACAATTAGTGAATTACCTTAGGTATACTGTGTAGCCATTGATGGTGTACGATTTAACCTCAATGGCACCATCACATGCCTTACTTTGCATGCATTCGTACTTGCCACACGCTTGAAAGGTCCTACCTATGGTTTTCTGATTAAAATTAAAAGCTATCCGCTTTAGGAAGGCTTGATCTCACTATGCTGTCTTTAACATTTCTGTTATGCCTGTGTGAAAATAGGGGTTTAGAAATGTCTCCACCTTGTTCTGCATCGCTGTTCAGTATATTCCAATAGGCCTATATAGTTTGGCGCACCTTTTCATTGAAGACAGAGTGTCTCGTAGCACAAACCAGTTTCTAATCCTTTTGGTGGTGCACACTATGTAATAAACGATCTCAATCATAGAATATGGCCCTCTTGTGAGATTCTCTAACAAGTCTATTTGGATATCCCCTGCCATAAATTTCTCTTTCATGCTGATTGCTCTCTTGTCATAGTCGGATAGATTAGTGCAATTCCGCCTTTGTCTCAAAAACTGGCTGAACGGGATGCTCTGCCTTTGATTCCTGAGTGGTAGCTGTTAATATTAGGAAGGATGTTACATGGCATTGGTTTCACATACAGATCCACTTCTAATTTGCCACTATTGTGACGTATCAGGATATCCAGAAATTCTGCATCTTGGTTGCTACTATTTTATGTAAATTTCAAATTGGAGTCACACAGATTTAACCATGCAATAAATGTGTTCAATTGTTCTGGTTCTCCTACCCAAATTAAAAAGATATCATCAATATACCTTGACCATTGGGTCACTGATTCATAGAATCAGGCTATCTGGTTATGAATGAATCTTTCTTCAAAGGCACTCACAAAGTTGTTAGCTATAATGGGTCCACAAGATGTACCCATACTGACTCCCTTGGTCTGTTGGTAAAGCTGCCCAGAAATTCTAAGATATTCTCTTGGAGAACAATTTTCAAGCATTCCAAAATAAATGTTCTCGAGGCCTCCCATTGGTATTGCTGTGTAAACTGTTCCACTCCAGTAGTAGATGCTTTTTGGGGAATATTACTATAGAGGGCCCCAATATCCAGAGTTACTAAAAGTTCCTCTCTGTGGATTAGATTTAAGCCCCTCTATCCTTGTGATCATGTGTCAGGTATCCTTAATATAAGATTTAATGTGAGGTATCACAGGTCTATGGTGGTGACTCGGTCTGTATGGAGGATCCAATTGGTTTTTAAGAATCTTAGGAACTCCATAAAGGCTTGCCATTTTAGGATTGGGAACATTAAGGAATTCATGCTCTTTGTAACAGATAATTTCCAAATTAAGGGCTTCAGCCAACAGGTGATTTATTTGTTTGGAAACTGTCCCCAATTGGCTGTCCCATCTGTGGTTCTCACCTATTTGTGGACTGGTGATGTGCCCTATCATTCCTTTTGGCAATTTTCTCCTCCTTTACCTCACTGAAACATTCCTCTCCTCCACATGTCCCATAGAATGTATCCCCCATGGACTCTGTCTGGACATCCTATGGCTCACTCACAATGTTGTGTTTTGCTGCAAGAACTGCCACTACCCCCTTGCCTTGCTCCTTGGGTCACGGGTGGATAAAATAACTTACAAGAACCAGTGTGTATTAGGTCTGGTCAAGATCAGACATAGTAGAGCATGGCAGATGTGGTTCCCCAAAAACACAACCTATGTTCAAAGGGGAATGGTGTTCAATGGACCCATAACAAATACTGCATGTGGCCAAGGGCAATAATATATATGAACCTTATGTGCATCTGAACTAGGAAGTAGTCCCCCAGGTTCACATACATGAAGTGCAACAATGACCATACAGTCAATGGTAAGGGCGAATGAAGTCACAGCACACGTGGATCCAGCCTCCATGGGCCCCATTCAGCAAATAACACTTATGACAAGAAAATGGTGCTACGGGGACCGTGTAAGGGGCTGGCATCAGTGTGTGACCTAAAATATCCTTGATTAATGACAATGGTTGACATCACCAACCCTCCAATGCATGTTGAATGACTTACACACACAGTGCCATATTACGGGGATACCTTTTTAGGACTGTGTACCCATTCACAGCAAGAGACCCACTTACAGTGCTCAACTCTGCTTGTAGATCCCTTAAGTTATTCCATCCAGAACCTGACAGGCTCCTCTCCATAAGTCTTTCACCTATCCACATGTCTTCAAACACTGTTAGCAAATAAATACTACTGCATGTACTTAACACAACCTAAGCAGGTCTGAAAATCAGTAAATCATGAAGTAGATTTGTAAGTATAAAAGATTGATATTTAATATAAAGATAAAACTTAGTATGCGTAAAGCTACCTAAGCTACACTAACTTACTTATCTTACCTAAACTACATCTAAACTAAGTAAATATATATGAAGGGTGTTTTTATAGGAATAGACTGGCACTCAAAGACCCAATAAACAACATATTGTCGCAGTGATCTCAACAAAGCGGTGCTCTTGTGGGGGAAAACACCCTCCTCCTCACAGAAACCTGAGCAAGTCAATGACTGGCAGCAGCCAAACAACATTCAAGGCACATGCTAGAGTATATAGTACATTCCAACCTAACCCATCTTTACAAGTATTGTGTGTGTGTACACAAAAAGAGGCTTGGTGGCCCCTGTGGTTTTAATTGCCAAGTGCTGCCTGCCCTTTCCTCAACAAATTGTCATGCCATTCTCCGGTATGCCTTCGCCACATTACAGATGTGCCTGTAACGCTCCAGCCGGATGAGGTGGTTCTTCTTCTACTCAGGTGTCATGTTGTCAGTTGGAGAGGAATCAAAATGTATCAGACAAAGCTTAACTAGGAGCTGTGTCAATCATCATAATGCTTCGTCTACTTTCAAACGTCACATGTGGCATCTTTAAAACACCCAAATCGCCTTGAAGTATAAAGTGACCATCCATCTAAAAAAACCTTTACTTCTAATTTAACAAGGCCAAAGTACACAGGTGTTGCCAATGTTGGCAATTGCAATTGCACTGTCTGGCCAAAACTAGGTATGACTATTCCATTACATAAGATGAATAGGAACATTGCATTTTTGTATACATGGTATGGTACACAAGGCCCTAGTAATTGATCATTTGGGTTCTTTATGCAGCCTGCAACAGGCTTGACTTCATGACCATTAACCTACGTAAAATGAGCAACATCTGACAAGTACATGTATTGTGACTCAAAATTGTGTACTTGATATGGCAAGGATACAACTCCGGAAACATTGCTCTAGAGACATTCTATGTCCCTCGACGAAGAGTGGCTAGCTGCCTCACATCAAAGAGATGTTGCAGAGATTTTGTATACATCTCCTATATTGACTAATATGAATACCTGTAGGTACATTCCATGGATCAACACATGCAGTTCAAGTAATATCATGTGTCCCTCTTCACAGCGTAGTGTCTATTTCTACATGTCAGCTATTAATGTCACCTTGCTGTAAATCCTCCCGCAGCAGATCCATGAGATGGGTGTGTGCATACATGCTGTACATCTCATATGCACAAGTATTTTGTGATGTAACTAGCAAGTATTAGCCAAACTGTAATCCTGGGTGACATTTTTGTTGCAAGGCGTGGTGGGTAACACCAACAGAAGGTGGATCGGATAATGGACTGTCAGATGACAACATTGTGCAGACAAGCCTTTGGTCAAACACACCTTGACATTTATGGTAATAAGACAGCACAAAGATATGACTATGTATCCAATATTGGAAAATGGGGCATAAGACGGCATGAGTGAAGCCTTTAACTACATTAACATGTGTGGAATGCTGACGTCTGGGCCAGTTACCCTTAACTATTAATCCTCACATTCCGTCTGGACTTGGCATTCAAAACGTACATAGAATGCAATGTGGTTGACTACAGTAGCAATGTGCATCTGACATGCATTTGCAAGGGTAACAATCCCAAGCCATGTTCCCCTATAAATCCTCCCCCATATACCTTACCAGACTATGGCATTTTGGCCATGGCTCTTCTGTCAACCAATCTATCATGTGGGCCTGCATAGATTGTCAATACATTCACATTGATATTAGTCACATCTAATGCACATGCAACTTTGACCTATTTTATTTATGATATACCATGTCTGGAACAAATTATTTCATTGGAATTAGGATGCCAATTGAACATGTCATTACAACCACTATCCAACATCACACACAATTCTTGCACAACACAGTAATCATTTAGGTGACACTCACTGTTAGCATCTGGATACTTTAAACTGTCCACCTCAGTCACAGTGTAGGGTTCGGGTTCACCTACAAGACATAGGGGGTCATTCTGACCCTGGCGGCCGGTGGCCGCCAGGGCCACCGACCACGGGAGCACCGCCAACAGGCTGGCGGTGCTCCCGAGGGCATTCTGACCGCGGCGGTTCAGCCGCGGTCCGAAAGGGTAAACCGGCGGTCTCCCGCCGGTTTACCACTGCCCGTTGGAATCCTCCAAGGCGGCGCAGCTTGCTGCGCCGCCGAGGGGATTCTGACACCCCCTACCGCCATCCTGTTCCTGGAGGTTCGCCCGCCAGGAACAGGATGGCGGTAGGGGGTGTCGCGGGGCCCCTGGGGGCCCCTGCAGTGCCCATGCCAATGGCATGGGCACTGCAGGGGCCCCTGTAAGAGGGCCCCGCTTGTATTTCACTGTCTGCTTAGCAGACAGTGAAATATGCGACGGGTGCAGTAGCACCCGTCGCACCTTCCTACTCCGCCGGCTCGATTACGAGCCGGCTTCATCGTGGGAAGGACGGTTTCCCCTGGGCTGGCGGGCGGCCTTTTGGAGGCCGCCCGCCAGCCCAGGGGAAACCTCAAAATACCCACCGCGGTCTTCTGACCGCGGTACGGTATTTTGGCGGCTCCCGCCGGGCGCGCGGTGACCGCGCCCGGCGGGAGTCAGAATGACCCCCATAACATGGTACATAGCATTGTGAATATAGAACACATACACTGTGGACATAAGAAACACAGTACATTGAATTAGCAAATGTCTCTGTAAATCTGCATGAAGCATATGGCACAGTTGACATGGCTTAATGATACACATAGGTAAGGCAGGCTAACGTGTTCACAGATATTTTGTGCCTAATCAGGAATCAGATGCACCGATTGCATACAAAGTACAAATACATCACTCCTTGCAAAATGATATAAGGATGCCTGCTTTTCATTGGCCTGTGACCTTAATGATTTGACATACCACACTCTACAAGGTATTACATTAGCTGTGCCTTTCTGATATCTGTGCATGTCCATAAAATGCTCTACACATCAGACAGTAGCCATGCTTGTTCCTTGTCTTGTCCCAGCTTACTATATAAATGCTGCACAGTAAATAGACATTGTCCATCCATGCCCTGTAGAGGCACAATGAGGAATTGGGAAAATCTGCACACCACATTTATGACTTTTTTTTAGATGTGCCCCAGACAGCTTTACAAATATTTGGCATAATTACATGTGAGTGAGTTCATCTGTAACATACATTGGGACTCACTTGCAAGAGGCTGGTGCAGCTGGAGTCTCACTTTTTATGATGCTCCAGTGATGCAGACCTCTTAATCATATCAATGAGGCAATGCTAAGCCACCCTGCATGGCTTGGCATGGCCTCAAAGATATGAGTAAAGCAAGGTAGCACAAAACGCTGCAGTGCCTTACTCTACGTCAAGGAGGATCTCCATGGGTGTTGCAGTGGCTTTTGACATCCAAAACCCATGGGTTTTGACACATTCCCAGATTCACAAGAATTTGTAAGCCTGGGAAGACTTCATAACTGTGTGCCTCCCCAAGGGAAGTGCAACGAGAAGAAACAACTTTATTTCTCATTGTTTTATCTTTTTTGTGTGTGTGCTGTAGATTGCAGAAAGAGAAACAATGATAGTTTTTGTGGATTAAGATGTCCCTTCCTGCACAAAAATAATTGTGCCATCAATGCTAACACTGTAGCACCATGGTGCAAGCATGTCTGTTGGTTATAGGCACCAATTTGTGCGCCTGCACAGGCAAAAAAGCCAAATGTAATTAATTTGGTGCATTCCTGCCCTTTCCTTTTGATGCAGGGCAGCACACTTGCTGCACTGTCCTGTGCCAAAAAGTTGTAAATGAGGCTCATAGAGTTTGGCACACGCATTTGTAACTCAGTAATGACCTGGAATGCCCAATGAAAACATAACCTGCACAGTCGTGGTTGGGCAAGAAGCAAGAAGCACCTCTCGGGCTGGCATGTACTACATGGTCTGTCTGGCCTAATGACAGCCCAGTGTTAAAATGCCACTGTGGCATGCTTCTTCTTATCAATACAGTTAGGCAGGGGCCTGGCATTCTGACCATAAAACATATGTGACCCTTAGAATCACTGAAGCAATATCATATATTAGCAAAGAAGACCCAACTATAAACTCACACCACATATGTATTTACCAACAGCCTTCCCCACTCAAATCTGAGGTGATCAATGACGTAAGCCTCCCTGCTGACCACATCTGCCAAGCGATGCCTCAGCTGATGTATCATGTGGTTTTCCTTACAAATCCAGAGCACGTACTGCCGCACCTTCCCCCACCACGTCTTCTGGTCCTGGGTTGGGAAGCCCTGCATTACCAGGCACCCACTGGCAAAAATGTTGGGGAGGCAGTGAGTTATCAGCAACAGGAACTGCCCTGAACTTCTAGCTGGACATTTTGCACGCTTTGACCCTCTCAGACATCTCTCTCCTCAAAAAATAAATACCCCCAAATAACAATAAACAACCTAAGAACCACCATCTACCCCTAACAATACAAAACCCTGAAAAGACAGACACCCAACAATACACCGGACTAAACAATACAAATTACAATATACAAAACAGATGTTTGGAACACAACAAGGACAGCACAGACACCAACAAGACCAATAAACAGCTCAACCCCCTCCAGCAACCACAAGACATAACCTCCAGCCAGCACAAACAAAAAAGTCTGTAAGGGAAAGTGAAAATAACTTCACACTTCCTGGTTTGAATCATGGCAGAGCCATTGCATAATTTCTTTGGAGGATGCGTCACGTTTTCATCAAATGCATCTCTTTTCAATTGCATCCGTGAAAACATATGCAATGCATGATTTTCACACAAGACATGACAATGCACAATGCTGTATTTTTGACACATCGTCTTGGATGTATGACCTATGGATGATTTAATGGGTGCAATGCATCACTTTAATGCTAATGCTTCTGTTTAAATTGAGGCAATGGGACAAATGGTTGTTTAACAGTGTAGTGTATTGTGCAATGCATGTAAACAATTCCAGCGATTGCCTGTGAATATTTGAGGTGACATGCTTTATGGCTTGGAATGTGATGCATATGTATGTTGACAATGTACATATGTGTGACTTATTGAATTACTATGGCCCTAATACACATAGAGCGCCCTTTCTCTGTGTGCGCCATGGCGCACCTAACAAAAGGTGCTCTGTTCGCAAACTAAGAAAGTGCACCCAATTAAGTTGAACGAGCTGCTCCCAGGGCAGCTGCGAACTTGCGCTGCCCCCAGGGCAGCGCATTCAAGTGTAAAATGCAGTAGCTGTTTTAAAGCTGCTCTGTGTCCTACTGTGCAGGTGGCAGTGAGTGTCTGCACTCACCTGCAAGTGGATTTCTGGGTGTCCGTAGGACCCACTTTCCCCATCCAAAGGGCTCTCATAAGGGGGTGCACGGAGAGTTCATCTCCTGACAGCTTCTTTGACTATGCGCCCGTGTCTGTAATACAGCACAGAGGCAAAGGAATTCCCTTGTTTACAGGGGCCATACCCTCCTGCAAAAGACGAAACACCCTCTGGTGATAGCGGTATTGCTATATGTGTGCTATTGATATTACAGAAGAGGATGCGCAATTGTCTGCAGTCCCTTCTGTGATTGCGAAGTGCCCCGAGGGCAAACAAATCAGGTGCAAACACTTGTTGCATCCCCGGGGTACTTCCATAAATTGGCCCCTGATGTGAATACTGGGGCACACAAAGTAGCATTGTCAATTTACCTGGAATGTTCAGGGGCCTAATAAATAAACTTTGATGCAACGCAGGGCAGCAAGCCAAGTTGATGTGCTGTGTTGTGTAAAACAAAGAAGGCAGAACCGCCCCATATTTGAAAAGGTATGGAGCATTTCTGCTCTCTGCTTGTGCTGATGCACTTCAGGCAGCCTAGCACCACACAGGCACCCTGGCACCATGATACCAGGGTGTCTGCATTTCAAGGGAAATTGGGTTTCTGCCCTGCAGGAGGTTCACTTTTTCTAGATGCTCCGGTGGCACAACTCTCAATCATACTTATGGTGTACTGCAAAGCCACCATGCATGGCTTGTCATAGCCTCATAATTATTGAGTAAGGGAAGGCAGCATAAAGCACTGCGTTGCTTTACTCTGAATAAAGGAGATGTTGCATGGGCCTTGCAATTGCTGTTTATATGCTACACCCAGATTATCAGACTCACATAAATCTGGTGCAAGCCAAAAACCTTACTCATCCCCAGAAGAGGAGTAACACGTAGAATTTTTGAAACTTCTCCATTGGTTTTCCGTTTCCACATAGAACAAGCAAAAACACTCCATGGGTGGTTTATGTGCAGGAAGGTGCAGGAAGAACTATGATGAAACTTGTTATCAGATTGGGTGAAGGCACAAGCCTTTTCTACGGCACCAGGTTTACATCCTTAAGTTTAAATGTGCCATCTTGAATATCGATAGGTACAGAGTAAAGCAAGCCGTCCGGTTGAAGTGCCTTAAATTACTCCATAGCTATGAGGCCATGATGAGCCACACAGGGTGACTAAGGGCGTGAGTATGAGGCTGGCGGTCTGAAGCCTGCCAGCCTAGTAGTGGCTGTCGGACCTCCTGCATCTCTGCCAGAATCTCTGATCCTGGTGGGCTGATGGCAGTGCAGGTGGCAATCAGGCAGGGCGACACTGAACTCAGTGCCACCCTGTTGATTGCAACCTTGTTCTCTGTCAGCTTTTTTATGGCAGTTCAACACCTATGAAAAGGCGGAGAACAAGTGCAGGGGGGCATAGGGGAGCCCCTGCACTGCCCATGGCATAGGCAGTGCAGAAGTCCCCTTGCCCAGCACCCTCGAAATGTGCTATGTCTGCTGTGCAGACAGTGAGTATTTTGAGGGTGCTGGTGCCCCCTGCGTGCAGCAGCATTGCCGCTGGCTCTATTATGAGCCGTCAACAATGCTGCCACCCT
Source organism: Pleurodeles waltl (assembly GCF_031143425.1). Lineage (NCBI taxonomy): Eukaryota > Metazoa > Chordata > Amphibia > Caudata > Salamandridae > Pleurodeles > Pleurodeles waltl. The sequence continues at coordinate 917,570,105 of NC_090440.1, forward strand.
GTTCCCACTGGGTTGACTGGTGAAACCTTAGTTTTCACTGGTCAGGCCAGTTTGAAAGTCATAATGGGGCCGGCGGGGAGGTCGACCGCATGGTGGTGACCACTCAGTCAGGAGTTTGGCGGACAGGTGTTTACATCCACCATACCTTAAAGTGGCCTCATAGATATTGTTGAGAGGCTTGACCATCTAGAAGTGTAATGGTTGTGGCTCCTTGTTTAGTGTTTGTCTTCCCAATGGACATACCTTTGGCACAGGTGGTTGGCATGCACACATTTCTGGATTTACAGGATGTTGTTCAGTGGTGTTTGTTACACATTGCTACATACCTTTGTTATGGACCAACTACTAGCATGTGTGATGTGAGTGTTTTGATGTTTACAGTGACTATGAAGTAAGATGTCTTATGCAATGGTACTGTTCATAAATTTATTGCTATTTTATTGCACTTTGTTCGTGAAGGCCATATATTTGAGTCCATTGGTGCAGCTCATGCATCAGCGAAAAAATTCAGTACTTGCTGTGTCCCTCCAATTGTAAGTACATTTTGAAGTTGGTCCTCTTCTTCCTCATTATCCTCATCCAGACCATAATGGTCTTTATTTCATTCGTCCCATGGTACATTGGTCTGCACACATTGGTGAAAAATGCAGCACTCAAGTATGATCTTATATACCAGAAGGGGGAGTACAGCAATATCCCCCCGGACATGTTGAAACAGCAAAAACTTGACTTAAGAACTCCAAAAGTCTGCTCCACTATGGACTGGTTCCTGCTAAGTGCATGGTTGTAGCTCCACCAGTACATTCTGTTATGTGCCCTGAATGACTCATACATGTTTCAACCAGTATCAGACATGAACTGACATTGTGTGGCAAACACACACTCTCATTTTTGGTATGACTGACACTGTACTACTAATACAAGTACACTGGCTTCTGCGATACACTTACTATTTATAGTACTTGTGAGTGCCAATGCCATAAACGTGGTGAATGGTTACTGGTATGGAGAGTCAGTTAGCCATTGAGGAGCCACTTCCTTCACACTTCTCTATTGTGCTGGTTTGGGACTACTATGGGCATTTCTGACCTACAACATGTCTGCTTTTTCAACAATTAGCTGGTGCAGATGATGTTTCCACAGTCATTCACACATATTTGGATGTGACAGTAGTAGTGACCGTTGTTCATTAGCTACTGCCATGGAGACATTAGTGAGTGCATGTAAATGTGGGACATGATAGTCTATGCGTGCAGTGCACTGTGTCCACTATGCTGACAGAACACAAGGGGAGAGATATGTGGGAGTCTTGCGCTGTACGGTGCAATTGGTAAGCTATCAACACTGCGCTGCTTCACTGAATGAGGGCAGTGTAGCACATATATTTTTCCACATGATGCAGTGTCTTGGGTTTGGAGCCTGCACTGGCATGCAGTGGGCAGCATTGCACCAAGACAGACACATTATCTAAAAGGTGAATGTGTGGCTTCCTGTTGTATGAGATGTACTTTGTGAATGAGGATCTACCTTGCTGTACAATCTGAATCCTTGGAGGACGAAATGAGAAGGTTTGTGTGGCACAAAATGGATCACACACAGGATGACAAGTGTGTATATGATGACTAATTTATATTTACGTAGTACACATGACCTGGAGATGGGCAAATATTTGAAACTTTCTCAATTTGACAGGTATTGGATACAAGATATGCCTCATGACCATAGGACCATAGAGACACAGACAACAGAAATCAAGTCCCTTCCTTCAACACAGTGTTGTAACACAGCATTTTACATAGTGTTGCATTGTTGAGGATCTTCCCATCACTTCAAAACACCCAAAGGGTGTCATTTACAAGTTGTTGCCACAGGGCAGCGAGGAAGTCACTTAGCTGCACTGCCCTGAGTCAAAATGAAAGGGAAGGATTATGCCATATAAATGAAATACAGCACATCAGTGTTCCTTCTGCATGCACAAGATCACAAATTGATGACTAGCGCCATCATAAGTACCCTTGTACCATGGTGCAGGTGTGTCTGTTTTAATGCAGTATGGGGCATCTTCCTTCACAAAAACAATCAATGGAGGCTTTGTCCTCTATCTATGTGTGCTGAAAAATGCAGCACCCATATAAAAGAGGAAATAATGAGGAGAAATAAAGGTATTTCTCCTTGTTACGCCTCCCTTGGGGAGATGCACAGTTTTGGCACATTTCCAGATTTGCAGATCCTTGCATATCTGGGAATGTGTCAACACCCGTTGGTGTTGCAAGGGAAAACCCACTGCAAGGCCCTTGGAACACATCCTTAATATGGAGTGAGGCAACACAGTGCTTTGCACTGCCTTGCCTTACTCCATATCTATGAGGCCATGCAAAGGCATACAGGGTGACTTTGCATTGCCTCATTGATATGACTGAGAGACCTGCTCCACCAGAGCATCATGGAAATTGACGCTCCAGCAGTTCATGACTGAGGCCTACAGTGGCTTAGCAGGTCTCAGCATGTGTAAAGTTGGTGGATTGTATTGCACATGTGCCATATAGTATGGTGCAAGTATGAGGCCCACACCTGCTACATTTGCACTGTCTCATTCACCCAACACAAATATGGCTATTTTATCCAACATATTTTACTGTCATGAGGTCAGTCATGTGCTTCGGATGTGCCTACCAACGGTAGGCCATTCCCATGTCTCCCATTGTAGAAGCACTCGTTTGTTATCGAATGTCTAAAGATGTATGCATCATGAGCACTCTCAGGGTACTTTCTAAGCACATTGATTAACAATCCCAGATGGTCCACTACACCCTGCACATTGATTGACTATGTGTGCTTTCGATTGTGGTACAGGTGGGATGTAGAAGCAGAAGACACCAGTTGCACATGTGTGCAATCCCCCAACATGTGAAACTCAGCAATGGCATAGAAGCCCTACTTGTTTTCATGTTGTTTCTGCTGTGTGTCGGGGAACATGAGGTACTTGTGTGTGAGGCTTATGATGGCATCAAGGATGGTGGGGAAGAATGCGGAAAAGGATGGCTGAGATATTCCTGCCTCTCTGCCTGTGGTGGTTTGGAATGAGCCAGACAGAGCATCTGGAGCACTGCCATCAGCTTGGCCTGCTGAGGGATGTTGATGCACCACTAGGATGTTGTCTGCAGCCTTGGTGCAATCTGGTGCAGGAGCTGAACAGTGGACTCCTTCCTGAGCCTTTAATAGGTGATGACCTTCTCCTCCCTGAGGTCAATGTGGGTAGTCCTCTGCCGGTATGTCTGCTCCCTTCTCCTGCTCTTCCTCCATGGTAATGGTGGAGGTGGTGGTGCATCTGCTCTGCAGTGGATTTTATGGGGGACTGCCTACCTTGCATATGTTAAACGTTACCTGACTCAGCCAGTTGTAGCAGAGATAAAAAATTATGCAGGATAGATAAAAGTGATGCATTATGTCTAGTGCATCACTTTGTAAATATGGAGCATGGAGTGCGCCGCCGCTGCCTAACAAAAATAACACAGCAGCAGCACAAGCTCCTTGTAAACATGCCCATAAGTGTGGTCAAACAAAATGTTTGCCTTTTAATTTTGTAAGAGCTGTAATATTATGTATTGTCATCTGCATGTACAGCAGTATACAGTGAAATAACTGTGGTACACTTTGGCAAAATATATCACTAAGAGCCGCATTACGAGGCTGGCAGTCTCGTGGTGATGGCTGGAACGCAGCATTACGAGTTCAAGGCCGGACCTGCCTAAAGACCTCCGTCCACTCCAGGATCAAAGATCCCAATGGGCAGATGGCAGTCCTGGTTGTAATCAGCAGGGCAGAGCTGAACTCAGCACTGCCCTGCTGATTACAACCTTGTTCTCTGCCAGCCTTTTAATGGCAGTTTCCCCACCCTGAAAAGGCTGGCAAAGAACAAGTGCAGGGTGCCCCCTGCCCAGCACCATCGAAATGCACACTGTCTGCTTTGCAGACAGCGCTCATTCCAAGGGTGCTGGTCAGCCCCCTCTGTACTATGAAATAGAACTCTGATCCTTCAAGGGAGTCGAGTGCTATCTCATAGCACTGTTGCTCTATTCCAAGGTTTCCACCACCCAGCCAGGTCAGGCCAGCAGAAACGTTGTAATAGGGAGGGGAGGGTTCACCATCGCCATAGCGGTGGAGTCCTTCCCGCAAGTTTGGCGGTCCGGTGTTGGGACCACCAAACGTGTAATGAGTCCCTAAGTTTTTGTGCATTATAACTTTGAAACTACTGAACCAATTCAGATCAAATACCAAAAAGAATCTTTTCCACCCCGTAATCTACATTTCTGTCAAATCTCAAGTAAATCCATTCAGCATGTTGCTGCTACACTTGTCTAAAAAGACTGTGTAAAATGCATTGGATGAAAAACGTGTTTTGGGGCCACCCTTTGTTCTTTGCACCTGCTTAACTACCCATCATTTGCACCCGCTTAACTACCCATCATGATACTTTGCATCATCAAACAATATAGAATAGCAATAAGTCTTCTAAGTTTTGTTATATATATTGCATCCAACAGAGGCATTTGGACAGTGTTGCCTTGCTCAATGTTGATCGCGCTCAAAACAGCAAATATCACATGATCAGTTTTCAAAATAATAGGCACATCCCTATTGGCTAGCAAATAACGAACACCGAAACAAACTTGAGTTCTTAAAGTTCCATCATCACCACGTTATTATTATTTGTATCAATGTTAGTCACTTTGATGATTAAGTAATCATTTTCCATCCATAGGACTATTTTCTCCGATGGACACAAGTTGCTCGGTTGATGTATAATACACAATACAGGAAGTGCTACGTTGTACTAAATAGGCTTGTAATGCGCTCCTCGTCCTGCTGCAATTGCCATTTTACAGTAGCTGTAAACCCCCAAAGCGCCGTACTTGGTAGCTGGGACCTTACCATTGTCGTAACGATTGCAATTGTTCCGGCATTTAATTTAAATTGTTCCACAAAGCCACTGTTGCAAATGGAGAACTCTCGCGGAGAGGTGCCTTCTCATGTGACAGTAGCCACACGTAGTCAAAGTATATAGCAAAAGTAGGAGCACTTAAAGGGTTGTATTAGCGCCATCCAACAGACACGTTTCAGCATTTTTTTAAATATTATTAAAATAGCTACAATATTAAAACAAAACAATTGAATAATTCTACAATTAAAAATAATTTTACAAAAAATATATTTTTATTCTAATGTTTTGTCATGTTATATATATATATATATATATATATATATATCAATTAAATACGTGGTATACTTTAAACATTTTTAAAATAAATTTACAATTTTAAAACAAATTAAAATAATTCTACAATTGAAAATTATTTACACAAATAATAATGTGTTTCTGATTTTTTCATATATATATATATATATATATATATATATATATATTTGAAGATGCTATATATATATATATATATATATATATATATATATATATATATATATTTATATATTTATAGCATCTTCTTCAAATAGTCTTAGATTGAAGTGGCGATAACAAATGCCATCCTTTTAGTGTCCAACACCTTCTTCAAATTGGTTTAGATCATAATGGGAATAGTAAATGTCAACCCTTTGGCGTCCAATTCCTTCCTCAAATTGGTTTAGATTAGAATGGCAACAGTAAATGTCACCTCTTCAGTGTCCAACATGTTACCCCAGTATGGTTAGATTGGTGTTGCAATAGTAAATGTCACCCCTTTGGTGTCCAGTGCGTTCTCAAATTGGTTTAGATTGGAGTGAGAATAGTGAATGTCACCCTTTACTGTCCAACACCTTCTCCCAATATTGTTAGAATGGAATGGGAATAGTGAATGTCACACCTTAAGTGTCTAAAGAGTTTGAAAAATGATACATGTAGGGTGTGTTTATTTAATTTTATAATTTTATCCTTATTTTACTCTTATTTGTATTTAGTAGAAAACGTGTATTTTCATCAGTACTGTTGGTGGCAAAAAATGTAATAAAAATAGTTTTATCTTTATAACCAAATATATAATAGGTGGCATTTTTAGTATAATAATGACATGTCACACATTTTTCTAATTTTATGTTTTCAAAGTTTATTTATTTTATATTTTTTTCTTTTTTAATCATGCACACTTCAAGTTAAAAATACACCTTTATATAAAGTTAAATAAATTAAACATTATTTTATTATATTTCGTTAATAAATATATATGCAAATTATATTAAATATTATTGTGAGTGATTATATTAAATATTATTGTGAGGTGTATACTTTAAACTTTTATTTTCCATTGTTTAACAGATTAGAAACTTTTCCTAATTTATTTTCATTTTTTTAAAAATTATTTCAACATGTGATTTTTCAATATATATAAAAAAAAATTAGGTATTTTATACTACTATTTAATTATACTTTATAACTTATACTATTTTATTACGGCATTTTAGCATGTTTTACATCTGTAATAATTTTGTACCTTTATTCTACATTTATTTAACATTTTTGTAATATTTCCTATTCATTTCTCTGGAGAGAGTCTTTGTTTTAGTTTCATTTAGCAGCCACTTTTTACCTGCTACCTTTAATTTAATAATCTATTTCAGTTATTTTTAGTCTGTTTCCCTGGAACCATGTCAGGTGGTACTACTGTTTGTTGGAATAGGAATATCTTTTTTTAAAGATTTTGTAAGGGTTTTGAAAGTAGGGGTGGTTTAGGGGGTTGGGCTAGAAGTTAGTTATAGTATTGTTTGGGGGATTGTTGTATATTTAGATGTAATAGTGTTAGTATTTTCACTAGTTTGTAGTTTTGGGCTTTTGTACACTATTTTAGTAACTTATCACTGTATCATTTTAAAATATGTTATATTCGTTATATTTTGATGATTAGCTGTTATGTATATGTATTTTTTGGAAATGTATTGTGATTTGAAGTGCGGGTCTTTTTTTTTTTTAAAGGAAAACATGTTTGGTTTATAATAGACCAATGGTTTTTACTTTGTTTTCCTTTTTTTCAGATTTCCTACAACATTTCTTTTTTAAAAACACCTTTCAGCTTTTTTATGGTTCTTAAGTACTTTGGATAGCTTCCAAGGGATTTTTTATTGCATTTGTTTTATTTTTGCATTTATTGGGTGCTTTTTGGACAATATTTTTCCCACCTTTGGTGGATTTCTATTTTTTATTACTTGGATACAGAAAAAGATCTGCAGCTGATTATTATGTGGACTTGTTTGGTTTATGTGTTGTAATTATTGTATATGATGGATTGAGTATGTTTTTACCTTTCATGGTTGGTGATGATTTTATGATAAAAAAATTATTTAAATGTAATCTTATTATATCAGTTTTCATTAACATTAGATTTTTTTTTTGACTGATGTAATAAAATAATAAAATAATATATTTAATCTTTTAAATAAGAAGGGTTTGGGATGTTGGTTTCGAATTTGTCATTATTTTTGAGGAATTTGATAGGTTACTATTTATCTTATAATATTCTTTTCGCTTTGATTTCTAAGTAATCTGCTCCTTTGTTATTTATTAAGTTGCAGTATGCCATACATATTTTTGGTTTGTTTTCCAGGTTTAGAGTCTAATTTAGCCAACAAATTGCTCCAGTCATAGTTCTTGGTAGCTTTGCTGTTTTTGTAAAGCTTCTATAAATTTATAGAGTGTAGGTTGGGTTCTGCCTAGTGTGGTTTGGAAGGCATTGTGCCATCCTTCCACTACATTGTTTGTTTTGGGTTCCTGTGCCATGGTGCTGTCATATACTTTCCACAATGGTATTTGGAATTGATTTGGAGTCTGTGTCCGGAGAGATGCAGTGTGCCAACATATTAGGGGGCTAAGGGCCTCATTAACAGTTTGGCAGTCCCACCGTGGGACCACCAAACTCACGGGGAGGCCACCCCTGCCCTATCACAATGTTCCTGCTGGTCTGACTGGAGGGAACATTGCACTAGAGCGTTACCGCCAGTTAGACCAGCAGGAGCAGTGTTACGAGATAGTACCCGGCTCCCTTAAAGGAGCTGAGTGTTATTTTGTAGCACAAAGGGGGCCGACTAGCACAAAGTAGACAGTGAGAATTCCAATGGTGCTGGGCAGGATGACAAAACACCTACGCATTTCTCAAATTCAACAGCAAATCAATGCGCCGCCATAGACCTGGTATGGGGGCTGTGTACCATGGACTAAGTATACATTTGTGTGTTCTGGGTCAGAATAGTACACAACGTATGACCCAATCACAGCCCCTGGCACCCCCTGTGGGCAGGTCACTGACACTGCACTGCCACACACCACACATGTCTGCACATCCTAGTTTCAGGGACAGTGAAGTGTACATAACATTGTGTCACATAATAGCAACATCACATCACACCTACTAGTTGAACTGACACCCTCACATTGCTCACATGCCATGGCATGTCATGATATTAAAGACACAAATGTATGGATGTGTCATTTAACCCAAACACCCCTTCCATGCAACATCCATGTAATGGAGCCACACATATCACACACATTGCAAGAGAATGGAAGATAAATGGGATGCACAATATTTTGTGAGACAAATATCCAAAGCTCACAATGTAAACAATACCTTTACAGTAGGGATGGTAGCATCAGGGGGGCCCAGGAAGGATGCTGTCCTGGGACACATTTCACATTGCACATGCCTCTAAAGAACTATTTGCACAGGAACCGGGGCTACATGTATCTCAGGGACTACCAATAATATAACCAAATGCCATGTCTATCTGCAAAATGTGTAAGTGCAAGTCAAGAAAGCAAATACAACAGCAACAGTATGGGTCACACATGAAGATGAAGTAGCTGGAAGGTATACATGTGAAAATGGACACATGGTCAGTCAAATGCATAGGAAGGTAGCACAATTGAACACCCTCCATGTATGGACAAATACAAATCTAGCTTGCACACATGATACAAATGTACAATTGACATCAGATGGACAAATGCAACCCAATAGATTTTGACATTGGCCAAGCCAAGATGAAATACTTACCATATCAAACAACACACAATGCAATGACACCCCAATTGGATTATCACCCATATATCCATAAATTGAACACCTCCCTTTGTTCTGGGTGACAACAGCACTGCTCTCAAAGTCAATTCTTGTCACCCACAGCAAATTAATCAGCAATCAGGCTGAATCAAACACAACTGTAGGCATACATACACATTACTCCGGAACAACAAAAAGGTAGAAAACTAATGCCAGGACAAATATGTACCCAAAAAACAGCTTGGATTTAAATAATAGAATATACATTTGGATTAAAGGCCAATGGTCAGTCCACATTCATCAGTGCATGCACACTGCAGAGCACCACAACTTGACTTCCTGATCACTGTCAAAGGATCCTCCACTGGAAGGGGCAACAAGTTGGCATGCCAGGCACATCAATGATCACCCTTGGGTGGGGTGGGGTCTGGTTTAGGATGGATGGGTTTGCTTTTATGAAGGGTGGGTTTAACCTTGGGAGGGGTGGGCTTGTTCCATTGAGGACAGGTGTGACAGGGGAGGACTGGGACATTGAAGGCATGGGTCGGTATGTGGATGGGGTCCTTTTGGTTTTGGAGGAGGGGTCTCACAGGGTTAAGGGTAAGGTCAAACAGGAAACTTTCTTTGGGAAAATGGATAGGGTCTGCAGAAGGGATTAGGAGTTGGGAGCTTGAGGAAGTGCTTGTGGTGGCTGAGGGTGTTGTTGGTGCTAGTGTGTGTGTGTGTCTGAGTTATGCTTGGTTGGTGTCTGTTGGGGTGTGAGTGTGGGCATTTGTGTCTCTTGGGGGCTGTGAGGTGGAGGTGATGGTTAAGGTGGGTGTGGACATTCACTGCTTACCAAGGGAAAGTATTGCTCTGTGACCACACCCAAAGGGCAATGTATGCTTTGTCACATGTATGAAGGCCACCTTCACATGAGAGACAGTAGCGAGGCACTAGCACTCCTCACACACATTGAAGACAAGTGGCATGTGGGGGACTGATGCCAATACACTCACTTGAGCAGACACATGGCAGAGTACAGTAATCTATGATATCATGTTGTTTGTTGTTGGGGCTGACACACTGAAGACAAGTGGACTGTTGGGTACAAATGACACACACACAACAAACAACATGACCTGATTGATCACTGTCCTCAGAAGTGTGCTGGCCCTGGAGAGTATATTGATTGTGGACTGTACTCTGTTGTGTCCTAGGTCACTGGGTCAATAGGAAAGGCACATCAGCATGCACCACCTTCCATACCTCAACTTGGCAATGTAACAGGCAGGAAAATGCCCAGGAATCACCCCCCTTGTAGCTGCTGCGCTCCCCTAAAACATCCATCAAACTTGGGGTAGGCTAGGCCAGGCCACCGCCAGAATGCAGGCCATCAGGGGGGTCAGGCTCTGGCTTGCGCTCCGCCCACGTTGGGACGACAGCCCCAGTGGGAGCTCCGTGATCTTCCGGGCCCAGCATCTCCAGTCCTCCCACCTCTTGCGACAGTGGGAGCTCTGCCGGGATGTGGAGCCCCAGGGTCCGCACCTTGTGGATGATGGCTCTGCAAATCCCTTTCTTCTGATGGGCGTTGACCTGAAAGGATGCAAAAGACAAATGTAACTGTTACTTTTCCATTTTTTTGGGCAATTGGTTGTGTCACACACATTTCACAAACACCAGGCACATCCATTTTGTATTTATCAACACACCATAAGTGTGAGGCACACATGCTTATAAGTACAGGGACAGAAATACACAATTTCGGTGTCATCTGCATACTAAACCACTATCCTGTTCATGGCCTACACTGGCTAAGCAAGCCAACTGACATCAGGTAGCCCAGGCTCAAGCAACATGTACTGTGATGTGAGCCACAGTGAAATACAACACTCTATTGTGATCTTCTGAAGGGCAAACCTCTTAGGCCTGACTGGACAGACACATTTACACGCAGTCGCGTTGACTCAATGCATACACTCCTTACTGGCAATTACTATAGTACAGTCGACACCCTAAGACTTAAGTGACAATGACAGGGCTGTCATGGGTGTCATGGAAAGTCTCTTCCCTGTGCATGTGTGGACATGTAGCCTACCCAATATAATCTCATACCACTTCAGAGTGGGTTTATGTGGTATGTACTTGTAGCAAAGAACACACCTTTGAACACATGTGCAATCCTACAGATATGGCATCCAACATACTAAGGTATGTTTGGTCTGATTGGTTGCATGTAACCAAGCTAATGAGTCACATTTCATACCTCCCGAATCAACCAACTATCTGCACTGTAGCTTTGTCACTTGAGCAATATGCCTGTACTGTACAGATATGACGGATGTGTGGGAGTAACGGACCTGTCACAAGTCGATGACACATCTTGCCAAAGAGTGTCAACGCAGGTACATCAGGGGGTTACATCAGTACACATTCTTAATGTAGCCAATGTACAAAAGCTTTCAAGCCAAGTCTTGCCACTGAAGACTAATTTTGGCCACATCCAAGGATTGCAGGTCTACAGGCAATGGGACTTGTGCCAAAGTTGCATAGCCACATTAACTTTACCCAAGCCTGGTCTATGTCCCATACTGGGAGAACATTTGTCAGGCCTTGGTCTCCCCTAGGCTGAGCATACAAAACCTACATGACATCCACATTTATATCACTTCCATGCATGACAATACATCTTGAACCCATCCTCCATGTGGGTTCTGGGTTATGTGCACAGTGAGTTTTAGATGGTTCTCATATAGCAGTTTGGCAAGGCCTTACGTGGGCTGAGTGAACTGTGGAATATACACATTGCTAACAAGATCCTAAAATGAATAAAAGTATACATAAACAGCTCATGCTGTAATGCACATACATGTTGTTTTACATTTACAAACATCATAACTAAAGATATGTCATTGTAGACCTGTAAAGTCTTCTTGTTTAGATATATCAATGCAACAGAAAGAGAATCTAGGGCTCATCACACAAAACAATGGTAATGTGAAATACACAGAGTACTTGTCTCCACTACCATCACCATGTACATCCCATGTATAGAACAAAAATTGTGACCCAAAAAGTCTCACTGCCACTCCAAGGCACATTCTAGTTTATGAGGAAGGATAGGATGGTGTCCATCAGAGTCAAATATGCCTATAAGGTTCTTACCTGCTCCTCTGGTGAGCCATAGAGCTGACGATACAGGGCCAGGACCTCCTCAACGAACCTCTCCAGCTCCTCAGGAGAGAAGGCAGGGGCCCTTTCACCTGCTTGGCCTGGCATGATTGCTCCCAGAGACTGCATACAGCAGCTAAAGTGGTGGAGGTGTTGATGGTAGCAGTGTCATGAGTCAAGTGAGCGATTTAGCAAAACATGGCGTACATGTATGCCATGTATGCAGTCATAGCTGCCAACAGTCACAGCCATTGCCCCATGATCATCACAGTCACAACGTTAGCCTATGGCTGTGTACACCACGGTTAAAACACCCACCACGCTGTCAACTTGTGCCGTAGGCAGTATCTTATGTCAAGTGAACGAGGTCAGGCATCTGCCATTTTGGCAGTTGTAACTACAGTGTTGGGCCTTGTTAAATGCATCACAACATCAATATATGTGTCTGATCATCTCATTCAATATAAAGAAGCCTTGTTGTGTGGGTTCTCCTAGACAATCACCAGTGTAGTGTGTTGCTGGTCAAAGGTGGGATATTATGGTGGTAAACTGTCCATGGCGTGAGACAGTATTTTGGGGGGAGGGGTCAGACCAGACTGATAAATTTTGAGGGGCACATGAGGAGCAGATAGTTTTGTAATGCTCAAATCCAAGTTGTAGACACATGTGTACACAGCCATGGCACTCCAATGTGGCCCTTGAGTGGTACACAGATTTGATGCATAATGGGTGTAATGTTTTACCAGTCAGCAATGATTTATCACATCATTTTGGTCCTGTTCATCATGTATGTTGGTGTGGACACAGTGACTACTGCTCCACCTCATTTTATTCCAGAAATAGGTACCTGGGAGAGGGTGGAGGCGAGAAGCTCCAGTGTACTGTCCATTGCCAGACCTTCAAACCATGGAAGAACGTCACATCATCAAACAGTTCCGTCTGAATAGGCAAACTATTGTGGATTTATGTCATCAGTTGGAACCAGATCCGATGCCTGAAAACACAAATCCAACATGCATACCAGCCATTGTTAAACTCATGTCATTATCACACTTCCTGGCCAACGGGCCCTTTCAATATACAGTGGACATATATGACAGTATGTCTCAACCCATGTTCAGTGGTGTGTTAAGAGTCATGCTATCAGCAATGATGAAACACATTAACAGCTATATCATGTTCCACAGATGTGAGGATATAGCCAGTGTGAAGATTGACTTTTATAGTTTTGGTTGACTCCCACATGTGGTGGGAGCCATTGATGGAACACATATTGCCTTTGTGCCACCGCAGGCCAGTGAACAAGTCTATCACAACAGTAAGCACTTCCATTCTATCAAAGTGCAAGTTGTCTGATTTCTACATCTCAAACGTCATGGCCGGGAATCCAGGTTCAGCCCATGCTTACTTTATAATGTGGAACAGGACCATACCCCAGCTGATATCAACCTGCAACCAGGGATTGCATGACTGGATGCCAAGTCACATCTGTCCTATTTTTGTGTGTGCAATGTGAGGTGCTACAATCATGAAGTGATTGAATCATTGTGGCACTTATGTCTCATTCCAAAACAGGAGACTCAACATATCCAAACCATCCTTGGTTGTTGACACCGCTGAGAAATCCAACTATGCCAGGGGAAATCCACTTGGATGAGGCCCATGGAAGAACACAGCAGGCAGTGGAGCGGGCCTTTAGGCTCCTGAACATCAGATTTCACTGTCTGGACAAGACTAGGGAAGCTCTCCTCTTCTCACTGGGGAAGGTGTGTCAGATCACAATGGCATGATGCATGCTCCATAACATTGCCCTGCAGAGGATTATCCCTTACATCCCAGAGGTGGGGGAGCTGGTGGTGCCACCAGGTGACAATCCTGAAATGCCAAATAAAAATGATAGTGGTGAAAAGGATGGAGCTGACTTGCGACAAGATCTCATTGACAGCTTAGTGTAAGTATGTAATGAGATGTGATTACTTTGTAGAATGAACTGTAGTTGTGATGATGTGTAGAGTGTATTTTTGGAATTAGTTAGGGAGTTGACGCTCAGGGAAAATCTGCCAAAGGGTGTTTGATGAGGAAGCTTTTGACACATTCACATTTTGATGATATTGCTTTTTTTGTGTCAGATTTTTCTAATGGACTTTGTTCTTCAGACGTTTGCTATGTGACTTGTGTCATGTGTATGGTTTCATAATTATACTCCCTATTTTTTTCTTTGTTCAGGTACCTTCACCATAAGATCTTCATTTGGGCCTTTCAGAGTTGTGACATTGGCAGGTTTATCATTCTGTTGAGAAATACAAAGTGGACATGGATTGTTCCTGGGAATGTATTTCACAGACTTTGGGTGTAGAAGACCTGTGTTAAGACAGCTTGCACAGTGATAGGATAGAAGTGCAGAAGACTCAGTTGGACTTGATTGTTGTTGTGTGTCGGCCATGATGCTTCATGTGGTCAGTAAAAATGTTGTTGTAGGCCAAAATCATGCCAGTTCCCCTTCACATTGGATAGACACTCTTTCTGTCTGAACCCTGAGCTCTTAATGACTTTCATCATTGCAAGAGAAAGTGCCTGTGGCACATCACTGGCATTTGTTTGTGTCATACCACCAAATGCAGGAGCACTAATTAATAATCACCATGTGATCAGAGAAGGTTGTATTGTCATCTGTCTGGGTGTTCATTATACGGGGCGGGCTTCCTTTTAAGACCTACGGGATATGGCTCCTGCTGATGACATAAACCATATCCATGTTTGCCTATTTAACATGACAATGTCTGATACGTCTATTCCTACAATGTTCTGGAGGGTCTGTACTAGTATATTTGGTGGCCTACACAGTCTGATATGGTCATGTCTGCATTTCTATGTTTCTGGCATCTTGACATCCTATTTGCTGAACAATGTAATAAAATCTCTTCTGAAACAAGACACTTGTATGTCTGTGTTGGTGGGTAATGGTTGTAATCATGAGCTGGACACATTGTACAAGCAACTTATCTTTGCTTGCACAAGTAGCTGGTATCTTGTATGGTTCACAAGGTCCTACATATCTACATAGATACACAGGAATTTTAGGACAGCAGACAATGAGTTTGTGATGGGTGAATTTATTACAATGGTAATGTAGAAATTAATTTGGGAGAGAATGAAAGAAAAATGTAAAGTGAAGGGGTCAGTCATGACAAATTAAATCACTGAAGTACATGCCAAACCATTGGAAGTTCAAGGTCCACAGTACTTCTCCCATTGGAACTAGAATGTGGTTCAGTATCAGTCTACTGTGTGTATGTCTGACACACAAAGAAGTGCATTAAGGAAGAGGTTTCTTGCTGGCAGTGGTTAGTGTCTTGCCATTCGCACATCCTGGATTCTGGCCTGGATGTCCCACTTGCGAGGGGGTGGATCAGCTGCTGATGAGGTAGGGATGTCTAAGGGTGATGTGCCTCTAGCAGGCCCCGCCCTTCCTGTGGCTGCTGCAGATGTACTTGGGCTTCAAGTTAGGTGGCCCACAGGAAGGGGTGGATGGTGGTGAAAAAGCCCTGCTCAGGGTTATGTGGATGTCCCTCGGCACTCCTGTTAGGGTTACTATGTTGGAATTGTGGTCATCCATTTTTTGGATCATGTCCCTCTGCAGCTGCTTCATTACCGGGAGCTCAGTTAGCTCCTGGCCCATCACTCCTTGGGACCCTTGATAGACCACCAAGACCTTGCTGATGGTATCCTGGCCAACAGCAGCCCCAGTGGCCTCACTGTTGCCCACGGCATCCCTCCCATGCACCCTACCCCCATGAGCCTGTGTCCTTTGCACAGGGTTCACTCTCCAACTGGGTCCTGGACCCTCAGTGTCAGGAGTGTTGCGTTTGCACCTAAGAGCCCAGGACTGAGGGGCACGAGATGGTTAAAAAGGTGCTAGGTACACAGGTTGGGGGCACGTTGTTGCATGTGATGTTGATGCAGCAGGGCTGGGAGGTGTTGTTGTGGGCACAGTGAGACTCACTGTTGCTGTCTGACCAGGTTGTCTAGCTGTGCCATGACCATCCTCTACATCCACAAGTCCAGGAGTGTTGTCATTACTGAGGGCTTCATCCGGGAGTAGAGTGTGAGTCTGGAAGGTGGACAAGGACTGCCCAGGGGCTATGTAGCGTCACCTGTTGGGTATGGGTGTACATTGTTATTGGTTGAAGTGTGACATCTACCTCCAAATTCAGAGGCATAGTTGAGTGTGATTCAGGTAATCATACAACTTTTTTATATCTGTTTCTGCAGTCTGCACATTCTGCACATTGTGTCAATGTGTTTGCTGCTGCTACCAATCTGCTGATTTAGCTTACTGCCTTAGCAATGTTTGGTGTACACACTTGGTAAGGCATCATTCTTGTCCTCAATGGTTTAATCTTGGGATACCAGATTTAAATGGGTCTAGGTAGACAGACACGCTTCTGAGTTGAGCATGATCTGTATTTGGCCCACTCTCAGGTGAGTAAACTTAATTTGAGAGTTCACAAACAGGTGCATTCGGGCAAGTGAACACTGGGCTGATGGTTGGAGTTACAGAAAGAGGGCCTCCTGGAAGTTGCAGTCAGGTCACTCCCTCTACATCACACACTAGAGAAATGTTGGGTATTACAGATCTGTTGCCTGACTGCATTAGGTCGAAGCATACATTTACATGTTGAGACATACATGAGTCCTGGGGTGAATTTCTGATACTGAAACAGTTACAGGCACCATTCTAACTTATGGCATATGATGGGCCTTGGCAGCTGTGATGTTAGGTCCAACACTACACATTAACAGTCTTACATCGCAGATACTCTTGGTATTCAATGTTGTTAGAGTCAATATATAATACAGTGGCAAAAGCTGAGCTCTGAGCATGAATGGCGTTGCAGTTTTGCAACAGTTTTGTGTTATAACTTACCAGACTCGACTCCCCAGGTATTCATGTCAAGCCCTCTCAGGATGAAGGATGGCCAAGACTTTCTCCTCCCAATAAAAGAGTTGTAATGGGGCAGTGGGAGGGCCACCACCAGTCTTGGTGGTCTCCATCTGTTGCCTGGAGGCCAGGAAATGCATCTTGCCCCTCAGGTCGCTCAACCTCTTCCTAATGTCCTCCTTTGTGTGCAGGGTGGGGAACACAGCATTCACTCTGTCAATAATCCTTTGCTCCTGTTCCATTTTCCTAGTGAGAGAACTGTGCTTGGACTTTGGCTCCTAATAATTGTAGCTCTACTCTTATGATTTCATCCACAATGACTCTCAACTCATCCTCTGAAAAAAGGGAATTTTTGAGATGTGACATGGTGGGATATTAAAGTGGGTGACAGGGAGTTACTTACAAAAGGAAAGTGATGTGGGAAGTAAATGGAGAAAAGTGTGTGAAAGGGGTTTTAAGGAGAGTGAAAAAACGGGTGCCTTATATCTCTGTACAAAATCAAATCCATTACATTTGAGGTGCAAAGGATCATGGTCTGTGAAGGGGTGCGTTTTATAGTGAACTTGCAGGTGTGTCCACTGGGTCCATAATTGTCAGCTGTGTTTTTTTAATTCATCCAATGGGATCCTGTTGCTTTGCTGAACACGAACCACAGTGGTTGACTGCCGCTGGCATTGTGCCGCAAGGGGACACCATATGGACTAGAGGGCATATTTAAGAGCCCCTAGCACCACCGGGCGATATGCCCTATGCCGTATTTACAAGGTGGCGTTAAGCCACTTTTTGTGCCTTAACGCCACCTTGTAAATACGGCCCCTTCACACTCAGCCCATTGTGTGGAAGGGGCGTACCATGGGTTTTGCTGTGGATGTGCCACAGCAACACCCAGTGCATTTTGATGCTGCCTCACATTTTCGAGATTTCATAAACCTAAGGAAGTGTCAAAATCTAACGCCACCCCAGGGGTGGCAATGGCAAGGGGCAACGAGGAGGAATACTTTTATTCCTCCTCTGTTTTTGCTTTTTCTATGCATGCTGCGTTCTGCAAGACCCATGGAAAAAGCAAAATGCTGACATGATTGTTTATGGGCGGGAAGGTGTCCCTTCCTGAACATAAAGAATAATTTCAAAATGACGCTTTGCCACTTCTGTGTGTGCTGCATTCTGAGTGCAGCACACACAGAAGTGCCAAATCGCCATTAGTGATTATTTATGTGCAGGAAGAGACATCTTCCCAAACATAAACAATCAAACCCCTCAACGTAGACATCCTTGCAGGATGGTGCAAGGATGCCTGCGTTGGCGCTAAACAGCTCAATTTAGCGCCAGCGCAGAGGACAACACAGGGGTGCGCCGCATTCAATTACATATGTCACATCCCTGTGTTGAGAAAATGACGGAGCGTGGTGTTGCCAATTGTGACGCAGCGTTGCGCTCCGTCATTTTCTTTTAAATATGGGCCCATGTGTTTATAAACAGCTTGGCAGCTTGCCACGGCGCTGATGGCACCGGAGTGCTGACCAACAAGATAATAGACTGCCATGCCGCTGGTGGTCAGCACTTTGACTTGCTGGGCAGTGGGTCTACCTGTATGCATTGTAATATGGCAGTCTGGGGACTGCCGCCGCAGCGGTCTTTTTGGGACCACTGTCTTGGTGGTCTGACCACCAAACATCTAATCAGGGCAATAGTGCAGATTTTTGGAAGTGTCTCCATATACTTTGATTGAAATGACTGTGTGGTGGTAAATTTTTAGAATTGTTGGAATCATGGCTTGCTCAAGGTCCATGACTATTTTTGGGGGTAGCAGTTTGTTGGTTTTATGAGTTTGATTAGGATTCAGTAAGTACCGCTTTGTTTATTTGTTAGTAGGGCATATATTAAAGGGATATTTGTGTTTTGATATCCACCATGGATGGTGTATATCTGAGTGAATGGTTTGGACACATTTTGAAGGTTCCATCCATCATCCATGTTTGACATTGGCTACGTACTACTAAGTTATCTAATGTAGAAAATATTAGGATTTGTTTCCGATTATGTAGGCTGTCATGTGAAATGAAAGATTCCTCATTACGTGTAATTGTTAAATGTTCAGGTATTTGTATATCTTCTAGGGGCAAGTGAGGTATCACTGGTGGCTTTTTTAGTTAATGAAATTAAGGGGGTCATTACAACCCTGGCGGTCCAAAACTGCCAGGGCTGTTGTGACGGAAGCACCTCGAACAGGCTGACGGTGCATTCTGGGTCATTACGACCACGGTGGAAGCGCCACGGTCGCACCGCCGGGGCAGGTGGTTTTCCGCCACAATGACACCTGTGGTTCTAATCCGCCAGGGCAGCGCTGCTAGTAGCGCTGCCCAGGGGATTACGAGTCCAACTACCGCCAGCCTTTTCCTGACGGTTTGAACTGCCAGGAAAAGGCTGCCAGTACGGGCAGTTGCGGGGCCCCTGGGGCTATGCATACAGTGAAAAGCGCAACGGGTGCAACTGTACCTGTCGCACGGCCGCAACACCGCCGGCTCCATTTGGAGCCGGCTCCTGTGTTACGGCCCAGCAGGGATCTCAAAATGACCGCAGCGGGAGAGTGGCCACATTTGCGGCCGCCCGGCGGTCAGATCTTGGTGGGCGGTCATAATGAGGGCCTAAATGTTTTAAAGTGGGTGTAGGTGATAGTTCGCCTGGTATGTGTTCAGGGACTTTAGGTAGGATACCTTTTAAGATTTTGGTTGTGGGTTGAGAGATACTGCTGGCATCACTTATTTCCTGCAACAATATCACCCTTACGTCTATATCTGTCACATTTGTGGGGTAGTTGTGCTCTCTGAATTACAACTTCAGCTTTTGTAGCTGCCCTCCCATAGTATGCATCAGAACAATAATTAGTGCATTTCCAGTTTATACTTTCTGATGATGCATTTTCTTGGCTGTAGGCATAGCTCATGTGATTTAGGGCTAGATGTATCAAAGGATTTTAAATTTGCAAATGGTTGAATCAGTAAAATCCATTGTTTTCAAATGCAAAATCACCTTTCACGATGTATGAAAGGCATATGCAGTGCAAATTTTAAAAAACAGTGAATTTTAATCCTTAAAATTGTGAGTAGATAATACGAATCACACACTGCGATTCGCAAATACTGAATCGCAATTCAATGTATCAAGCATTCGCAAATTGCAATTAGTCGCAAAATGTGTTTTTGCATGTGCAATTTGCAATAATTTGAAATCAGGTGGTAAACAGGTGCAACGTATATAAAGAGGCCCAGAATGCATCAGCTTTTTTCCACAATGGCTGCACTCCACGTCATGGCAAGGAGGATGAGGATCCTGGCAGGTTTGAGGAGAGGGAGGAGGAGACAGGAGCACAATTTTAGAGTGCACATTACACTATTTGAACAGAGGGAGGAGGAGATTTTTGATAAGTACAGTTTAAGCTCAGCTATAATACTTGACTTGATAGCTGATTTACAACCCCTACTGCAGCAACACACACACAGAACCAATGCCATACCCACTTGTGTGCAGGTATTATGCTCCCTGCACCTCTTAGCCTCAAGAAGCTATTGAGGGGTCTCAAAGTGCACTTTCACGTTTCTTTAATGCATTCCTAAATTCCATGTTAACCAAAATACATGTGCACATAAATTTTCTCAACACCCCACAGGATGTGCAGAAAATAAAATTTGTTTTCTACCAGGAAGCCCAATTTCCACATGTCATTGGCTGCATTAATAGGACACATGTAGCTATCTGTCCACCATCTGCCACAGAGTATGTTTATCAGTACAGAAAGAGTACATATTCCATGAACATACAGGTCATATGCAATGCCTCCAAAGTAATAACAGATCTTGTGGCCAATTACCCAGGTAGCACACATGATTCTACATCTTTAGGCACAGTGGAATACACACAAGACTTCTTGCTGGGGAGTATGGCGAAGGATACCTACTTGGTAATGTAACAGTTAACAATGTTGTATAACGTCTATGTGATGCCACAGATAACAATAACTCATTTTACCCTCCTGTTATTCTAGGAGACAGTGCATATGCAGTGGGGTACTTCTTCTTAACACCCTTTCTCAATCCTGCCACGCCAATTGAAAGGAGATACAATGCAGCACACAGGAGGACACGTAGCGCGATGGAGAGGACCTTCGGCCTTCTGAAGAGTCATTTCAGATGCCTACACAAAAGTGGGGGCGCACTGCAATAAAGTCCGGAAAACACCTGCAAAATCGTGGCCACGTGTGCTATGCTGCACAACATTGCAACAATGAAAGGCATACCAGTGGAACCCACAGAGCCTGACTCCAATGAGGATGACGTTTCCTGGCCAACCCTTCACCCAGCAAACAGAACCAGTGCAGCAGAGGGCAGACAAAGACGTCCTGAGACTACGCACAACTATTTCTGATGTAAGTAATGACAACACCACGTCTACTTTCAATTATTGCTGTAGGTAGCACATTTATTGTCTTGACTTCAGATAATATATGTGTGAATAGGACATAGGTATACAGTATAAACAATGAGGTCCCAGTTACAGTGTGACACTATTAACATCATAGTATCAATGCATTGCTACATAATATGCAAGTCCCCTTTACTTCTCCACATTACTTTTTATGTCCACGCACTCCAATTGAACTCTCAGTGGTCTCAGTGGCACCTCTTGTTGCCGGTTGAGAGACAGTACTTTGTCTGGAACTGTGATGCCTAGGATCCATCACAGGGGCTGTGACACTGCTGAGGCTGGGGAGTTCCTCACTATCCCCACCACCCAGTTCGCTGTTTGTAGCACTCTGGGCTGTCTGCATTGTCTCCAATACATTGGTTATTTGCACCAATCCCCATGCAACGTCCTGATTACAATGTGCATTCTCCACTTGCATGCCCACAGCACGTCTTGACACCAAAGCAGTTGTGGTAGTGTGCCGATTGACAGGTGTGCTGAACCCATCCAACCTGCACATCAATTGGTGATGGCACCTACAGTGGGTGACATGCTCCTGCTGCATTACAGTGCAGAGTCCCCTAATGGCATTTGTCATCCCCTTTACGTGTTCTGCTGCAGCTTGCTGTCCCTCATGCAGCTTGCACATGTTGTTATTGAGGGACTCCAACTGCTTGTGCATTAATTCCATGTTGTGATCGATAGACTCCAACTACCTGTGCGTTGATCCTATGTTGTGATCGATAGACACCAACTGCCTGTTTATTGATATCATGTATTTATACTGCAGGTGCTGCACTTTCAGCATGGATACCTCAGAGCCACCAAACAGTGATGGGCCCTAACCTTCCTCTATGCACTGTCTGACTTTTTCTCTAACCCTCCTGAGGGGAGTGGACTGACGCTGGGACAGGGACTGCTGTCTGTCATTGCTTCTAACCTCTGAAGGTGGTGTGGGTACCTCTTCCGGCAATTTATTGGAGTCCAGGGTAAACTCAGGGAGGGGTAGCACTCTTGCTCTGTGTCTAGTTGGTGCTTGTATGAAGGACTAACAGGTGTTTTAATCGGACTGTGGCTGACTTTCATCATTCTCTCCAATTCTACTTTCCACTGCGTTAGGGCCCGTAACATCTGCAACAACAATGAGCAGCATGTCATTCTTATATTTGTCCTCTCACAGTTACTTAAATGATAAACATTTACCCTGGCATACTATCTCTAATTGCCTTTTTTGTTATTTTTCTTTGTGGTTTTAGACTATCTTGCCACTTCTGTAGTAGATGCACTTTAGGGGTATGGACTACCACTCCCATAACGTGTGTTGAACGTAACATGTGACATGGACTCACTGTCCATAGTGCCATTGCTATTTTCAAAGGAGCATTTGTATATT
Organism: Pleurodeles waltl; assembly: GCF_031143425.1. Classification (NCBI taxonomy): domain Eukaryota; kingdom Metazoa; phylum Chordata; class Amphibia; order Caudata; family Salamandridae; genus Pleurodeles; species Pleurodeles waltl. The sequence goes on from NC_090440.1 coordinate 917,593,092, forward strand.
CACATATGGTGATTCAAATCATTACTGCACTTACCTTTGCTGGTGCCAGGTGTGCCTGAGGTGTCAATGTGAGCGACACCACTAACAGCTTCAGGCAGCAGTGTTGACTCCACCATGTCTTCCATGGGGGTGGACAGTGTCTGGGTGGGTGGTCCTTCAGCCTGCTTGCTACCCTCCCTTTAGCAAGAGAACGCAAGTCGTACCAGGCCTTGCTAATCTCCTCCCGGGAACGGTGCGCAACACCCACCAAGCATATTTTGGTCTCTATGTCAGTCCACATTTTTCTCTTCTCCCTTTCTGGGACCTGTAGTGAGTGTTTTCCAAATAACTGGTCATGGTTCATGACCACCTCTTTTGTGACTACCTCCAATTCGTGCTCACTGAATTTCAGTTTGCGCTTCCTCTCTCCTTTGTCCTTCCCATTCCCATCAGTGGCCATAGTACTTAGTGGTCCTGGCTGACTCTCCTGAGTGCCTCCCTGGTGCTGTGCTGGGTCTCTCTGTCTGCTCCTGTGTTTCAGGCTTCTGGAAACAGCATGCACTGACTCACTTCCTGGTTGTGATGTCATCAAGCTGCTCCAGAATACAATAATCGTAATTTACGATTTCCAAATACCGATTCGCTATTTTACCGAATCGCTATTTGGTACTCGCTATTTGCAATTGTAAATTTTAAGAAATCGTAAAACATTTTGTGATGGTGTTGTTACATCACAGTTTGCGAATCACAGTTAGTGATTCACTAAAAATCACTATTTGGTATTCGCTAATACGAACCTTGACACATCTAGCCCTTAGTGACTGCTTTCCTTTCTGAGAAGTAATATAGTTTGCAGCCTCTGTCATTGTATCTGAAAGTAATGTAATAGGCTAGGGCCCTATTTCCTTTGATTCCACCATCTTGAAGTAGGCGGTCTCTCCCGCTACAGTCGGCTCGGCAGAAAAGCACATTGTAATGTGCACAACGATACCCATATCTACACCACCCTTTGACAGCTACCTTTCCCCAGCTTCCGTCAAAGTGGTGGGTGGATGGCTGGTGGTGTTGGAGGGACTCTGGCGGTCTCTAGTTCAGCAAACTGAATACTGGCGATCGGACTGCCACCACCGCCAAGTCGATCCTAGACTGCCAAACTCACAAGCAGGCTCTTAGGGCCAGATGTAGGTAGAAACCAATTTGCGAGTTGCAAATTGCGAGTCCTTCCGACTCGCAATTTGCAACTCGCAAATTGGTATGCAGAAAGGTGTCTCAGACACCTTCTGCGACTCGCTATGGGGTCGCAAAGACCCACCTCATAAATATTTATGAGGTGGGTCACAGTTTGTGACCCCATAGCGAGTCTAGGCACTCACGGGGATGGTGGCCTGCTGGAGACAGCAGACCACCATGTCCGTGACTGGTTTTAAATAAAGCAGTTGTTTTTTTCTCTTTGCAGAGCTGCAAATAGAAAAAAAAAAAGGAAACCTTTTTGTTTCGTTTTTTTTTCAGAGTAGGCAGTGGTCCATAGGACCACTGCCTGCTCTGAAAAAATATTATTGGGTGGAATAAGTGGATGGTAACTGCGGGTTGATTTGCAACCGCTTTCGCGGTCACAAATCCACCCTATATTGCGGTGAGACTCGCAAATAGGTAGGGAACGCCCCTTCCTATTTGCGAGTCTGAAACACATTTTGCGAGTCGGTACTGACTCGCAATATGTGTTTCAGCATCGTGTGAGGGCATTAGCGCCTCGCAAACGGCGTTTTTCGCTGTTTGCTAGGCGCTAATGCCTTCCTACATCTGGCCCTTAGTTCCTTAAATTGGTGTTCCTTTTTTATTGTTGATTTAAATGTTTGTTTGATTTTATTGGTTAAAATTGCTAACAGATCTATTTTATTGGTTGGTTTAGTTTTAGTTTGATTTTTTTTAAATCATTTTAGTCCTTCTATGGTAAATTCTAATGTAGGTGTTATTTTGATGTATGATACATAATTAGGTATAGTTTGCAGTGTTCAATATGATTCTCTCTCTCTCTCTAAAAATCCACAGTAATCGCGCCCGCACAGTAAAGGTGTAAAAGCAATGCTTTATGCACCACAACCTCAAAGACACATTTTGGCCCAGGTTTTCCCACATATCCCACACAAGGTCATGCACATATCTATTTGCAACATACATACTGAACCTACAATTAGACATGAGGACCCACAATCCTGCTATGTGAATCCTAAAAGTTCTATATCCTGGAGTATGTGACATGGAAATAACCATGCCACACAGGGAACATTTCAACAATGTACACTTCAACAAGTGACATCTGTCACAATAGATTCAAGGAGGTAGTATCAGTGTAACTCAGACAGGCCTTACATGTGGCATTGAAAGGGACACTGTTGATGTCAGGTTCAATATGTCAGGGAGAGATGTCCCCAATATAAACAAAACAATGATTTTGCAAAACCCAGGATAGTCACCACTAATGTCTGACACCCATTAAAATGACATCCTCTGTAGGTTTTTGTAGTAGACATCTGTCCTTTGCATACTGGGGAAACACAGAACTTTAATCGAACATTAGAAGGCCCTCAACCTGTTGCCCAATAGCACCAACATCAATAACCACATCTTGGACATCCCAATCCTGTGTCTGTCTATGGATGAATGCCTGTACCCAAACATGTGATGTAAACATCACTGCAACTCACTCCATGAAACATGCCAACACTCAGGGCACAATCCTCAATCATTACACATGTGCAGGGCACTTTTACACATGATTCCACATCAAGGGCATAGATAAACACAAAGTGGTTCCACACTCTGGGCCTACCTGTCATCTCCCTCATAGCTACTGCAGTTCTACATTCCAAATGACATACTATGATGCATGAATGTATATGTCAAACAATGAACAATTGTGACACACTCCTGTCTATGGCACCACATAAAATGGATACCTATTGTAGATTTACAATACCACTAACAGTTTCCCATGTACATATATGTGAGGGATTACAGGCATCATCCCATTAACATAGGTAGAACATGCATGGAATTGCAGCATAGAAATGTTTCCTAAAGAGAAAGGGACACATGCTGACATGAAGGCACAAGGAATGTTGGCAATGGGGATGACACATCATTCATGTCAATAGATATTTCCCACTTACCAAGGGAACGTAGTTTGCTACAGCTGCAAACATATAGCTATGTAAGCCATGTCATTTGTATGTCCATACACCTACACATCACAGACTGCAGTGAGGCAGCAGCACCCATCATACACGGAAGATAAGTAGCTCCTGGGTAGAAGCTGTCTATATACACTATACCCAGACACATGGCAGAGTACAGTGATACACAACCTCCTTACCTATGGCCTCTAACATATAGATAGAATGATCTGTTGGATAGAAATTAGACCCACTAGAATAACAATCAGCAAATTAATGATCACCTTACACATTCATCTGTGCTGCCTGCTGAGCAAATGGTCGGAGGGTTCCCCCTAGGTTTGTCCTAGGTCCCAGGTCCAAAAGACAAGTCACACCAGTTTGGTGCACATGACATGTCAACACAAAGCATCTCCCATCTATTATGTGACACATGGCCCATCCCTCATTGTCAGAGGGGGGCAGTCAGTATCTCACTCAATCATCTAGCAATGGGACAGGGACGAATTTGCAGTGTACTCTCCCCCTTGTGGCTGCTGTGCTGCCTTCAAACACCCATCCAGCTCCGGGTAGGCCACCTCCAGAATGCAAGCTATTAGGGGGTCATGGTCCGACGGGTACCCCACCCACGCTGGGAAGGCACACCCAGCTGGGCCTCCGCAAACTCCCAGACCCAGCGTCTCAGGTCCTCCCACCTCTTGCAACAATGGGTGCTCCACCGGCTGTTGACCCCTAGGTTCCGCACCTTCTTGGCGATGGCTCTCCAAATCCTTTTCTTTTGATGGGCGTTGACCAACATGGATGCAAAAGACAGGACAAGAAATTATGTCAACAAGTTCCAAACAAAATGGCTGGGTCGCATACATGTCAGTATACCAAGATGAGAACATCCTGTCTTGCTGATCCTGCCCAAGTGTGGCACATAGCAGTCACTGAATACAGGGAGATGAATACAAACACTTTCCAAAATGCACCCCTACCCACCACCCAGCACAGGCCCTGCACTGACTAGGTAGGTCAACTGATATCTTATGGGACATGATCAGAAACACTATTAGACACATCATGGAAGGTAAACTCCTTTGCCATGAATGCATCAAAACATTCACAATCCGTAAGAATGATCCTCTGCACATAATCCCTACAGGCTACTGCCAGGGTAAAAACTCCCTGCGTTATTTCACTCAGGATGCAGTGGCAGTCCTGTGTAAGATTTGTCTGAGCTCCCTATGGGTGGCAAAAGAAATGCTGCAGCCCATATGAATCTCCTGGAACCCCAATACCCTGGGTACCTAGGTACCATGTACTAGGGAATTATAATGGTGTTCCAGTGTGCCAATTAGAATTGGTGAAAATGGTCACTAGCCTATAGTGATCATTTTAAAGGCAGAGACAGCATGAGCGCTGAGGTTCTGATTAGCAGAGCCTCAGTGACACAGTTAGTCACTACACAGGGACACACATTCAAGCCACAGACTATGAGCACAGGGGTCCTGGCTAGCAGGATCCCAGTGAGACAGGCAAAAAACAAGCTGACATACAAGTGAAAATGGGAGTAACATGCCATGCAAGATGGTACATTCCTACAGGGGTCAATGATTCTTTCACAGACAGATGCCATGCTTGTCATGTCTGATATGTGGGTAGTGATGCTGGTTCTCATTGTACAACAATTTGGTGTAATCCTGTTAGTGATTGCAAGGTCTGTCTCCCTGCTTCCAGCACGGTGCAGTTGTCAGCTACGAACACACTTAGAGGTTGACATGGAAATGGGTGAGAGACATTGGTGGGGACTATCCTGGGCCTTACAGGGACATTCTTGTGTGTAATTTGGAGACATTTCTCCATGATGTTTTGGACTGACTTCATTGTTGTCACTTGCAACACCACATGTGGGGCATGTCTACATGACCTTGCTACTACCTCCTTGACTCAATAAGGGCACGTGTTACTTGTAGAGCTGTAATTCATTGGGATGTGTCCATAGTGACATGTATGTTTCCATGTCACCTAATGAATGAATATCATTTTGGTACCAGTGTTGTCTGCATTTCCCTAGCAGCATCTGTTTTTGTTGATACATGATATCCGTGCAAGGTAGATGTGTGCATAGGACTGTGTCTGTGTAATTGGTAGGGTACCTTACAATGTTATCCAATAGTTGGCTACTGGTTCACTGTTTTGTGCTGGACGTGGCATAGGTTTGGGTTGGAGTGGTCACCTAGTTGTGGTATGGTTAGTGCAGTAGCTAGACATCTTTCCTGCTATTGTAGTCAGCTGTGATCAAGATTTGCTCATGTGTTACCTTTGTAATTCAAGGTGGCATGCATGGTTTTGTGTTGGCACATGATGGTGCCACAATGCTGTCAATTCATGTGGGGGGCTGTTAGACCTGACAGCCTTAGTGTGATCATCCATCAATTTTTTGCCTGCCTGCCTCCCTCCACTTTTCTGACACTGTTCTTGCTGGCTTTCGGACTCTGCGCACTATACCACTGCTAACCGTGCTAAAGTGCATATGCTCTCTCCCTTAAACATGGTAACATTGGTTCATTCCCAACTGACATATTTGGTTTACTTGTTAGACCCTAGCAAAGTGTACTACATGTGCCCAGGCCCTGTAAATTGGATGCTACTAGTGGGCCTGAAGCACTGGTTGTGCCACCTACATAAGTAGCCCCCTAATCATGTCTCGGGCCTGCCATTGCAAGGCCTGTGTGCAGTTTCACTACCACTTCGACATGGCATTTAAAAGTACTTGCCAAACCTTAAACTCCCATTTTTCTGCATATACGTCACCCCTAAGGTAGGCCCTAAGTAACCCATAGGGCAGGGTGCTATGTAGGTAAAAGACAGGACATGTACATGTGTTTTGTATATGTCCTGGTACTGGAAAACTCCTAAATTCGTTCCCACTACTGTGAGGCCTGCTCCTTTCACAGGATAGCATTAGGGCTACCCTCATATACTGTTTGAGTGGTAGATTCTGATCAGAAAGGTGTAACCAGATCATATTTAGTGTGGCCAGAATGGTAATAGAAAATTCTGCTTATGGGTGAGGTTGGATTTTTTATTACTATTTTAGAAATGCCACTTTTAGAAAGTGAGCATTTCTCTGCACTTAAAATCCATCTGTGCCTTACAGTCTGCCTCCAATCAACATCTGGGTTGGGCTGGTTGACAACTCCTTGTGCATTTCACCCAGGTAACCACAAACATAGGATGCTCATTCACATCTGCACTCACCTGCATGCTAAATGGGCTAATGACCTGCCCTCACACAATGGACTGCCAAGCCCCATACTGGGACCCTGGCAAGCAGACCTGTACTGAAAGGGGAATTTGTGCACTTCAAAACCACTCTTTGAAGTCTCACTTCAAAGGCATTTTGGGTATATTAACTGGATCTCTGACCCCACCAAATAAGACACTTCTGGACCTGAACCTGCAACTTGTCAAGAAGATCTTCCTGGCTGCCCAAAGGACTCATCTGGACTACTTTGCTGAGAAGGACTGCTGCCCTGCATTTGCCCAGCTGCCTTGCTGCCCTCTGACTTTGCCGAGAAGTGCTCTCCAAGGGCTTGGATTGATCTTGCCTTCTGTTTTCTGAAGTTTCAGGGCAAAAAAGACTTCATCTCTTCAAGAAACTCCTTGTGTGCGGCACAGCCTGCCGAAAATGATGTAGAGCCTACCTTGCAATGAGAAAATCACCGCACAACCGAACCAGAACGATGCAGCCCAACTTCCCAAGTGAAAATTCAATGCAGCCTCCTCTTGCGACTGGAAATGCGACACACAGCCCTACCGGATTGATGCACAGCAGAACTGGAATGACGCAGCCTGACTTCTCTAGTGAAGGATCGAAGCAGTGCCTGCTGTGTGGCAGAAAATCTGACGCATCCCTTACCAGATCGACATAACTCCTGTTACCGCACACCCACGATTTTTCCCGTATCATCCCTGGGCATCAAAAAGATCCCCGCAATGCAGTGAGGAAGAAAGACTGAGTGCCTGAAATCAACGCAAAGCCCCTTGCAGCATGGAAAGAAATGACGCATCGCCTGTGCCGTGCTGGAAATTCCGACACACACCCTATTTTTACACGCATCCCTTCCTCTGCGGTCTCTGTGCGTGTTATTTTTTACGCAAACCAGATACTTTGTGCAAACAAGAGACAACTGTTGATCTTTAAGACTCTTGTTAATCTTGCAAAAGTGATATCTCAACTTGTGCTTATTGAATCTTTATCGTTTTGATCTTAATTTCACCAGATAAATATCTTATATTGTTCTAAACCTGGGGGGTGTATTTGTATGGTGTTTTCACTGTGTTACTGTATGATTCATTGCTCAAATACTGTACACATTGCCTTCTAAGTTAAGCCTAAATGCTCAGTGCCAAGCTACTGCATCGGAGGTGACCAGAACTCTGATAGGAATATTTACCGGTGTTGGATTCCCAAAGGAGATTGTCTCTCACAGAGGCACAAACCTCACATCTGTATGCATTAAGTCCATATGGGATGTGCGGGGGTGACCTACAAGTTCACCACACCCTATCATCCTCGATATAATGGTGTTGTGGAAAGGTTTAACAACACCTTAAAAGGCATGATCACAGGCCTCCCTGAGGTCATGAGGTGTAAGTGGGACGTCCTCTTACCATGCCTTCTCTTTGCTTTCAGAGGTGTACCCCAGATGGGAGTGGGGTTCAGCCCCTTTGAACTTCTCTATGAGTACTCTGTCAGGGAACCCATAAGCATTGTAAAAGTGGGGAATCATCTGGCCAAGAGACCTCCAGTCATGACACTACTGACACATAGGGGACCAGTGGCCTGGAGGGCGAGGGGAGTGCAATGGGGAGACCAAACATTCATCAACATCATTGGATTCTTCCTCCAGTGACCACTCCCTAGTGGTGACAGACCCATCTGGGACCACCCCAGTACCATCTTTGTTCAACACCCCCGTTCTATCACTGCCCTCCCTGTTGCTCCTCACACAGTTGGTCGTGCCCGCTTATCCAAGAGGTTGGGCGTCTCCTTTGACGCAGGCACCTCTGCCCTAGCACCGGTTACCTCTGCTGCCCTCAGTGAGCAGGTCATTGACCTCCTGAGGTCAATCTCTGTCGGTCAATCCACCATTGTGAATGCCATCCAGAGACTGGCAACACAACTCCAGCAGACAAACGCGTTCCTGGAGGACATTCATGGTCCAATGGCTGGCCTACAGAGTTCTTTTCAGGCTCTGGCCTTCACACTGACGGCAGCTAGTCACTCCCTTGTCTACAGTGCCCCCTCCACCTTCCTATTCCCAGTCCAAATCCCCCTTCCACGACCCAGCCAATGCACAGAGACAGACACACATGTATCCACCTCAACATACAAGGGAAGCGCAGACAAACCCAAGCACCATAAGATACACCACTTGCACACACACAAACAACATCCACCTGCAGACACAGCAACAGGATGGACTTGCCCTGACACCCCTATCATCCCCAGCATAACACACACAATATCAGGCACACCTACAGACACCACATCAACAGTCACCGATACAGCCACCACACCCATGCTACTCAAAGACACCACCCCAGCAGACCCTTAGACATCAACCCCAGTCACCACACCTGCAGACAACACAACCATAAACACACCTACATGCAGCACATCCACCATACCTGCAGTCACCACCCCAACAGACACCCACCCACCCACCACAGCAACCTCCAGCACCACCACCCTCCCTCAGCCCAAAACATCTAAATGCCCTCACTCACCCACCACGCACAAGCACACCTCCCACAAACATGCACCGAAGACATCCACTCCTACACGTCAGACAACCACTCCCTCAACCTCCAAATTCCCACAGCCTACAGATTCCCACCCCTGTGTGTCTAAAAAACATTTTCTTTGTGACCTTGATCTTACCCCTGTTGCCCCAACCCCTTTGATACCACCCAAAATAACTGTTACCCTTCCAAAGGACATCCTTCCACCTGCATGGCCTTCCCTGTCCCCTGCAAGCACCCATGCCCCTCCTCAGGCCAAGAAGAAGCCTACCCCTCCCAAGATGGTTCCCCCTACCAAGCCAAAACCCAAACTCACCTCTCCCAAGCCCAAACAACCTCCCTCCTCCATCCCCCCAGATAATCCTTGAGTTGCCTGCTTTCTTAATGCCACTACCTGTGAATATTACATGGCAGTCAGGAGAGGTTGGGGCCTAATATAAAGCCTTTTGGTTTTCAGCCTTTGGACTGGCCTATGGCCTTTAATAGACTTCTTTATTATTAAAGGCAACCAATTGTTGTTTTTTGCATACACCTTTGTCCTGCATTCCCTTCCCTAGGTTTCTGTTGTTCCAGGCTCACACTGAGGGAATGCAGTGTAGCGGTCAGACCAAGTGCCTCGGCAACTGGAGATACAGGTTCAAGCCTTGGCGCTGGTGCAACGTCCTGTGATTCTGGGAAAATCACTTAATCTCCCTGTGCTCACGGACAATTCCTTGAGACCCTGTGCTATATAAAGCTACATTTACATTGTTTGTTTATGCTGCTTGCTGCTCCATGTTGTATTTTTTGCAGTTTGTGTGCAGTGCTGTTGTTCCACAAGGTTGGTGTGTGTGTTGTGTGATGGGTATGTGTATGTTGCTGAAATGCTGATTTCATGGCATTGTGTTGTGTTTGTAGTGGTATGTGTTTCTTTTTGTGATGTGCGATGTAGGCATGTATGGTGTATGACTTGTCCTATGATATGGCTATTGTCTAAATGTGGTGTGTGTGTTCTTGAGTTTTGTCAGTGCTGACACGGATTGTGTTGAGTTGTGGTAATTTGCTTTGCATTTGTGTGTGCATGTGTCTATTTACACGTGTGTCTCTCTGAGCTGGTTGGTGTAGGGATGTGTCCCATGGAGTGTGAGTTGTGTATGCTTTGTTGCCTTGCCCTTCACCCATTATGGGACTGTGCATGACAATTGATGTTGGTATTGCTTGTCCCTGGGATCCAATTGTAAGCAATTCCTGTGCATATGTTTTGAGGGGTCTTGTTCAAAGTGATATGTGTCCCAGTTCAGCCTCCTTCCATGTATGGTCCTTCTGCTCCCATCGCAACTGTGCAGGTCTTGTTGTGGTGGTGTGCTTTGCGTCATTTGTCTATGTGTCTCTGGATGTATTGTGCATGGCATTGTGCTTCCATTGTCTAATGTATTTGTGTGATGTGTGTGTGCAGGGTTGTTTGATGGTGGTGTGGTGTCTTCCATGTCACATGGTTGCATATGAATGTTGTATGTGTGGGAAGTCCCTGACCAGTGTTTGATATGAGTGTGTGGAATGTATTTGTATGTGTGCAGTAGTTGTGGTGTGGTTGCTGTGTGTGTGTAGGTTGTGTGGCCTTCAGTGTCCCTGAGCCTGTGCTGTATAGCCCTGTTTATATGTGTAGTATTGCCATGCAGTGTGTGTGTGTGAGCTGACTGAAGTGTGAGTGTTGTGAATGTGTGTGAGTACTTGCTGCAGTATGTGAGTGTGTGTGTGTGTGTATAGAATGATAGGTGTAGCAGCAGCCTGTCACCCCCATGATGTGTTTGTCAGTGCAGCGTGTTGTGCAGCGTACAGGCAGGTGTGTGTACTTACTGTTGGTGTGGTCCATGTCGGTGTTGATTTTGTTGTCTTTCTATGAGCAGGAACAGCATCATGATGACGAGGAATGGCTCCATGGCGGCTCCGGACATGTATAGCCGCCTGCAGGGGAGTCTCTACATTTATGCTGTCCGTTTCCGCCTCCTGATACATGGTAGTTGGACCGCCGCAGTCACATTGGCGGTGTGCAACCTTCCTATTAGGTCCGGCAGAAACATGGTCTCCGCTGGCCTGTTTGTAGTTTAGACAGACTATGGCGATCTGTGCTGCCTGGCGGTGGTGGGAGACCGCTGGCGGTCTTCTGAGGCCTCCACCGCCAAACTCATAATATGGTGGTCCACTCCGCCAGCCTGTTGGTGGTTGGACTGCCACCGCCAAGTCAAAATCAGCCCCTTTGTCCTTCTTGAAATTTCAAACAAACTTGTCTTCTAGCAGTCATGATTTGTTTACACTTAAAGCCAAAAAGAGTAGAACCAAATGACAATTAGGGATTCAAACCTACACCCAATGTTATATTTTCTTTATCTTAGAAGCAAAGGTTAAAAATGGGATTCTGAGTTTCACTGGGTCTGGTGGTGCAATGAACAAAAGCATCAATTGCTAGATTCAATGTTTGCCCTTATGGTCACAGTTTCAAACCTCTGTGGCTTAAAACAGCTTTTCATCCTTTTGTGGTCAATAAAATAAGTACAATTGAATCGGGAAACAATAAACATATGTTATTTCAGTGCCATGCTAGCCCTCAGGGTGAAAGTTGTGGTTTACAAATACTTATTATGTTTATTTGACAACACAGCATTTCCCTCCCTGTCATGATTTACACAGAAAAAGGAAAACATTTTGCTGGTTATATAAGAATACAAAGACAAGATTGGTTACATCGTATCTCTATGTTAATTTGTACTTTCCAACAATAAAATTTCCTTGAGTTATTTGTAACCATGCATGAGTTAGAAGTGTTAAATCAGCTGGTTTATTGTTGCTAAAGAGCATTCAATGAAATACTTATCTGAACAGTTACAAATTTGCCCTATTCCTGTAAGTAGCTTCTGAAACCTAATGGTTGAGTAGCTGGGGGATGTACTGTTTTACATTTGCGTTTTATTTTTTATACTTTCAATTATGAATACACGAGTACATTGGTCTTGTACAGTTATGCATTTTATCTTCCAGTTGTTTTAACAAACCTTAGCACTCTTTTATTGTACATGACAATGATTGTCTCAATAATAAAAATTATTACTGACACTACTAGTAAATTGTTACTACACCTACTGCTAATGGTCTTATTATATATGAAATGTCACAGACTTCTCATAAGTCAAGCATTATTTATTATAAGAAAATATAATGAAAAATAAAAAACATGTCACTGCATGATTTGAATGCAGTGTTTGCAAATAACAAGTCCTCTACAAAATTAACCCCTTCGCTGCTAGGCCTTTTCCCCCTCAGGTGCCAAGCCTTTTTTTGGCTATTTGGGGCAGTTCGCGCTCAGGCCCTCGTAATGTTTTGTCCACATAAGCTACTCACGCCAATTTTCTGTTCTTTTTTTCCAACATCCTAGGCATTCTAGAGGTACCCAGACTTTGTAAATGTTCTGAAAATGGCATCAACAAAGGGTTTGTGGTGCTAAAATCACCATAATCTCAGATTTTAGGATCAGGCAGACTTGAATCAGAAAACCCAATTGTTCAACACAATTTTGGCATTTTACTAGGTCATACCCCATTTTTACTATTTAGTGACAGAAATGGGTGTGACACCAATGCTGGATCCCTGAAAGCTAAATATTTCTGAAAAGTAGACACAATTCTGAATTCAGCAAAGGGGAATTTGTGTAGATCCTACAAGTTGTTCCTACAGAAAATAACAGCTGAAATTAAAAAATATTGAAATTGAGGTGAAAAAACAGCCATTTTTCTCCACGTTTTACTCTTTAACTTTTTCCTGCGATGTCAAATTTTTGAAAGCAATATACTGTTACATCTGCTAGACTCATTTGGTTGCAGGCTATATAGGGCTTGTAGGTTCATCAAGAACCCTAGGTACGTAGAACCAATAAATGAGCTGTACCTTGCAATGGGTTTTCATTCAATACTGGATATACAGCAATTCATTTGCTGCAATATAAAAAGTGAAAAATAGGTATCAAGAAATCTTTGTATTTCCAAAATAGGCACAACATAAGGTGATGAGAAGCAGTGGTTATTTGCACATCTCTGAATTCTGGGGTGACCATACTAGCATGTGAATTACTTTGCATTTCTCAAATACACGTCTTTTTTACACACTGTCTTACATTTGGAAGGAAAAAATGTAGAGAAAGACAAGGAGCAATAACACTTGTTTTGCTATTCTGTTTTCCCCCAGGTCTCCTGATAAAAATGGTACCTCACTTGTGTGGGTAGGCCTAACGTTTGCGACAGGAAACACAACATGGACACATCACATTTTTACATTGAAATCTGACATGTTTTTTGCAAAGTGCCCAGTGGTAGATTTTGGCCTCTAACTCAGCCGGCACTTAGGGAAACCTAGCAAACCTGGCACTTTTTAAAACTAGAAACATAGGGAAATCCAAGATAAGGTGACTTGTGGGGCTCTGACCAGGTTCTGTTACCAAGAATCCTTTGCAAACCTCAAAATCTGGCCAAACAAACACTTTTTCCTCTCATTTCGGTGACAGAAAGTTCTGGAATCTGAGAGGACCCACAAATTTCCTTCCACCCAGCATTTCCCCAAGTCTCCTGATAAAAATGGTACCTCACTTGTGTGGGTAGGCCTAGCGCCCGTGACAGGAAGTGCCCTAAAACACAACGTGGACACATCAAATTTTCCCAAAGAAAACAGCTGTTTTTTGCAAAGTGCTTTGCTGTGGATTTTGGCCTCTAGCTCAGCCGGCACCTAGGCAAACCTAACAAACCTGTGCATTTTTTAAAACTAGATACCTAGGGAAATCCAAGATCGGTGACTTGTGGGGCTCTCATCAGGTTCTGTTACCCAGAATCCTTTACAAACCTTAAAATTTGGCCCCAAAAATACTTTTTCCTCTCATTTCGGTGACTGAAAGTTCTGGAATCGGAAAGGAGCCACAAATTTCCTTCCACCCAGCGTTCCCCCAAGTCTTCTGATAAAAATGGTACCTCACTTGTGTGGTTAGGCCTAGTGCTCGTGAAAGGAAATGCCCCAAAACACTATCTGGACACATCATAATTATCAAATACAAAATTACCTGTTTTTGCAGGGGGAGCACCTGCGTTTTTGGTCCTGAGCTCAGCAGCCATCTAGGGAAATCTACCAAACGCAGACATTTATGAAAACTAGACACCCGAGGGAGTCCAGGGAGGTGTGACTTGCGTGGATTCCCCAATGTTTTCTTACCCAGAATTCTCAGCAAACCTTAAATGTAGCTAAAAAATCACTTTTTCCCCATATTTCTGTTTGGGATCACCACACTGGGACAAATTTCCTACCACCCAATGTTCCTCTTAGTCTCCCATTCAAAATTATACCTCACTTATGTAGGTGGGCCAAGTGCCTGTGACAGGGAAGAGCCAAAAACATGTCATAATTGAGGGGGAACCTAAGCGGGTTAAAAAGGGCAGTTTGAAAAAAAACATTTTTAGGCTGACAAGTGTAGCAGAATTTTTATTGGTATAGATGAGGCAATGTTGGGTGTTAGGAATTTTGTGGATTCCTACAGATTCCGGAAGGTTCCATCATAAAAATGTGGGAAAAATGTGTGATTTCCAGCAAAGTTGGAGGTTTGCAGGGCATTGTGGGTAAGAGAATGGTGCGGGTGCATGTGAAGCACATCACCCTGGAATCAACCAGGTGTTTAGTTTTCAGATGTGTCTAGGTCTTGTGGATTTTTCTACATGGCAGTGTCTCAAAGTCAAAAAAGTGCAGCCCTCACCATTCCAAGTGGGACGATTTTGAGAGTTACCAAGCTCTCATGGCCCAAATGTAAAACCAAAACCCCAAATAATCAAATAACCTCTTGCTTGCCATGGGATAAGATGTTTTTGTGTGTGGGTGAGAGCTGAAAGACTGTTACCCCCTTCAGTTGGGGGCATATGGGTCTTCCAAAAATAGGCTGATCTGCCCCCGAGGGAGGCAGATGCCAACAGTAATGTGCCCCCATGGGGAGCAACTGTTGACCAAGGGGCTGCCCCCCCAAACAAAACACACACATACAAACACACCAATCCCTGGTGTCTAGCACTCCACATATAAAAAAAACAAATAAACAAAAAAAAAATTATATTAGGCTTATCTGCCCCTGGGGGGGCAGAAAAGGCCTAAAAATATTCTCCCCTTCCCCCCCCCCGGGTAGCGGCCCTTGCCCAAGGAGCAGCTCCCCTTATGTGTAAGGAAAAATAAAAATCCCTGGTGTCCAGTGGTTTCTGCCCCCCGAGAGCAGATCAGCCTATTTTTATTAGGCTGATCTGCCCCCAGGGAGTGCAGCAATGGCCTAAAAACAATTTGGCCCCCAGGGAGCGACTCTTCCCTAAGGGGTCGCTCCCTACACATAAAAGAAAAATAATCCCTGGCCTAATTATATTATTTCATTATTTGGCCCCCTGGGGAGTGGCCTTTGCCCAAGGGACCGCTCCCCTAATCGGGCAGCAGAAATGCTTGCAGAGACATGAAAGGACAGGAAACGCTTTTCCTTTCCTTTCATGCCTCTGCTGGCCCCTTCCTCCCGAGCGGAAGAGAAATGCTTTTGCATTTCTCTTCCGCATCTTCAGCGTGATGAGAGGTGACCTCTGATGAGGTCAGCACGCGATCTCGTGCTGATGTAATTAGACGTCACCGGATGGACTGGGGGGTCGGGCAGAAGGGAAGTTATTTCACTTCCAGCACTGACCTGGGCGGGTGGGTGGGAGGGGCTGACCTCGGGGGAGCACTAGCCACTTCCCCCCGAGGGCCAGTGACAGAACATGATGGTTATGTCCGTGGCGCCAGAGAGGCGCTGCCATGGACGTAACCATTATGTTAATGGCCGGCAAGGGGTTAATCCAAAATAAAGTTTGCAAAATGAGTGTTCTTTTGAGAGAAAATGTTCATACACATCCATCCACTTTAAATAGTAATTTGGAAAATGTTCACAATTCCACTATCATTGGAAAATGTATTCTTTTATTGTAAAGTTCCAAGAAATGTTCATGCAATCTAGTTTCAGCTGATGACTCTTTACTCTGATTTTGGCTACTCCATTTGAAGGAAATATGCGGCACATTTAAGAGCCCCTAGCGCCTCCTTGCGCTACATTAGCGTCATTGTTTGTACGATAATGTGGCCCAACGAGGCCAAAATCGTGGGGCCAAATTTACAAAGTGGCGCAGTACATCCATTGCGCCACTTTGTAACCGTTTGCTCTACTTTATGCCTGCACCAGGCATAATGCATGCAAAGGGTGCATTCCCCCTACAGGGGGGCTGCAAAAATGGTGCTTTAACTCCTGCTCAGAGCAGGTGTTAAAAGAAGGTACACCATTGTTTACAATGGGCCTCAATGGGCTTTGCAGGATTAGCGTCAACATTTCTTACGCTAATCCTGCAAAGCTCTGAACTAGCGTCAGACATTTTGACACTAGTTCTCTAACTACCACCATAGAGCGCCGTATCTTAGATATGGCGCACACATGGTGGCATTAGGGGGGCACTAAGGGGCACAACAAAAATGGTGCTACACCTAGTGCAGCGCCACTTTTCTTAAATCTGGACCTATATGTATAGGTATGTGGTATTTGGACAGGACACAACTAGTTGAAAGGGAGCAAGGCACAGTATTGCTTCAAAAGCAATCATAAACTCGATGAGTGACTTTGGGGGAGCTAGATTCTGAGGGTAGAAATGATTTGCTACTGATGAATTTTCCTCCAAAGACTTTAGAGATGGGGTTCCAGATCTTGGGTGCATAGTTGAAGTGTAGCTCCCTTATTTTTTTAATTTGTTCCCAGCTTGATGATATCCTGGCTGCAAGTGTACTGAGCCATCATAGATGAGGAGCTTGGCACCCATATGAGTGACTATTTTGATCACATTAACTTTGTAGATTATTCAGCAGGTTTGAAGCTGTTGAAGGCAGCAATGGCCAGCAATTTACTGGCTAGACTGGTAGCAGAGAGGATACATTATGGGCAAGGTTAAAGAATATATAGGAATATGTACCATTTTTACAAAGAGTGGTAAAAGGGTGGCCATTACAAAACTGCGAAAAAAGGCTATGGCCCTCATTATGACTTTGGCTGTCTTCTCAGAAGACTGCCAAAGCTGTGTGTGCCAGAAGACCGGAGGTGCGGGCGGTCTTCGGACCACCATATTACAAGTATTGCAGGATTTCTGCCACATTTTGTGTGGAAATTCTGCAGTAGTCATGCTGGCGGTCGGAGGCGCTCTGGCGGTTCCACCACCGGCCACGCCCCGCCAGTATGATTCCACCAGCCGTAGTATGTACAATATATGGCCTGGCGGTGTCCTGCTAGCAAGGCGCTGATGGTGGTGGAAGCGCTCCTACCCTTTGCTGCCGGATGACCTCCTTCCCGGACCAGGTAAGTTGATTATCCAACAGGGGAGAGGGTGTGGGAGGTTGGGGTGTATTGTGTCTGTGTGTGTGAGTGTGAGTGTGTGGTGTCTGCGTGTGTGCATGAATGTGTGTATACATGTGTGTATGTGAGTGTGATTGTTGTGATGAATGTGTGTTTGTCTGCTTGTGAGTATGCATGCTTGCGTGTGAGTATGCATGTTTGTCTGCAAGTGAGTATGTGTGTTTGGATGGGTGTGAGTATGTGTGGTTGAATGCGTGTATGAATGGATGCTTGTGAGTGAATGCATGTATGAATGTTGAAGTGAATGCTTGTATGGACGCGTGTGAGTGAATGCGTGTATGTAAGTGTAGTGAATGAGTGTATGCGTGGTGAGTGTGGGTGTCTGTGTGCTTGTGCATGGATGTGGGGCGGAGGGCTCTGTGTCTGGAGGGGGAGAGGGGAGGGGGGCTGTGTCTGGAGAGGGAGGGGGTTTAGTTCTCACTGGGGAGGTGGGGGAGTCATCTACCATTGACCGGGAATTTTTTCCCTGTCACCGGTAGCCTTACCGCCATGGTTTTTGTGGCGGTGCTACCGCTGTGGAAACCCTGGTGGAAAGGCAGCTCCTAATACCACTGGCGGTCTTTTGTGGACCGCCGGGACCTGCCCCGCAGTTCCGGCTGCCCTGGCGGTATGAGTGGAGATGTGGCGAGTTGGCAGAGGCCAACCCTGCATACTCATAATGAGGCGGTCTTCACCACCAGCCTGTTGGGATGGGACCACCACCTTTACCCTCGCGGTCAGAAGACCGCCAGGGGCATAATGACCCCCTATGTGTACCCGAATGCTGCTAGCAAATATCACAATAGTAATGCAAACATGTTTTTAATGTTGAAAAATGAATGCAATACCTTAGAGAATTAACATGTAGGAATTAAAAGAAAAATAATGTTTTTAAAATGCAGAGAAATGTACTAAGCAGTCGTACTAGTTACACATATTAGGCTTGAATAGCTGAAGCAACATTTTGTGACAAACTGACCTGGTTCAAGAAATTGAATTGTTATATTTTTTTACCTTCTCTTAGGCATATTGTTTATAATACACAGCAGTTGAGTTAAAATGCTGTTGTTTAACCCTGCACATGTTTTTGCTTACACAAAGGACACTGAAGACTTAGGGGGTCATTCCAAGCTTGGCGGGCGGCAGGAGCCGCCCGCCAAGCGGGAACCGCCAGAAGACCGTACCGCGGTCAAAAGACCGCGGCGGTCAGTCTGGGTTTCCCACTGGGCTGGCGGGCGACCGCCAAAAGACCGCCCGCCAGCCCAGTGGGAAACACCCTTCCACGAGGAAGCCGGCTCCGAATGGAGCCGGCGGAGTGGAAGGGGTGCGACGGGTGCAGTAGCACCCGTCGCGAATTTCAGTGTCTGCTAAGCAGACACTGAAATTCAAAGTGGGGCCCTCTTACGGGGGCCCCTGCAGTGCCCATGGCATGGGCACTGCAGGGGCCCCCAGGGGCCCCATGACACCCCATACCGCCATCCTGTTCCTGGCGGCCGAAACCGCCAGGAACAGGATGGCGGTCGGAATCTCCATGGCGGCGCAGCAAGCTGCGCCGCCATGGAGGATTCCCCTGGGCAGCGGAAAGTCGGCGATACACCGCTGACTTTCCGTTTCTGGCCGCGGCTGTACCGCCGCGGTCAGAATGCCCAAAGGAGCACCGCCAGCCTGTTGGCGGTGCTCCCGCGGACCCCGGCCCTGGCGGTTTTTACCACCAGGGTCGGAATCACCCCCTTAATGAATAAATAGCTTGTATTTTAGTGAGGTAATGTAGAAGCTTATACTTTGAAATGCAGCTTCTTGAAGGCAAATGAATGGCAAAAAAGGTAGTAAGCTTATACAATCTAGTTGATAAAACTGTTTCATTCGACATTGCTGTCTGAGGATTATTGTATTCCTGGTGAGAAGACAAATGAAAGTTCCTGTTCCCATGAAGACATCAAAGGGTGATTCACTGACTGAACTACGAAGAAGCAACATGTTGCAAATTCTTCGATTATACTGTCTATAATAGTGTGTGTTCCTAGAGTAGGTCAGACTCATTCATATGTCACTTTCTCCTGCCCTAATATATGTTGCTCATGTGGAGACTCTACTGGATTTCTTGAGCTTCTCTTTAAGGGAAGTTCTGCTTTTGATTCATTCTGATATTTGACACTGAAGCTTTATGCTTTGATCTCTATAATTGTAGCTCCTTATGGGTTCTGCCTCACACCTTACTTTCTCTTTTCTCCTAACCTTCCTCATTCTTAGAATAGGGATTATTTCCTTTCTGGAGCACACTTTATGCATTGCTTATGAATTATTGATTGCTCATTTTTGATCATTGACTAAACTGATGATTTATATTGATAATCAATAAAGATGAGCTATTAAAAGATTTGATTAATAAAGCTTTTGAACTCACATCAGTGCTCATTATTGACTGAGAGGAAAATTGAACCTGTGATAATAAAGTAACTTGTGTGCAACTCCTGGTTAATCTCACCTAACGTCAAAGGTCAATACAGCCCAGAAAGCGGGGATTTCTCCCTGATGAGTTGGTAAGCTTTACCTCGAAAAGCAATACTTAAACCAGGATTCCCGCTCCAGCAATGGTAACAAACTACATAACACACATTACAAAAGCCTGACTGCAACAGCCTAAACTCTTGTTGCAAACCTGGCAAAATAGCTATTTTTGACATGTAGGAAGCCCTGCTTTTACACATTAATGACTCATCTTTAGGTCCAACTTGTTGCCTGCTAGTTAGAGTGCCTGATATTTAAAATTGGAATATCAGTGACATTAAAGATAGTATGTTCCTCCAATGACTAGCCCCAAAATCTATTTTCACTGGTAGGGCTCTAGTTGGATCCTAGAAAATTGCAAAGTACAGATTATAAACTTTAATCTGTGACCTTTGAAAGGAAACAGCTAAAATAGTCATTCAAAGGATATTTTACGGACTTGTTAAAAGTCTGGTTCATTGGTGAATTCTGAGTTTTAATTAAATATTTCTGAAAAACAACTTTTAGAAAATACCATTTTCCTTGCCTGAAGCTCCTGGAGGCTAATTTGCTTTAGCTCTCTAGCATCTGCCTAGGAAGTGCTTGACTTTAATGAGGTGTTAACATTGCACCAAAAGTAGAACAATGGCTTTGGCCTGGTGCCATGATGGACTGGTATGGGGCAGTTGTTGCCTATTGGCGCAGGAAAGACAGTAGGGGTGGATCCAGGCACTTCATTAACTTGAAAGGGATAGAGGGGAGGCCATGTGATTGATAGTTTAGTGTGAGGAGAGACCTAGAGTTGGGAAAGCATTTGTCCCCAATGCACACAGTTGCTAGGCTGGTTATGAACCAAGTGGGAGGGTAGCTACCCCCAGAACTGGTTTGGAGTGGGCACATTGGAGGACACTGTTCGTTTACCTGGTCACGCATGGAGGTGGACACAAGAGCTATACACAGGAAGAAATCATTTTTCCCTCTTGGACTTTAGGAGTGAAGGACATTGTGGAATTGATTGCAGTGGAGTAAACAGAAACTGTTAAAAATCTGGGTATTATTGCCCCTGGGACCTTTTTCTTATTGGTTAGGTAGTGTCCGGGAGTCACCACACTTACTGGCAAGTGTCAACCATAAATGTGACTACCCAAGCTCCTCTCCTCAGAACTGGACCTGCACACTGATTGCTGAAATGTGAGAGGACCCCTGAAGGACTGGACCTCCTCCTTCTTACGCCCAGAACAAAGAAATTATCTCCAATGGTCAAGTGGTTGACCTCATGGGTGGCCTCAGAGAAACAACAAGCTGAAAGATGCCCTTTTCCTGATACGATCAGTATCAACTGGACCTGGACTGGCATTTCTGCTGGTTTCTGCCACATTGAGTCCTGGCCCCTAAGTGTTGAGCCTTAGAAGGTACCAGGAGTAACTGCTCCAGAAACCCTAAAAAGTTGGGACTTAGAAAATGTTCAGACTTCTAAGGCCTCCCGTGCTGTTAGGAGGACCTCACTGCAAAGATGTCCAATTTTGGTGCACCTACATTGGATATAGCTTCAGAATTTCTCTGCTGAAGGATATTGAGCTCCAAAATAAAGGCTAAGTCAGAAGGTAACATTTTGGACTGGGAGGAACTCACCTGGTGTATCTGACCTGCACCCCACTGCAGTTGGCCTGAAATTGCACCTACAAGCTATCATTGGTGCTTATGTGATATTTTTACCTAGAATTTTAAAGAATCACATCTCTGGTTACCCTTGTTGGATGTTTGATGTTTTGTTGTCATTTAGTTTATTAACCCCTACGCTGCCAGGCCTTTTCCCCCTCCTGTGCCGAGCCTTTTTTTGGCTATTTGGAGCAGTTCGCGCTTAGGCCCTAATAACTTTTTGTTCACATAAGCTACCCGCGCCAAATTTGCGTCCTTTTTTTCCAACATCCTAGGGATTCTAGAGGTACCCAGACTTTGTGGGTTCTCCAGAAGGAGGCCAAGAAATTAGCCAAAATACATTGAAAATTTCGTTTTTTTCAAATAAATGGGAAAAAGGGGCTGCAGAAGAAGGCTTGTGGGTTTTTCCCTGAAAAGGGCATCAACAAAGGGTTTGTGGTGCTAAAATCACCAGGTTCCCAGCTTTCAGGAACAGGCAGACCTGAATCAGAAAACCCAATTTTTCAACACAATTTTGGCATTTTACTGGGACATACCCCATTTTTACGATTTTTTGTGCTTTCAGCCTCCTTCCAGTCAGTGACAGAAATGGGCATGAAACCAACGCTGGATCCCAGAAACCGCAACATTTCTGAAAAGTAGACACAATTCTGAATTCAGCAAGGGGTAATTTGTGTAGATCATACAAGGGTTTCCTACAGAAAATAACAACTGAAAAAGAAAAATATTGAAATTGAGGTGAAAAAAACATCAATTTTTCTCTACGTTTTACTCTGTAACTTTTTCCTGCAATGTCAGATTTTCGAAAGCAATATACCGTTACGTCTGCTGGACTCTTCTGGTTGCGGGGATATATAGGGCTTGTAGGTTCATCAAGAACTCTAGGTACCCAGAGCCAATAAATGACCTGCACCCTGCAGTGGGTTTTCATTCTATGCCGGGTATGCAGCAATTCATTTGCTGAAATATAAAGAGTAAAAAATAGCTATCAAGAAAACCTTTGTATTTCCAAAATGGGCACAAGATAAGGTGTTGAGAAGCAGTGGTTATTTACACATCTCTGAATTCCGGGGTGCCCATACTAGCATGTGAATTACAGGGCATTTCTCAAATAGACGTCTTTTTTACACACTGTCTTACATTAGGAAGGGAAAAATGTAGAGAAAGACAAGGGGCAATAACACTTGTTTTGCTATTCTATGTTCCCCCAAGTCTCCTGATAAAAATACCTCAATTGTGTGGGTAGGCATAGCGCCCGCGACCGGATATGCCCCAAAACACAACGTGGACACATTACATTTTTTCATTGAAAACAGTGCCTACCTGTAGATTTTGGCATCTAGCTCAGCCGGCACCTAGGGAAACCTACCAAACCTGTGCATTTTTGAAAACTAGAGACCTAGGGGAATCCAAGATGGGGTGACTTGCGGGGCTCTGACCAGGTTCTGTTACCCAGAATCCTTTGCAAACCTCAAATTTTGGCTAAAAAAACGAATTTTCCACATATTTCGGTGACAGAAAGTTCTGGAATCTGAGTGGAGCCACAAATGTCCTTCCACCCTGCGTTCCCCCAAGTCTCCAGATAAAAATGATACCTCACTTGTGTGGGTGGGCCAGGTGCCTGCAACAGAATAAGGCCCAAAACTTGCAGAGATAGAGGGGATAGCACAGCGAGTTTATAAGGACATATTCTTTTATACATCTTTAGACTGACTCTGCTTTGGGGACCCACATAAGTGAGGTGTCATTGTACTTGGGAGTATGAGGGGAACACTGGGGAGTAGGAATTTTGTGCTGGAGTGGTGATCCTACGAAGAAAAGTCAGGAAAATATGCTTTTTAAGCAAATTTTGAGGTTTACAGAGGAGTCTGGGTAAGAAAATGTTGGGGAATCCACGCAAGCCACAACTCCCTGGACTCCTTGGGGTGTCTAGTTTAAAACAATGTCTGGGTTTGGTAGGTTTCCCTAGATGAAGGCCGCACACAGGACCAAAAACATAGGTGCCCTCTCCCCCCCAAACACAGGTAGTTTTGTAATATATAGTTTTGATGTGCCCACATACGTCCGTGATGTGTCAAACACTAAAATTTTGAAAAGAAACACACTTAGGTTATGTGAAAAAGACCCCTCACCCACCAACCAAGTTGGTGGCATGCTTCATCATCGGGGTCCCACCTGAGGCACCTAGCGTGTCACAGGTGTGCTGCGACGCCTGATTACAGCGGAGCAGGTTTTGTCATTTTTACCACACATACTGGTTGGATTTGGCACGAGGGTGAGTGATGGTTCAGTGGATCAAATTTTACTAACAAGAGCTTTCACAAAAATGAAATGCACTGTTAGTAACTGAAAGGCAAAAAACTGAACCAATGACTCACAGCTCGTGAGCTGTAAAGCTGCGACAAGGCACCAACCGCTTTACAGTCCATTCACACAACTTTCATACATGACACACACAAGGCCATTCACACCGCCAGCCACGGGCCCAGCACATTACAACACTCACATCGACAGACAGCGCCACTCAAGGGCCCATCACTTACATACGCCCACATGCCTGATACAACAATCACACCAGCTGATGGGAGTGTGTGGACTGGTGTTTGGCTGGCAGAGTGTTGCAGTAGCCAACAGCAAGTCAATATGTACACTCTCAGCCAAGTCCCACTCCGCACACAATGGCATCATTTTTTTTTTTTTTAAACAGAGGAACCCCTAACTAAGTAGAAAGAATTACAAAACTACAAACACAAAAGCTCTGACTAAGAACATGACAGAAATGCTAACCATGAAAATAAACACATGAAAATACAAAACAGACATGAGTTTACACTCATGGTTGTTCCCAGAAATTCTTCTGGGTGTGGTAATTCTTAAAACAACCACCGACACACAGCCCAGGCTTTGAAGGACAATCTGGGCAGTACATTCGAGTCTCCCTCCGGATACCTCTTCGAAAACACACTCTACATTTCTTAGCTGGAAAGTCTTTTTTGGGTGTGGGAGGAATGTGCTCAGCAAAGTGGCGATCTTTCAATCTAGCCACATCCTCCACCACTGCTTCTCTAGGAACTCTGGCCTGTTCCACCACAATAAGGCTCTCTATCACTGACTCCTGAAATTTCACAAATGTCATCTTTGACTCTGGAGACCTATCCCTAAACACAATAAAAGCATTGAAGGTTGCTAAGTGGAAGGGGTGAAGTGCTAACTTCTTATACCAAACGTAAGACTTACGAATAGCAGTATAAGGTTCCAACCTCTGGTCAACTCTATCTACACCTCCCATGTACTTATTATAATCTAAAATGCACACAGGTTTGCGCACTTCAGCAACCTGGCCCCAAACAGTCACAGGGGAAGTACTCTCCTCATGGATGGCACTTAGCATGTAGACATCCCTCTTGTCTGAAAATTTCAAAGCTAGCAGCTCCTCGTTCCGCAAGGCACAGCACTGTCCCCTCTCAAGATTTTTACAGACAAGCTCCCTTGGATAGCCTTTCCGGTTAGAACGGATTGTGCCACAAGCAACTGTGTCCACTCTAAACAATTCCTTGAACAACTGCACACCAGTGTAGAAGTTATCTACATACAAATGGTGACCTTTGTTGAACAGTCGTCTACCAAGATCCCACACAATTTTCTCAGTATCTCCAAAAGTGGGAGGACAACCAGGGGGGTCAATATTGGAATCCCTACCAGTGTACACACGGAAACTATACACATATCCTGTCCTACTTTCAGACAGCATATACAATTTAATTCCATATCGTGCCCTTTTGCTAGGAATGTACTGCCTAAAAACCAAACGACCCTTGAAGAGGACCAAAGACTCGTCCACACTTAACTCTTTGCCTGGAACATAGACCTCCGAAAACCGATCTACAAAATGATCAAGGACAGGCCTAATCTTAAAAAGACGGTCAGAATCTGGGTGATCTCGTAGCAAGACTAATGCATTGTCAACAAAATGCAGCATCCTAAGAAGAAGCAAATACCAATTACGACTCATGGTCGCTGGAAATATAGCTGTTGCCATCAAGGGACTAGTAGACCAATAAGAGGCCAGTGACGGCTTCCTTATCGACCCCATCAAAAAAGTCAAACCCAAAAACTTTTTAATCTCCTCCAAATTTGTGGGAACCCACTGGGCAGCTCTAGAGTGTGGCCTAAGTCTAGCAGCGTTGTCCCTCAAATGCTGCTCCGCATACAAATTAGTCTGCTCAACAATCTCTTCCAAAAACATATCATCCATGAATAACTCAAAGAAATTGATAGGCAAAAAGTTCTCTGTATTGGCGTTACACCCCGGGAGACCAGTAAAGGCAGGCAACTCTGGCTGCTCCATGTTTGGGGCAACCCAGACATCAGGTCTTATAACGGGAAACCTTTCAGCCCCAGGTTGCTGCACTATTGGCACATCAATGGCCTCCTCTAAAACAGGCCCTTCATTTGCACTGAGTGTGGCTTCATCATCAGAAGATTCCCTTCCAACAGAAACATCACTGCCAGAATCTCTGACTTCCTCCTCTGCCTCAGATGCAGAGTCCGTCTCATAGTCATGATCAGACTGTGACTCAAAAAGCATACCAACCACCTGCTGAGCGGTCATCCTGCGGCTAGCCATGATCTCTCCTTCTAAAATTAACTGGACAAATTCACCACCAACAACCAGCACTGTGTAAGACAAGTAACAAAGTGTAGCTTTGTTAGTAAGAGTTATAAACTCAAAAACTATACCGCTCACTTGCCTGAAAAAGCTTGATTCACCAGCAACTACACAGCAATCACCAATGATATCCCACTAAAAATAAAGAAAGAAAGGCAAATTAGAAAAAAGACAAAACAAATGTCATTGTGCACAAACCTAAGGACAATTTCACACACAATCCTGCATTTAGTACACCCCCTACAAACATGTCATTCATGCATGGCAACAATACTCCTTTGGAGTAAATTGTTTTTACTTACCTAAAACATGCAACTGTGCAAACTGCAGGTCAACCACCGCCAAAACCGCAAGGAGCCACAGCAAATAAAGCAAAAGCTTTGAACTAGAACAAAAAGGAGGAAAACATGTTTTATCACAAATGCAAAGACTTCTTCAGTTGACAAACACCCCACCATTAAACATTTAGAAATTGGTGCCTAAGTGGATTCTGCCATAGGGGCAGATGGGCCTACTAAAAAAATAGGCCTGTCTGCCCCAAGGAAGCTATCCCTGGTGTCTAAGTGGCATCTGCACCCCTTGGGGGCAGGTGGGCCTAAAAAAATAGGCCCATCTGCCCCCAGGGGGTGCAGAAATGGCCAACAGGTCAATGCCCCCCTTGGGGGGGCACCCCGTGACCAAGGGGACGCCCCCCCACAAAAATAAACAAATAAAAAAAATCCCTGGCGTTCTAGTGGTTTCTGCCCCCCTTGGGGGCAGATCAGCCTAAAAATAATAGGCTGATCTGTCTCCAAGGGGTGCAGAAATGCCCTGGGTACATGTGCCCCCAAAGTGGGGGGCGACCCTTGCCCAAGGCCCTCCCCATCCACTAACACACACACACACACTATCCCTGGTGTCTAAGTGGCTTCTGCCTCCCTTGGGGGCAGGTGGGCCTAAATAAATAGGCCTATCTGCCCCCAGGGGGTGCAGAAATGGCCAACAGGTCAATGCCCCCCTTGGGGGGGCACCCCGTGACCAAGGGGACGCCCCCCCACAAAAATAAACAAATAAAAAAAATCCCTGGTGTTCTAGTGGTTTCTGCCCCCCTTGGGGGCAGATCAGCCTAAAAATAATAGGCTGATCAGTCTCCAAGGGCTGCAGAAATGGCCTGGGTACATGTGCCCCCAAAGTGGGGGCGACCCTTGCCCAAGGCCCCCCCATCCACTAACACACACACTATCCCTGGTGTCTAAGTGGCTTCTGCCCCCCCTTGGGGGCAGGTGGGACTAAAAAAATAGGCCCATCTGCCCCCAGGGGGTGCAGAAATGACCAAGGGGACGCCCCCCCACAAAAATAAACACATAAAAAAAAATCCCTGGCGTTCTAGTGGTTTCTGCCCCCCTTGGGGCAGATCAGCCTAAAAATAATAGGCTGATCTGCCCTCAAGAGGGGCAGAAATGGCCCTAAAAGACATGCCCCCCAAAGGGGAGCGACCCTTGCCCAAGGGGGTGCCCCCCCATCCACTACACACACAATCCCTGGTGCCTAAGTGGCTTCTGCCCCCCGCGACAGGAAATGCCCCAAAACACAACATGGACACATCACATTTTTACATTGAAAACTGACGTGCTTTTTGCAAAGTGCCTAGCTGTAGATTGTGGCCTCAAGCTCAGCCGGCACCTAATAAAACCTACCAAACCTGCACAATTTTGAGAACTAGACACCTAGGGGAATCCAAGATGGGGTGACTTGTGGGGCTCTCACCATGTTCTGTTACCCAGAATCCTTTGCAAACCTCAACATTTCGCCAAAAAAACACTTTTTCCTCACATTTCGGTGACAGAAAGTTCTGGAATCTGAGAAGAGCTACAAATTTCCTTCCACCCAGCGTTCCCCCAAGTCTGCAGATAAAAATGGTACCTCACTTGTGTGGGTAGGCCCAGTGTCCGCGACAGGAAATGCCCCAAAACACAACATGGGCACATCACATTTTTACATTGAAAACTTACTTTTTTTTGGCAAAGTGCCTAGCTGTAGATTTTGACCTCCAGCTCAGCCGGCACCTAGGGAAACCTACCAAACCTGCACATTTTTAAAACTAGACACCTAGGGGAATCCAAGATGTGGTGACTTGTGGGGCTCTCACCAGATTCTGTTACACAGAATCCTTTGCAAACATCAAAATTTGGCCAAAAAAACAATTTTTCCTCACATTTCGGGATCCAGGGAGGTGTGACTTGCGTGGATACCTCAGTGTTTTCTTACCCAGAATCCTCAGCAAATCTCAAATTTAGCTACAAAAAATCAAATTGTTCCCACATTTCTGGGTGGGATCACCACACCAGGACACATTTCCTACCACCCAACGTTCCCCTGAGTCTCCCGGTAAAAATGATACCTCACTTGTGTAGGTGGGCCAAGTGCCTGTTACAGGGAAGAGCCAAAAACATTTACAAATTGAGGGGGAACCAAAGTGGGTCCAAAAGGGCAGTTTGAAAAAAAACATTTTTAGGCTGAAAAGTGAGGCAGAATTTCTATCGGTATAGATGAGACAATGCTGGTTGGTAGGCATTTTGTGGATTCCTGCAGATTCCAGTAGGTTCCATCACAAAAATGTGGGAAAAATGTGTGATTTCCAGCAAAGTTGGAGGTTTTCAGGGCATTGTGGGTAAGAAAATGGCACGGGTGAATGTGAAGCACACCACCCTGGACTCACCCAGATGTTTAGTTTTCAGATGTGTCTAGGTCTTGTGGATTATTCTACATGGCAGCGTCCCAAAGTCCAAAAAGTGCAGCCCTCACCATTTCAAGTGGGACAATTTTGAGAGTTAGCCAAGCTCTCATGGCCCAAATATAAAACCAAAACCCCAAATAATCAAATGTCCAATTGCTTGCCGTGGGATAAGATGTTTTAGTGTGTGAGGGGGGAGCTGAAAGACTGTTACCCCCTTCATTTGGGGTGGGGGCATAACCAGGCCTATACTGGTTGGCAGCCACCCCACAGTTTTTTTTTTTTTAAATTCCCTGGCATTTAGAAGACTTCCTGCTCACCGGGGTGTGGATCGGGGGTAATTGCCCCACCTGCCCACTGGTGGGCAGAACAACTTTGGCCCCATTTATTTGCAGTGGGGGTACGGCCATACCCCCACCCTCGTATATTGAAAAAAAATCTTCCTTGGTCTCTGGTTGGCTTTCTGCCCCCCTTGGGGGCAGATGGGCCTTCCAAAAATAAGCCGATCTGCCCCCAAGGGGGCAGATATAGCCAACAGTAATGTGCCCCCGTGGGGAGCGACTCTTGACCAAGGGCCTGCCTCCCCCAAACAAAACACACACACACCAATCCCTGGTGCCTAAGTGGTATCTGCCCCCAAGGGGAGCAGAAATTACCTAAAATAAATTTGCCCCTTGCCTAAGGGGTAGTTCCCCTTGCGTGAAATTGGCGCAAAAAAAAAATGCCTGGTGCCTAGTGGATTCTGCCCCCCATGGAGGCAGATCGGCCTAATAAAAATAGGCAGCTCTGCCCTCAAGGTGGGCAGAAATGGCTTAAAATAAATTTGCCCCCCAGGGGAACAACCCTTGCCTAAGGGGTCACTCCCCTTGCGTGAAATTTTCGCAAAAAAAAAAAAATCTCTGGTGTCTAGTGGTTTCTGCCCCCCCGGGGGCAGATTGGCCTAATAAAAGTAGGCTGATCTGCCCCCAAGGGGGACAGTAATGGCCCAAAGATAATTTTGCCCCCAGGGGAGCGACCCTTGCGTAAGGGGTTGCTTCCCACATATAAAAAAATAAAACAAAACAAAAAAATAATAAATCCCTGGTGCCTAGAGGTTTTGGGGCAGAAATGGCCTAAATCAAATCCCCCCCCCAGGAGAGCAACCCTTGCCTAAGGAGTCGCTCCCCTCAAGTGAAACTGACAAAAAAAAACAAATCCCTGGTGTCTAGTGGTTTCTGCCCCTTGGGGGCAGATTAGCCTAATATAAATAGGCCTATCTGCCCCCAAGGGGAGCAGAAACGGCCTAGAATTAATTTTGCCCCCAGGGGAGCGACCCTTGCCTAAGGCGTCGCTCCCCACATATAAAAAACAAACAAACAAAAAAATACCTGGTGTCTAGGGGGCTTCTGCCCCCCGAGGGCTGATTTGCCTAATTATATTAGCCCGATCTGCCCCCGGGGGGGCAGAAACAGCCGTAAAATTATTTGCTCCCCTTATGTGTACATATAAGAAAAAAACAAAATCCCTGGTGTCTAGTGGTTTCTGCCCCCTTTGGAGGCAGATTGGCCTAATAAAAATAGGCCGATGGGCAGAAATGGTCTAGAAAAAATGTTGCCCCCAGGGAAGCAACCCTTTCCTAAGGGGTCGCTCCCCACAAATAAAAGACACCAAAAAAAAAATCCCTGGTGTCTAGGGGGGTTTCTGCCCCCCCTGTGGTCAGATCGGCCTAATTGTATTAGGCCGATCTGCCCCCAGGGGGGCAGAAACAGCCAAAAAACAAATTGCCCCCCTGGAGAGTGGCCCTTGCCCAAGGGGCAGCTCTAGTTATCAAGTAAACAAAAAAAAAAATCCCTGGTGTCTAGTGGCATTTCTGCTGACCGATCGCATCGCTACCAAAGTGTTAAGCACATGTTAATTTGGGGTTTGCTTGTGCTTCACCCTGACAAGGATTTTTGTTGTTGTTTTAGTAAGGTTTTACCAACTTCAACCAGTAACCCAATTTCATACAGTATGTGTGCTACAGAGTGCAGTACACATGCAAGGATGAAGTAACAAGGAGAAATAAGGATGTCTCTCTATGTTACATCAGGCTCGAATAGGGGCACAATTTGTGTGCAGACCCAGGTTTACAGACTTTAGTGGATTTGTGTTTGCGTCTAATGGAAAGTGGTTTATTAGTAGGTACAGGTAGGTTCCTAAAGCTAGTAATGTGGCCACAACCACACATAAAGTTCTATCAAGGTCTCAATAAATGAATCTTTGCTCAAGTCTTGGTAGGTTGGCTAAAGAGCAGTCAGCCTTAACTTAGGTTACAGGTATGTAAAGCATTTAGGGCCAGATGTAGGTACAAAAAAATTAGCGACTCGCAATTTGCGAGCATGTGCAGCTCGCAAATTGCGTGTCGCTAATAGGAATGCAGGTACAATGTCCGTGTACAAATTGCGACTCGCACCAGGAGTCGCAACGCAGATAGCGAGTCCGCTGTCTGCGAGGTCGCTGTTTGCGACCGCGCAAAAAACGGACTCGCAATTTGCGAGTGGGTGTCGCAAATTGCGAGTACCATGTAAATTGATTGCAGGTGCTGCAGAACACTCCAGAAACCACTCCAGAACACTCTGGAAACACTTCCTGGCACATGATTATGACATCACAGCCAGGAAGTTTACTAATACACCTGGGAGGAGGGAGGACCACACCCATTTTAAACTGCTGAACAGCCAACAGGAGGAACAGCAGCTACAATGGCAGAAACACCCAGAAAGAGAAAACTGAAATTTTCTGAGAAGGAGCTGGAGGTGCTGACATAAGAATGCTGTCAGCACTATGATGAACTTTTTGGAAAGGCAGCCCTCAATGTGCCAGACTCAACAAAAAAACAACTCTGGCAGGAAATTCAGGAAAAAGTGAACTCCCTGGGGTTCAGCCACAGGAGTGTGGATGAGATCAAGAAGAGGTGGTATGACCTCAGCTCCCGGACCAAGGAGAGGGTGGCAGAAAGGCTCCGGGAGATGAGAGGCACAGGAGGGGGACCATCATCCGTACCACCACCCACACCCCTGGAGGAAAGGGTGGAGGAGACCCTGGAGCAGGAGGCAGTTACAGGATTTGGAGATCTGGACACCTCTGAGCCCACTACATCAACCGGTGAGTACCATGTGATATGCCTGTACCCCCATCAATGCCATACCCCCACCCACCATGTACACAGGGGCATGCACAACCAAGATAGCTCCATTTCAGGGTAGCAAACACCAGAATGATGCATTATGGGCAATGTAGTCAAATAGGCAGTCAATAGGCAAATGTTTATTAGGAAGTGTGCCCATGTCCCACAGGTCTCCCACAAGACACCAGCACAAGCCACAGCAGCCAGGTGCCAACAGTCAGCCAGCCCCATGAGGAAAGCACAGGAGCTGCCACCACTCCCACCTGCACCACCAACACCATCCCCTTGATGTCTACACCTGCTGCAACAGTGGTTCCGGAGGCTGAGCCAGCAACAGCCAGGAGTGCCACGGTACAGCTCACAGGGCATCCACCGCTGCGCAGGCGACGCAGGTTGAGGAGAGCAGGGCTGCAGGCTGAGTCCGGGCGTCCATCCACCACCATGACCGAGGCACAACTGCTCCGTGGTCAGCGCCTGCAGAACCAAATGTTAGGGAGAATTAGTGGGGTTCTGCACCGCTTTGAGAGGAGCAATGAGACCAGCATGCAGCAGCTCCATGCCCAATTGGACGTCATTGGCACAAACACTGGGGACCTAGCCCTGTCCATGCGGGAACTGGTGGCTGGACTACTGTCACAGAGCGAGGGTGGGTGGCGCAGGGACCGCCAGCTGCTCCAGAGGCTGGACAGGATGGCCTCATCAATTGGCAGACTGGCAGTCAACACCACTGGCCTGTCAAGAAGGACAATCGGCCTCCAAGAGGAAATGGGCCACTTTGCAGGGTATGTGGCAAGAGGCCTGGGCTGGATCACACATGTGATCGATTTAATGGAGGCACGGCATGTGTCCAGGGGTACAGGGGACACCCACCAGGACAGCGAAGAGGGCTCCACTGTGAGCAGTGTCTCTGCCAGTGACACTAGGGTGCTCCGGAGTGGGAGTACCAGGCAGAGCACTGCAGAGCAACCTGGGACCAGCCAGGCTGGCAGAGGCCGCCGTAGGTCACAGACTAAACCCTGTCCCTGATGTTGGGGCACATGACGGCAATGTGCCCCATACATGGTTGGCTTTTTGAAGTACATGAACAGTTTGTCTTTGTAAATAGTTCAATTTCTGCACATATTAAATAGTTTTTTGGTTCCACTTAACAAATGGAGTTTTTGGTCAATAGGTGGATATGTTTGAAGTTGACACGTACCTTCCAAAGTATTGTGTTGCAATGTGTTCCCATCTCAGTCTGCCTTGATTTGCGATGCTCCTATCCCCATGATGGCGATGTGGTTGCTCCTGCTCTTCATCCTCAGAATCAGGGTCTGCAGGAGTGAGAGGTAGCCCACGTCGGGTGGCAATATTGTGCAGGATGGCGCATGCAACAACAATTTTGAATGCTGTAATGGGGGTATACTGGAGGGCACCTCCACTGCGGTGGAGGCATCTGAACCTTGCTTTCAGCAATCCGAAGGTGCGTTCAATCAGGTTCCTGGTCCTCTTATGTGCACTGTTGTGTCGCCTCTTGGAATCATTGCTGGGTGTTAAGAACGGAGTCATTATCCATGGCCGTAGTGCATATGCACTGTCACCTGTTGGGCACAAACAGTACACTGTTAGAAAGTCCTGGTTGGTGTGCACATTGATCTGTGTGTATGTCTACGAGGTGTATGCAGCTCTACCTAGGAGGTATCCGTCTCCAAACTCCCCACGTTCCAGGCGTTGGTGTATCCCACTGTGTCTAAAAATGTATGAGTCATGTGTACTGCCTGGAAATTTTGCGACAATGTCAGTGATGACATAATGAGCGTCACAAACAACCTGAATATTCACTGAGTGGGTAGACTTTCTGTTGCGGAACAGATATTCCAGGTTAGCAGGGGGGCATATTTGAATATGTGTCCCATCTACACACCCTATGACATGGGGAAAGTTGGCAATCCGGTAAAATTCCAACTTGGTGCTGTTAATTTCTGCCTCATTCCTGGGTAGGTATATGAAGTGAGACATGTGTGTGTGAGTATGGCATCTAGGAATGCCCTGAGGAACCTTGATAGTGCACTTTGAGATACCCCACCTGCCACAGCAACGACCCCTTGATAGCTGCCCGAGGCCAAGAGGTGCAGTGAGCATAGCACTTGCACATGCGTAGTGATGGCGCAGCCGCGCAGAGTCTGGCGTTCAAGCTGTGGTTTTAGTAATTCAATTAATTCTAGTATGGCTGCACTGCTAAGTCGGTATTTGTCATATACCTCTTCCTCAGTTTGCTGAAAAAGAGTCTGCCTTGTTCTGTAAATCTTCTCCTGTCTCTGGCTCCTCCTCCTCCTCTGCTGGACTGCGTGGACTCTCCTCCTCACTGCTATCAGGTATATCTCCGCCATCTTGAGTAACCCAGATGCCTTCTGGGTCTCCTTTTATACTTTTGTAATGATTACCACCTGCTCTGAGTTAGTGGTAAATGGGACATGCAAACTGGGCTTTTTGCGACTAGTCGCAATTTGAGAGTTGCAATTGCATATGGTTTGCGACTCGCAAATTGCGACTTCCTATTTGCGGGTCGCAAAATGGGGTTGCAATTTTTGCGAGTCGGTAACGGCTCGCATTGCTTTTTGCGAGTCGGAAATGGGATTTTTGCATCCCATTTCCGATTTTGCGGGGTCGCAAATAGCGATTCGGGCCATTTGCGACTCGCAAAACTTTGCTACATCTGGCCCTCAATATCAACAAAACCATAAATTAGTAAGATACAACACACAATAAAAATAGAAAAGATTGATATCTTTAAAATGATACCAAGTTGACAAAAATCTAATTTAGGGAACTGGAGATAAGGATTTATGAAGATTAAGTTAAAAAAAATGTAATTTCTAGTGCTTGAAAGTGAAAAACCCCAACTGCAGCTTTCTGGTTGCACCTGACTGGGTCAAAGTCAAAGTTTGAGGTTGACCACGATGGAGCCCATGTCAGATACACTGAGTGGTAAGCCTCGTTAAAATGTTTCCTTTGGACGTAGTTTTTTTTGTTCTTTTTCTCTTGACATCGAGTGGGTCTCTTCCTCAGGCCAGCTTGAGTTTCAATGACAGAGGCCTGGCTCAGCGCGATGCATCAGTCAACTGATAGAAGTCTCATCGAGGATGGAAGGCTCCGGAGCTTCAGCAGGGCAAACCTGAATTTCAGGCTGTGCCGCGGTTCGACATAGCTGGCTTGGCTCCTGACAACAGGTCGGTCCACTTGGGAGCTTTTGATGAAAATTCTCCAAATTATTCCAAATTTCTGGATCTTCTTTCAGAAGGTCCTTTGAAGTGTTTAAGTGTCCACAACCCCAATCCAGGTTCCAGAAGCTCTGAGTTGCTTCTTGGGAGATGAGACTAGAATTCCAACAATGAACCCGATCAAATCCTTAGAAGTACACTGGACACTGGTCAGCTGGGCTCTTCTTTCAGGAGTTGATACAGGGGACTCTTGGTAGCTCCTCTGTTCCTGTTGCTTACAGAGAGTCCACTCCTGGATCTCTAGAAGAAAGGCAAAGGTGATTTTTGTAGTGAAGCCCAAAGTGTGCAGCAGGTGCAGTCCTTCAGAGTGCAATCTTTCTTGGTGCAGGCCAGGGGTTCAGCAGGGCCACCTCGGGATGGGAGCATACTAGCTCCGTAACACATTGAGGACAACCGGTATATTAGTTTTCTCATTTCAGGGGGTAGACAAGACATTAGTCTTCCCATATCAGGGGGTTGATAACCTATTCGTTTCAGCACTCGGAGGTGGTTAAGGAATTCTGCAACATTAATTTGACGATGAGCTATTTTGAACAGGGACACCCATTGTAAACCAGAGAATTGTTCTATTAATTAGCTAGACAGCCCTGATGAAGTCACAGGGATACCCCCAGCTGACAAAACACATGTTGGCTGAGAATTAGCTGTAACTAATGGTCAAAGCAGTGAATTTACAGGGACTGATGTCAAGAAAAGAAGCAGAATTGGCCAGGAATAAACTGTTGTGGTAACACATGAGACTGTTCAAGGAGTATGTATTATATTGACGTCTGCCTTACACTGTATCTATCCTTCGAAGACCAGTTTGGCCACCCAGCCCCATTCGTGCTCTGTTATCTGCTGCTGCAGTTCTCCTCCCTTCAGCCCATGTCACTTCCACCTATTTAAGGCCAGCCTGTCAAATCAGGAGAGGTTTCTACAGGGCTAACTGTAGGTAACCTCAGGAACTTCAGGAAAGAGATTTAAAACTATTTCCATGTAATAGGTATGATAAATGTAACACTGGCAAGTTGATGGATTTATCTTTACTATTAACTTGACACTTTGAGGCATTTGATTAGCTCACTCCTATCAAAAGACACACTTTAGTAAGTGTAAATAAAGCCTATGGAGCTAATGTGGTACTATGGAGAAAAATGAAATTGGCAGTCTTTCCCTCGCCACGGCTTATAAAACATCCTTTATAATGTCCCTGCTTACAATTCCAAGGCACCCTACCCTTGGGACACCTAGAGCAGACCATAGGGGTGACATATGTAAAAATAAGGTAGTTTGAGGTTTTGGAAGTACTTTTAATTCCATCGAATTTTGGCATAATTTTATTTTAAAAGCAGCCTGTAAGGTAGGGCTGCTTTTAAAATGACAGCAGACACCACAGCAGTGCATCCATATATTCCTTAACTCCATTGAGGTCCCTAAACCTACATGCCCTACCATATACTTGGAACTTAGGGGTAGGTTGTCAGAGCCAATTAAAATTATGCCCAATATACCTTTTAAACAGAGTGCCTAGCACTGGGGCTGGTTAGCAGAACCTAGGGCACAGTCAGAGTCTGTAACCATCAGTATCAGTCAAACATGGGGTGATCAGGACGCAAAAGGATGATATTCTCACAGCATCAAAATACATGGGTTGATGCATGGAGCATCCATGCTCCTCCTACAGAACAGCTCCCTGAGGACAAGTACCACAAGGGAGCTGCATTGCATTACTTGCATGCAAAGCCATTCAAAATCACTGTGAATGACTCCGTAACTTCCAAAAAACATTTTGCATTATGGCTGTGCTGTAAAAAGTGGCACACCCAAATTGCAAAATCTTAGTAAATTAGGCACCAAGGAAACACATGTAAAATTCTAGAAATAATTTATTTGAAGAGCTTTTTTTTTCATTTTAAAATCTTTGCTGCAATCTTTATCATGGCTGCTAAGACTTCGAACTGTTCTCTTTTTTTATTATTATTATTTTTGTGCTATGTGCTTCCATATGTGGAGCATTTAAAGATGTATGTTGTGCTGATGTTTTGTATTAAGAGCAGTGAAGATGAGATCATTTTAACAAAATGAAATTAAGAGACTCAGTTACAGGGAACAGTTTCCCATTTCAGGATGGACTATTCCCATGGCAATCAGGGTCAAGAGTGATTTGCTTATGGCTGGGTCTAAACATATGGTGGCATGGTGAGCAAAAGAACAAAGGATTAAACTCAGATCTGTGATTGGGATGAGTGTTTGAAAGGTTTCAACACTCCGTCCATCATCCTTTTGTGTTGCTAAAGTTGTCATAAGTGGGAAAGGTATGCCCAAAAGTGGGTGCTGTGTTCATTGTGCCACCAGATTCAAACTATCTTGGCTGATGAAAGATGACACTCTGAAACCTGTCCCAGGACGCTTGGAGGTGAGTGTTTGAAATGTTTCAGCACTCTGTCCATTATCCCTTTGTGTTGCTTAATTAAAAGGAAGCCAGACCTTATATTCCCCCCTCAGTAGTGTACCTCCTAATTAACATGATATTCTGGTTCGTAGACTAACGGCGTGACTTAGAGTTTGGCAGACAGAGACCACCACCAAATCGATGATGTGATCATTCTCTTCAGAGTGGCTCATTATGTTTCCGAACGCAATGCCCCCGGCAGAAATCTTGCACAAATGGCTCAGTGGATGTAAGTACATCAGACCATCTGCTTTGTTCAGAGCAGCTGGCCTGATGTATTCTGTTCTTCCTGGGACCTCTGAAAGCCAGGGAATGCTGGGGAAAGCTTGGTGGAGCTGAATAGAAAAAAGTAAAACATGACCCCCGCACCCTGCCAGAATCGGCATTTTCTTTTTCAAAAAGAACTCCTAATTTGAGACTTTGTTTTTGAACAACAAAAGGTTTACTGAGTTGCCTCATGAAATATGGCAGCCACTCAGAAAGCTTTTGCTGCCATCATAGTAGCATTCATGACATCAGCTCATCCTAAGTCAGAGGGATCTCTGTAGAACCAACAGAGATCTCTAAATGTAGTGGACAATAGTCCAGCCAATGTGGCAATGACAATGACGTGCATCACGCTGACTCTAAATCAGCTCCTAAGTATTTTTTGTATTACTCACAATCCATCCCTAAACAAATGTAATTATGCACAAGTATTTAAAACATGTTTATAGTATCAGGAGGGCAGTGCTAGCCCAACATACGAAATGGGTGCATAGTCCGAGAGCTCCACCAGCTATGGGGTGATGCAGTCAGCTAAACAATATAAAAACGTCACTTTATTTCGAAATTCACCCACAAAGTAAGTGAGATGCACTGAGGAAGCTTATAAAAGGGTAATTACAGGGATTCAATCTACCCCTGTGACTGATTTGAAGTGTGAGCTGCACAGATTTGTTGATAAAAGTGGAGGCTGCCTTTTCACAAGGCCTGGTGACTAGACCACATGGTCGATAAGTGGAGAGTTGACAGGGCTAACAGCTGGATGAGAAAGCAATGCAGGGACTGAACTCTCCTGCAGCCCTTCTGGTGAAATAAATTCCAGGGAACCTGCGGCTGGAACTAATTTTTGGCGCAAACTACGCATGGACCGCATATGAGAGGAGAAAGGGGGAACCAAGGTGACCAGGCTGCTGGGTGGAGTGGAGCACGGTGTGTCAAGCCCTTACAGGCAATAAACAATAGGTAAGTGGTGTGCTGCGCAATAGCTGACATCGTGAGCAGAACTAGTAGTCACCATGTCTTCATTGGAAACCACACTAGGGTGCTGATGCTCTCGCTGGATGCCTAGGCCCTATACCACATTATCTGGTAGATTATTGAGATTTCAACCGTAATTAAAGCGTGAGGCTATACGTGAGCCCTACTTTGTTAGCCCATTATAAGCATAGAAGACCTCATGAGACTGGAACAATGAGTTGAGCTGGGGAATCTCCTTGTAATATAGGCCTTTACAGCTACCTAAAGAGTCTTGAGAGGATGAATATAGTAGATTTGCAGGACCTGATGACTCCTTTCCTGCTCCCTCTAACAAGCTACCAGAAAAATTAAGGTATTCACTGATAAATAAGGCAGGACTATACCGTGTTTGTGACTGACCATGTGCCCCTGGAAATAGGGGTGTGGAGGGCCCATGTTGACAGGTCGTGAAAAGAGTTTTTAATATTTCTGGCTGAAACTGAGCTATTTGAATGCCATACATGCCATACTTGAGATGTCCTTTGTTCTCATGGACTAGCAAAGAAGCTATGTAACTGGAAGAGAAGGCGTACTGATCTCTTTGATTCTGGCTATACCTATGACACAGTCTTGCAGCTATATCCTGCTTCAATGGGGAAGAAGATGGACATTAAGCAACAAAAGCTACCATTCAAGGGCCACTGAATAGGCACACAATCTGGCCCCGACCTCACCACCTGCATCTACTGCCAAAGATCATCAGGAACGATAAGAGAATCGTGATGTGAAAACACTCTCTTTAGCACATTTTGCAAGCAAGACACCATTAACAAAAAGATATGTGATTAATCTCTATGTTGATAACATTTCATCTACTATAAACAAACATAAAATCCACCTCATGATACAGAGCACAGGTATCTATGGTGGTACTTAGAACAAAGGTAAAAGCTACTCACAGTGGACAAGGTTCTGCCCCTAAGTAAGGCCAAAAATTAAGACCTAGAATTAAGGTGACAGTGGCATAATCGATGCAACTTGGGAGTAGTAGAATTCTCAGACACTGGTAGGGGAACAGAGTTTATAAATTATGAAAACAATGCATTTAACATTAAAAAATGTGCAAAATTTAAATCTAGACCTCATATGAAAAGTGAGTACTTTAACCTGAAAAAAAAATCTACAAAACAGCCAAAGTTATACATATTTAGTTTGAATAACTGAAACTGCATTTATATTTTGTCTGACTCAGTTCAAGAATGGGAAATGTAATGTTTCCTGAGTTTCACTTAGGCATAGGTTTCAATAAAATGTGTTAACTTGTGTGAATCATTGACATGTAACCTTGCAAATGTTTCTGATTAAATGATAAGTTGTGTAGAACTATGAATAAAGACTTTTTATATTAGTGAGGTAATGTAGAAGCTTAAACATGAAATACAAACTCCTCAAGCAAATTAATGGTGAGAAATAGACACAAAGATGTGAAAAGAATTGGAAAAGAATGTGTATCTTCCTAACAGACAATAACAGCTGTTGACAAGAGTAGGTATTTAGAAGATTAGACGTGAGTGTTCACATAGGCAAAATGTATGTTTCTAAGTAAAAGATAGAATCATACAACATGAAAAATAAGGACACTTGATGGTACGATATGACTTCACTTACTTAGGGGGTCATTCTGACCGCCGGGGCCAGGGTCGGCGGGAGCACCGCCAACAGGCTGGCGGTGCCCCGCAGGGCATTCTGACCGCAGCGGTTTGGCCGCGGTCAGAAGAGGAAAACCGGCGGTCTCCCGCCGGTTTTCCGCTGCCCTATTGAATCCTCCATGGCGGCGCAGCTTGCTGCGCCGCCATGGGGATTCTGACACCCCATACCGCCATCCTGTTCCTGGCGGTTCGCCCGCCAGGAACAGGATGGCGGTATGGGATGTCGTGGGGCCCCTGGGGGCCCCTGCAGTGCCCATGCCAATGGCATGGGCACTGCAGGGGCCCCCGTAAGAGGGCCCCACAAAGAATTTCAGTGTCTGCTTTGCAGACACTGAAATTCGCGACGGGTGCAACTGCACCCGTCGCACCTTCCCACTCCGCCGGCTCCATTCGGAGCCGGCTTCCTCGTGGGATGGGTGTTTCCCACTGGGCTGGTGGGCGGCCTTTTGGCGGTCGCCCGCCAGCCCAGTGGGAAACCCAGAATAACCGCAGCGGACTTCTGACCGCGGTGCGGTATTCTGGAGGGGGGAACTCTGGCGGGCGGCCTCCGCCACCCGCCAGGGTTAGAATCACCCCCTTAATGTTGCTGTTTGTGGTATTGGATCCCGGCGAAGAGACAAAGGAGTGTTCCGTTCCCAAGAAACCTTAAAAGCTGATCGGATCACTGATGATTCGAAGAAGAAACATGTTGCAATAGCTTAAGATTGTACTGTTTATAAAAGTACTTCTTCCTATAGTACAGTAGAGAGTGATAACCCATACGTACTTATTACCACTTTCCCTGTCTGAGTCTATACAGCTCAGGCTATTGACTTTTCTTGAACCTTTCTTTATAGGAAGCTCTGCTCTGATTGATTATGATACATTAATTTTATACTTTATGCTTTGATCTCTCGATATAGTACTCGTTATAGGTTCTAACAACTTTTCTTGATGCTCCATCCCCTTCTAACCATCCTTATACTTTGAATAGGGATTCTTTCCTTTTAATGGATGTGCTTTTAGAATTAATTTAGGAATATCAGTTGTTTACTCTGCTTATTGATTGTCACATGAATTATATTGATGATATTAATGCTACCTTAATCAATATGAACATATAAAGAGATTTAATGATATAGCTTTTGAAACATTTAACAAACTCTCATTATTGACTAAGACTAAGATTAAGAATAGTGATGATTAATTAACGTATATACAGTTCCTGGTTAATGTCATCTAACGTCAAAGCTCCACTTGGCTTAGTGGCTTCGATTTCACCTCGATGAGTTGGTAAGACATTCTTGTAAACTGGTAATTGTGAATTGGATGTCTCAGTACTCACCAAAGTTGTAGCAGGTGATGGTTTACGCTATGGGAAAGGGGAGCTGGAATTAAT
Organism: Pleurodeles waltl; assembly: GCF_031143425.1. Lineage (NCBI taxonomy): Eukaryota > Metazoa > Chordata > Amphibia > Caudata > Salamandridae > Pleurodeles > Pleurodeles waltl. The sequence goes on from NC_090440.1 coordinate 917,635,152, forward strand.
TGCCCTAATTTAGTGAAATGCCCACTTCCTAAAGCCCAAACTTGAAGACTGGTGGAGTGTGGTTTCGAAGGTGGTTGCAGAATCGGAGGTCTGAGTATCAATGGGGTTATGTGTTGTAAATGTTCTTATTATTGAGACTTGAATATATGTGTTCAATGAATTGGTGATGCTTATGAACTTATTGTCAAGAAGCTGAGGTTATCAGATTAAGAAATAGTCCTAGATCACAGGGCAGATAAAGATAAACAAGAATGGTTTATTGTTTTATGTCTTCTAAGAGATTTGGGGTGCAGGCCATGAGGTGCCATTGACTGCATAAATGAGATAGAGACCATAACTATTTGTTGTGATTGTGCTAATATTGATCAATATTAGCTTTTCCTGATGTGCAAAGCTGAAGCTGCATTGACTCAGGTGATTTCCCACTGGTCAGGATTTCAGCTGATCGTGTGAAAACTCTTTCAGATTGTGACAAACTAGAGGGTGTAAAAATTCGGAATATTCTGGTTGTTAAGTTGCCTTTTTGTTTTCTTTAGAAGAGCAGACAAACATTGTCATTTTATGTCACACAGAGTTGCAGAATTGTAGCACTGTGGATGTAAAAGGAAACTGTAAAGGAGGGTGAACCTCTGCTAGGAGCAAGTTGTTGAGTCATTGTGCTTCAATGGGATTGGTTTGTTTTTTGGTGTGACATGCTGCACTGTGATTGGATAATCTGTGTACAGAGCGACACTGTGATTGGAAGAAGGGCTTATTGAGAAAATTACTTATATGGAACAGAATTGAAACATTTGTGATTTGAATTGAATTGTTGAAATAATTGTTGAATAATTCAAAAATATGAAGTGTATAAAAGATTTCAAAGGTTTGGTGAGAGAAGATGTGGAAAATCTGGTACAGGATGGTGAAAAGGAAAAAGAGAAATACCAGAATAAGGCAAAAAGAATAAAAAGTAATTATGCAGATGTATGATGGGATGAACAACAACAGAGATGGAGAAAAGTTATAGTTTAAAGAGCTAGTTTGAATCCAGGAGCTACTAATGAGAAATCTGAGAAACCCAGAAAAACTAAAAGGTCAAAAACTAATGGAGATGAAGATAAAAAAGATCAAACGTAATCAGATACTGCAAGCGATTCAGGGAATGACATTATGGACAAATTATTGGCGTCGCATACACCACCTTAAGAGGCTCCCGATGCTAAGAGTACACCGACATCTAATGTGACAGTGACTTTAGCCCCTGTTGATCCAAATGCAATACACATTGAAAAAGCATTACCAATGACACAAACAACCTGTTATTAGAAATACTGTTCCTACTCGAGTTGATTGTGTCCTGACAGTAATGCCTCCATGTGTCATTGCTTCGATTGTAAGTGTTCCAGCACCTGTTACTACGGCTATAACACCACAGCCATTAGAGGTTTGTACAAAAACTGCTCTGATTGGTATTGCCCAAAGTACTGTAGTTCAGAGAGCTGTTGGAAGACAACCTTCAACATGGTTTATCTCGACTCATTGCTAGGACACTACCAGAAACTGTACAGTATTTGTGAGAGGTGAAAGGAATTATCCTTACAACACCTTTAGCCAAGGGAAAGACCAATTTACTTGAAGATGGGATTTTTACTGCATGGTTTGAGGAGCAAGCAGAAAATAAAAAGACAGGAACTGAAAAAAAATCAGGTTTTCAACATTCAAGAGATAGAGAAGGAGAAACCATGGACTTTCCTGAGACTGAAGGTGGAACCAGATGAAATTATCAGGGGATGTTTTGACCTCGAAAATTTGAACCAGTATCAACAAAAATAATTGGTTTATTTGTGCAATGAAATTGCAAGGTGTGGTGCTACACCACATGATAAATTGACTGCATTAGTGTGTATATTTGAGGTTGATCTTCAAAGAGTCAACCATCACAGAAGTGTTTCTGAGTAATTTTAGATGATGAAGCCCTTGCGACAATGTGTTTTTCAGGAATGCAACAACACATCACTGAATTAGTAAATGCACTCGTAGATGGAGTGAATTTGAAAAATTACAAAGCAAATGGGCTAAGAAACATGAAAAGAACAAGACAAAGGAAGAGGCAGCTAGAGCAAATGGTAAGTCACCTCCAGGTCCTCCAGATGAAGGGGAAGCTTCGGCTTATCCCATGAGACAGAACCAGGTGGTGGATCTGTTCATTTGGCATGGCAGCATTTACCTGCAATTTTCCAACAATAAGAGACAATCCCATGGAGTGGTATACACTGTGCATGAATACTATAAAAGATTGTGTAGCAGTGGGTGTGGCGATAATAAGGAGTAGGAGGCTTGAGTGTGTTAGAGGTAAGGAGTTTTATTTAAACTCTTTAACGTTGTGAAAAAGTCATTAATATTCTAGGGCTGTCGGGCTCTCCCTGATGGAATGTCTCTTCTCTCCTTTATAGGTCTCCTCTTGACTGGCGCAGGTATTTCCCGTGGACTCCCAGGTGCACCGGAAAATGAGAGGAATGGAGATATGGGTAAGTCGGGGTGGTATATATGTACTGTTAAGACTAATAGTACAAGAAGGTAAGGAGAGAGAGAGAGAGAGAGAGAGAGAGAGAGAGAGAGAGAGAGAGAGAGAGAGAGAGAGAGAGAGAGAGAGAGAGAGAGAGAGATCTGACCCTTGTGAAAGGTGTAGAATGTGCAAAATCCGAGGTCAGGAAAACAGTCACCTCTTAGTGTCTTCCCAGAGATAGGTTATACTCGCTTGGTGGCGGTGGTTCCTTCTTTGTGGTGCCTTTAACTCCCAATTTCTATTCTCTCCCTACCTTCACCCTCTTAACTTCTCTTTCCTCCCCCTCCCTGGATCACCTCTCCCCTCCCTTCTCCTGACCTCCCCCTTCCCTTTAGCCCGAGGTTGTCCTTTAGAAAGGACCGTACCTGGTGCAGCCACGTCCCTCCTGGGACGTGGCGGATTTCTCATCCTTCGGATCCTCCCTGGATCTCCAACCTGCCTTGGTCGTTGGTTTTCTGGGTTTCTTCATTCTGCCGCCTTTTCCCTGGGTCCTCGGGTCGTTCGCTTCTCCTCTCGGCTCCTCCGTCGGCGTCTTCACTTCTTTCCGCGTCCCCTGCGCGAAGTCCGTCTTCACCTTCTATACCTTCGGGAACCCGGATATCCGGGTTCCCAGTGCTGGTGTCGGGGTATTCGTTGTCATGACGCCCAGGTGGAACTGCGTTCTCAAAGGAGAATCGGGACGCCGTTCCGGATTTAGCGCAGTTAGTAGCCGGTATATCCCACAGCCGGCTACAGATTGTTAGATTCTTTTCAACAGCATAGTGGTCAGTCACAACTTGATCCAGGCAAAATGGGTTTCTTTGTGACACAGTTTGTTATTGGGTTGAGACCACAGATCAGTCAACACATACAACAGTGTTCTTTACTGGGTATCGGCAGTGAAGGTCACTAGATGAGATTCTGAGATATGCAAAATATTGTATTGACAAGCAAGAAATGAAAACAAGCATTTGCAATGCAATGGGTCTCGCAATATGCTCGAGTTAGAGCTATTAACATTGTAAACTCCTAACCGGACTTTTCTTGCCACATAACTTGAAAATCAAAAGTTAAACAGTTTCACATACACAAGACGATTTACAGCGCCAAGGCCACCATGAGCATCAGCCATAAGGAGAGACACAAAAGGAAAAAGAAGTTAGCTCGGAGTCAAACTTATTGGCAAAAGTGCTATTAGCCATGTAGCATAGGAGATGGATAAGGTGGTAACAAAATCTCCCCAAGGAGGGACAAACCTAAAACATGTACCAATGTCATCAAAGGATTTTTGAAGGCCAAGCCCATGAAACCGAGTGATAGTGATAGGCATGACGTGGGCGTGGTTAAAAGCCTAGATACATACCAACATGTCGAAAAAGCAGCGCATGCGCCCTGCTGTGCTCAACCTAAAAAGGATAGATGTCCCTGGTGGCAACAGCAGTTAACTAACTACAGATCGTCCCTAGAGGTTTCATTTGCTGGCTGATTACTTTTTGGCTACCTACTGTGGCATGATGCCAAAAATGCTAGCTTATTTGTTAATGGTGGCTACTGTGGAGAGTTGCCAATTATATTTTAACCCATGTTTATATGCTAACTTTACGTAGTCCAGTGGCGAAAAAAATTTGCTCAGAAAACGGACCCATTTTAAAAATTAATTTTTGTTTTGACCGGTGCCCTGCAATACTTGCCAGAGTAATGGTTTTGGATGTGAAATATGGTGTTTGAAAGTGTTGATTGCTGAAGTTAAGATAAGAGTTCAGATGGAAGTTAAAATATGACTTTGTGTGGATTTAAATGTGTCAGGAAAGTTTACACTTGAATAATAATGTTTTAGATGTATATGTTTACTTTTCTCTTCCCCATTTCCCTATTTCCATGGCTCAGCTGTCTGAGAACTCCATCACCCCATGCAGTGACAACTAGGCCTGATATCACCTAAAGCTACAATGGAAACAGCCAGCACATCAGGGTCGATAAAAGAAAGTGATGACACAAGTAAATAATAAAACACAAAACAGGCATAATGAGCAGAGCTGGCTCAGGAGGCCTCTAGTCTAGCCTGCCTACCCTCAGCTGAAATATTCTGTTAATGAGAAAAAAACAGGCACAAATTACTGTAAACCCAGTCTGATCCCAGCTTCTCTGGCTCTCTGAATCCAGCTGCTTTCAGTGGATTTTCCTCTGCTCTGTGTCTCTCAATCTGGGGTTTAGGGTCTGTGCGGCACCTTTGTACTCTTTATTGTCTGGTGATAAATAAAATTCCACCTTGTTAAGCTGCGTTGTAAGTAGAAATGCAACTGTCAGCTCAGGTGGACTTAACAACGTGCAATATAAAATAGGGGGAAAAAAAACACTGACACAACAGAATGGCAGGCCTACGAGAGAGAGCGAAATTCAGAAATAAAATCAAGCAGTCTGGCAGAAAGAAAGCGATGTAGGTGCACTACCAACACACAGAGACGCTACACTACTGTATCACACCCATTTCTCATAGCACTTACGAATAGTTTAACGTACACATATAGTAACCTACCTTTCACAGACACATTCAAATCACACACAGCCACACTGCACTAACCGCACACTATATATATATATATATATATATACACACACAAACATGTGCACACACAAACATTTAAATATGTATACATTCACAAATCCACAGGAAGCATGCATACTCACCTACAAACGGTAAACGAGTGCTTACGCACACAACTACATACACACACGGAAACATGCATATACAATCGCCACAGTGCACTCACACAATGCATATATTACAGTCAGGCTCTCATATATACTAGCTTTCAGAAACTACACCCATACACACAAATATACACTCACAGACCCCGCTACACACTTCATATAAACACAAAACCCTACAGTACATAAACTCTCAAACATCTTCTTGAGCGAACACATATGTATCACTCACATACATACTTTCCCGACACTCACCACGCAATTGCAGAGAACAACACACAAGCATGTGAGCCATAATTTGTGGCCTTACACGCGCACAAGCGCCTGGCAGCATGCAACGTTTGACAATAAAAAAAGCATTTTCCTAACTTTCCCGACACTCGCCACACAATTGCAGAGAACAACACACAAGCATGTGAGCCATAATTTGTGGGCTCACACGTGCACAAGCACACGTGCCTGGCAGCATGCAACGTTTGACAATAAAAAAAGCATTTTTCTAACTGGACTTTTCTTGCCACATAAACCACAGCTATTATGACCCACATTTCGGAATCTGCCAAAATTCAGACACCCACACAAGTACGCCACACCAAAGGTCAGTGATAAACTGGCGATAACAAAACCAACACCGTCACGCCAACATAAATACACCCACACTATCACGACCCACAAATCCACGCGGCGGTCTTTCAAACGCGGTATTCCATTGGCGGTACACACCGCTGCGCTCAAAATACACACACATTTACAAAACACAGCCACATTGGACAATTCAAAATACACACACCTGATACACATACACACACCACTCCCACACACCAAATACAGTATAAAACACACACCCACAACACCCACGACAAAAAATTCCGAAAGCAGGCCAGAGAGAGAGCACCAGCAAGAACAACAGCATCCACAGGCACACAACACCATCACCCACACAACTTCCACGCACCTCACACAACACACCACTACATATCAGCACACTTATCACCACACACTCCACCCCACATATCACCTACACCACCCCATGGAACGGCAAAGACACCCCAGGTTCTCGGAAGAGGAGCTCAGGGTCATGGTGGAGGAAATCGTCGGGGTAGAGCCACAGCTATTCGGAGCACAGGTGCAGCACACCTCCATTGCAAGGAAGATGGAGCTATGGCGAAGAATATTGGACAGGGTCAACGCAGTGGGACAGCACCCAAGAAATCGGGAGGACATCAAGAAGCGGTGGAACGACCTACGGGGGAAGGTGCGTTCCGTCGTCTCAAGACACCACCTGGCGGTTCAGCGGACTGACGGCGGCCCCCCACCTCCTCCCCCACAACTAACAACATGGGAGGAGTAGGTCTTGGAGATTCTGCATCCTGAGGGCCTCGCAGGAGTAGGTGGAGGAATGGACTCTGGTAGGTCAAATCTTAACTATTACAACCCCCACCCTACCTGCATGCTATCACATACCCCCACCCTCACCCTCACCCCAGCACCCCAACTCATCAAATATGTCCCAACATCACAAACCACCCATCCCAACACCAAGCCCTGCATGCAACAACAAAGCATGGACACCCATCACTAAAAAATGCCCACTGCACATACCCATACAACCCCCTAAACCATCCTCACACAAGGTCTCACACAGGAATGCAAGCACTGGGGTACACAGTCACCCACCCATTGCACACCATGACACACACAGATGTAATAACCACCCTTATATACCCCTGCAGGACCCCTACACCAGACAGGAGGGTCCACACATGTCCACACCACCAACAGAAGTGGCCCACAGTGATGACAGCACCTCTGTCCAACTGGATCTAGATGACCAGCCCGGCCCATCGGGGACCTCGGGACAGTCGGTTCCCATCACCCAGTCACAGGCCACCACAGACCATCCACCCTCTAGAAACACCAGCACAGCACCCACCCAGCGGGCCCATACCTCCGTCCCCAGGACACGTCAATCAGCAGTGTGTCCACCACTACAGGGAACCCAGGATAACCCACCATTCCAACAACAACAGGGACCTGGGGGCAGTGGTAGTGGGCACACGGTCCAGGGGACGGAGGCCCAGGAACACAGGGGAACTGGGACGGCTGCTGTGCGACAGGGGGTGGACAGGCCAAGAGAAACCACTCTCCACGAGGCCCTCTCCTCCATCATGGGAGCCTACCACCACTCCCAGGAGAAGATGGCAACGGTACTGGCCAAGTTTCAGGAGACCCAGCGCCTGCAGGAGGAACAGGATATGGGCTTCATGGAGGAACTCAGAACCATCAGCTCCACCCTGGGCACCATCATAGGTGTGCTGAAGGAACTTGTGAACACCAGGAGGGACACTGTGGCACTACAAGGGGCCCCTGACACTAGCATGGATGATGAACTGCCCACCACCTCCGCTGGCGCTAGTGGACAGGACGCCCCGCCACAGGACCACCACACCAGCATCCCACTCCCTGCAGAGGGAGAACCATCCCGCAAACGGTCCCTGAGGTCCAGGACAAAGACAGAGCACAATGCCAAGACCGCCGCCAAGAAATGAGACCACTATGATTGTCAACCTACTGTCCCACTTTGTCACCATGTCCATACATAAACTGCCCCAGCTCCACTTCCTATGCCCATATGGGCAATGCACCTGTGAGACTAATAGACTGGATTCTGCCATGGACATTCCTCCACCATCACCCCTCACCATTTCACTACCCCCTCCAATATTGAGCACTTAAATAAACACACTTAAAGCACAAAACAATCAGGAGTCTGTCTGTGATTTCGAAATAGTGTATTAGCAATTACAGTGACAATATGCTCTTTCAAGTTTAATGTCAACATACCTATGTCACACAGCTCGAGTCCATGAGGAATCTAAGCAGATGTCACACAGTGGGACCCAGATCTGTGAAATCGTAAGGGAAAGTGACAACTCAGTGACCATACACTGGGTGAAAACGACACACAGTAGAGAGGTAGTAGTGTTAAAGTACATGTAGTAGGCAGGTTTGTATTCTTACCTGTGTCTCACTGGAAATATTGCTGAATCACTGAGTCCCTGTTGTGCATGTCTTCTTCCCCTGCTTCCTTTTCTTCACTGTTCACAGGCTCCACAGCTGCAACAACACCGCCATCTGGACCATCCTCCTGCAGAAAAGGCACCTGTCGTCGCAAAGCCACGTTATGAAGCATACAGCAGGCCACGATGATCTGGCACACCTTCTTTGGTGAGTAGATTAGGGATCCACCTGTCATATGGAGGCACCTGAAACTGGCCTTCAGGAGGCCGAAGGTCCGCTCGATCACCCTCCTAGTTCGCCCATGGGCCTCATTGTAGCGTTCCTCTGCCCTTGTCCTGGGATTCCTCACTGGGGTCAGTAGCCATGACAGGTTGGGGTAACCAGAGTCACCTGCAAATGGTGAGGGACAACTGTTAGACACGCACTAACCTGGAGGGATATCCCCAGACAACCATTCCCACTGACTTGCTTCCAGGTGCTCACCTAATAGCCACACATGGTGCCTCTGGAGTTGACCCATCACATAAGGGATGCTGCTATTCCGCAGGATGTAGGCGTCATGCACTGAGCCAGGGAACTTGGCATTCACATGGGAGATGTACTGGTCTGCCAAACATACCATCTGTACATTCATGGAATGATAACTCTTCCGGTTTCTGTCCACCTGTTCACTCCTGTGGGGCGGTACCAAAGCCACATGTGTCCCATCAATGGCACCTATGATGTTGGGGATGTGTCCCAGGGCATAGAAATCCCCTTTCACTGTAGGCAAATCCTCCACCTGAGGGAAAACGATGTAGCTCCGCATGTGTTTCAGAAGGGCAGACAACACTCTGGACAATACGTTGGAAAACATAGGCTGGAACATCCCTGATGCCATAGCCACTGTTGCCTGAAAGGAACCACTTGCAAGGAAATAGAGCACTGACAGCACCTGCACTTGAGGGGGGATTCCTGTGGGATGGCGGATTGCTGACATCAGGTCTAGCTCCAACTGGGTATACAGTTCCTGGATTGTGGCACGGTCAAGCCTGTATGTGATAATCAAATGTTGCTCCTCCATTGTCGACAGGTCCACCAACGGTCGGTACACTGGAGGATGCCGCCATCTCCTCACATTTCCCAGCGGACGGTGCCTATGAAGGACAACAGCGAGCACAGAGTCAAACAACTCAGAGGTATGTACCCACAGTTTACACAGAACACCAATCACACACAAAATGTGGCCTATATGTGTGTTGAGTCTAGGCCTAGGTATGAGTGACGCAGTTGGAAGTGAAGCCATGTGGGCCCCTGAAATGGCGGCTGCCTGACCTGTAAAGTGGGATAATGGGATGTGAGGTAACTGCGCTGGCGTTGTACACCGTCGCGGTAGGCGGTCGAAGACCGCAGCGCAATGCCGCATTGATTAACATTGGACCCTATGGGTCCCAGGAGCCAATGGCGATGTACGCCGGCGGTAACGGTACGCACCGCCGTGGAAGTGACCGCCATTTTCTATCACTTCAATCACTCGATACCTGATCTTCGACAGGAGAGGACCTACACTGCAAGTGCTGCTGTGACCTCAGTCTGGAAGAGACAATGGCTCGAGTGTCTGGGGAAAGGTCCCTGCCTTCACATCGGAGGAATTGGAGAAACTCGTGGATGGGGTCCTTCCCCAGTACACGCTATTCTACGGTCCTCCAGACAAACAGGTAAGTACACAGGGAGCATGTTGTATGGGCTATTCCTGTGTGGAGAGGGCTGGATGTAAGAAGGAAGGGGGGAGAGTGCTACGTGCATGAAAGACGGTGAATGCATGTGCCACATGGCAAGGGTAGGGATGGGGGCCAATTACTTCGATGGTGCAGTTGGTAATAACTTCTCTTTTTCCCTTGTACATTTCATGCAGGTCAGCGCCCACCAGAAGAAAGATATTTTGCGTGCCATCGCCAAGGACGTCCGGACCCTGGGGGTCTACCACAGACGGAGCACCCACTCAGCCTTTGCCCCGTGCCTGCTCACCCAGGAGGGTGAGCATCACCTTCGCCCCAGGCACCTCTGGCCCTGCCCCAGTCACCCCTGCTGCCCTCAATGAGGAGGACATTGACCTCCTCAGGTCCCTCACTGTTGGGCAGTCTACCATTTTGAATGCCATCCAGGGTGTAGAGAGGCAGTTGCAACAAACCAATGCATTCCTGGAGGGCATTCATTCTGGTCATGCGGCCCTTCACTGAGCTTTTCAGACTCTGGCCTCAGCACTGATGGCAGCCATTGTCCCTGTCTCTAGCCTCCCCCCTCCAACTTCCTCCACCCCGACCCAATCCCCTGTACCTCAGCCTATCCCAAGCACACCTACAGACCAACATGCACACACGTCAACACCCAAGGGAAGCTCAGGCAAACATAAGCACCACACATCCCACAGGCACTCACGCAAGCATCACACACATGCAGACAAACCAACATCAACTGCCTCCACTGTGTCCCCCTCCTCCTCGTCTCCCTCCTCCCTCCCAGTCTCGTCTACACTCACACCTGCATGCACTACCTCTACAACCACTACGTCCCTATTCAGCACACCCACCACCACACCCCGCTCACGTGCAGTCACCACCCCCACTACCATTCACACATCCCCTATGTCCTCTCCCAGTGTGTCTGTGACGTCCCCTCCCAGGATACACAAACGCAGGCACACACCCACCTAACAGTCATCCACCTCACGACAGCCTCCAGCGCATGCACCTTCACCCAAAGTCACCAAATGTACACCTCCTACAACCACCACCTCTTCCTCCACTCCCAAACCCCCTCCAGCTACCCATCACAGTGTGTCCAAAAAATGTTTCCTGTCCAACCTTGACCTCTTTCCTACACCTCCCCCACCCCATCCATCTCATAGGTCCCGAACTAGCACCTCAGCCACAACATCTCTGGGGCCAGTGGTGCCTGTAGTCACCGGAATGTGGAGTGCACCGGCCACCAGGGCAGCCAGTGTGGCACGGAGCCACAGCACAGACATTCCCCCACTTGTGAAGCACCAGAAGTTGGCCAGTGCCCGGCGGGAGAGGGGGAAGACTTCAGCCACCAAAGCCGCTCCCAGGGGTCCCGTTGGGAGTGTGGAGTCAGCTGTGACACCTTCCAAGGTGGGGAAAGGCCACAAGAAACCTGGCAAGTCTGGGAAGAGCTGCACGGCGGAGAAGACTACCATCATCCCCACTGCCCAGGAGGCCACTGCCAGCACCAGCCTAGCTGCCCAGGAGGCCACCGCCAGCACCAGCCCAGCTGCCTAGGAGGCCACCGCCAGCACCAGCCCAGCTGCCCGGGAGGCCACCGCCAGCACAAACCCAGCTGGGCCATGAAGGACCACCAGCGTCAGCCCCGCTGGGCCATGAAGGGCCGGCAGCAGCTGAGTCCCTGCAATGGAGGCCGCTATCTGAAGCACTGCTGAACAGGGCACCGCCATCTCAAGCACCGCTAGCCCATGAGCGGCAGGGGCACTGACGCAACTGAGTCCATCTCGGGGTGAATGATACACTCTGGGCACCATGCCCCCTCCAAAACCAGAGGAGACTGTCATCCACTACCTCTGTCCTTAACAGGATGAAGCACTCTGGGCACCCTGCCCCCATCAGAACCAGTGGAGACTGTCATCCACTTGTGAGACTGTGGCTTTGCACTCCCCAGGATTGAACAGTGGGCAGACCACCCACTGTAGAGACTTGAGAGACTGTGGCTTTGCACTCCCCAGGATGGAACAGTGGGCAGACCACCCACTGTAGAGACTTGAGAGACTGTGGCTTTGCACTCCCCAGGATGGAACAGTGGGCATGTGGCCCCCTCGTGGATTTGGCATCATGCACTCAAGCGGCTGAGGTGCCCCCCCTTTCCCTCCCCCTGAGGTGCCTGTTTTCTTGCTCTCTGATGCCCCTGCAGTGTTCTCTCCGTCATGGTCGGGGATCTTGTGTGGGCCTCGTCCATACCGTGTGGTCCCAGTGTTCCACGGACTATCTTAGTGCACTACCTGGACTACTATGCTTGGTATTTATTTTGTACATGGTGTATATATATATTTCTGCCTACTTGTTTTTAATATATTACAATGGTTACACAAATTTTCTATTGTCTTTGCATTCTTCCGGGAGGTTTGGGGGGGTGTAACTTGTGATGTATTGATATGCATTTGTGTGTGTTGTAGTGGGTGAGGGTGGGGGTGTTGCGTGTGTGTGTCGTAGGCACAGTACTCACCGTGGTCTTCGCCGCCGGCGTTCGTGCTCCTGGTAGAGGAGCAGGAAGACTATTGCAGGTAGAATTTGGAGTTCCGGGTCCATGGTGTCCTCGTTCCTCGTGGGGTGTGTTGAGGTGAGCGTTTTCCCTTCAAAATTCCTGTTTCCGCCGTGTTTTTATCTGCGGTGAATCCGCCCCGGAAAAGATGGAGGATTGGCCTGCCATAATAGTGTGGGCGGTACATTGTCTCCCGCCTGTCTGTTGGCGGTGACCGCCGCGCTGTTTGTTTGTACCGCCGTGGCGGTCGGAGTGTTAAAGTGGCTGTCTTTGTTGGCGGTTTCCGCCACAGTCGTAAATCCTATTTTTTTACCGCTGGCTTTTTGGCGGTTTTACCGCCGCTTTAACACCGTCCGTCAGGGTTGTAATGACCACCTATGTCTGCTCATTAATGAAGGAGCATGTTTGCCACCACATGAAAGTTAGGGCCACTGCATGTGTGCAGATATGTGTGTATCACTCAATGGAGACCCTGGGTCTGTACATGTTAGCCTTGCTATGTAGGATGCAGTATCATCATGTCTAAAAGGCTTTACTTTCTGATGTAATCTTACACATAGTATTTGTTTTGGGAATTGTTGTACAGTGCACAGACATTGAGCACCTTTCTCCCTTCCATGCCTTACAGGTGGACCGGTACCCTACACTGTTGGCGAGGTGGCTCGATTCGAGGACCCAGACAACTCCAGTAAGTGTTGATATGTCTGTTATGTGTTGTGTTTGCTGGTGATGTGTGATGGACTCCAGTGTGTTGGACACATAGCAAAGTGTGATGCGCTGGCCAATCTTTTGTTTTGTTCAAGGAGTGGAATATCATTTTATCACCATCTTGGGGGCATGGCCAACATGGCGACCGGAGCGGCAGGATAATTCTGCAGCTCCGTGCCTGGCCCACAATATCATCCTGTGTGCGGCGCCCATCGCCCTCCCGGAGGACGGTGCCGCCCGCCTAACATCTCGGCATCATCGCCTGATGCAGCGACCCTCTTGGGGACGCCGGGGTCACATCGCAACCGTCGGAGGAGCTGGCGGCCTTCCAAGTCGACGCCTGCGGCCGGTGAGCTCACTACTTCTGGCTCCTGGCGCGGCTCTGGGGGGACCCGCGGGGACCCGGGTGCTGCCGGAGGTACGCGGGGCCTGTGCCCTGGGGATTGAACCGCATCGGAGAGCCAGCGCGAGGCCCCTCACCTGGGACGGGGTTGCTGTTGCGGCGCTTGAGCACTCGGAGCGCCCGGCGCTGCGCGTCCGGCAGTGCAACGGCGGCGCTGGCATTCCTCAGCCTGCGGGGCTCCCCCCCAGCAGGGATATACTCCTTGACGATCTTACCGGACCACAAAGGCAACTGTAACTGTGGCCCCCCATGGCGCTGGAACACGACTTTTGTTACGAGCATGGCCTGATGGATCAGTGGCCCTTAAAGGCACACTCACCTTAAAGCAGTAGACGCCCTGGGTGCTGTGGTGTCGAGGGGGCGTCCAGGCTGGTTGGTTAGACGGGGGCTGCACCCCATTCGGTGACACGGATCGGGTCGCGGCGTGCGGGGGGCTCGATCTTCCCCCCTTTTTAGGCCTGCTCATGTGAAGTGGGCATCGGTGAAGTGGGAGGGCCGAAAACTCCACCCATGACTTTCCTGCTTGAGCAGATGCACGGCGTTGCCCCTCGACCTCGTCGACGCTTTCAACCTTGACCAGCGCCGTGGTCCCACGGCGCTCACTGAAAATCTTAACGGGCGCGCCAACTGCCTTACCAGCACGCTACAAGCTTCACACCCTGTTCGCATTGGCATTTTGGCATTGAGCTGGGCATCTGGGCTCCACTGGCGGGGAGGTCGGAGACAGGACGGCGGTTCTTGGTGGAACGAGTGCCCCATCCGGGCTGCACTGAGAGGCCAGAAGCGGACCATCACCGGACATCTGTTGATAATATTGGCACTGACACTGCTTTTGACCTGGAATCCTTGGGAGCACTGGGTATTGAGCTGCCCCCTCTGGCGAGGAGTACCACGCATGGCATCAGGCCCATCCGGGTTCTGTGGGCTATCGAGAGCGGTGGGAGCCACCTGGCGTGGATCAGTTAGACACCAACTGGGGCCAAAACAACAAGGTCGTTCCAGACGGAATAATATCAGATTCCTCGGAATCCCTGAGAGAATTGAACTCCCTAAGGCAGAGGTGTTCCTAGAGGCCTGGCTGAGGAACACACTCAAAGAGCAGTACCCCACCACAACACCGGTGATTGAAAGAGCATACAGAATTCCGGGCAGGCCACCAAGGCCGGGAGCACCGCCCCGACCACTAATAGCTCGTTTCTTGAATTATAGGGATAGAGACTTGGTCCTTCAGCACTTTAGAACGGCTGACTACACAATGGAGGTACAAAGCAGGAGAATCGCGTATAGCAAGATCAAGCAGCTGCTACGAGAGAAAGGCATCACTTACTCCCTCATGTTTCCAGCACAACTGCGCATCGTTATGGACGAGAAAACCTTAATGTTCCCCACTCCTGAAGATGCGTGGACCTGGATACATGCTAAGGGATTGGCCGACCCAGCCGGGGATGAAGCTGTTTCCGGTGAGTGGTCCATAGCTAACTCCAGAAAAAAGAAAAAAAGCACCAAAACATCTGCCCGCCACAAAAGCGCAAATAGCATTGGACCGTGCGCAAATATTAAAAGACACAAATTCATTCGCTCGTGGGATGCTGGACTCAAGGAGTGAAACAGACACCAATGACACTGCCTCACATGGGGGAGATACAAGCCCATCCCCCTCCCCATTGCGGGTGGGCCCGGACCTCACGCCGCGATTGGCAGACGAACTTTAAAGGGGTGGAGTTGCCACTCGTGGGCCCTCGCCGTCGGGGACAGCAACTAAGGTGCTGCATGACACCAACATCGGGACCCTCGCCCTGAGATCCACAGCGAATAACAGCTATTAATATGAGTAACTACAACTGAATCCTCGTAATTTGTACAAAGGCGAATGGGTCTGCAGAAGAGTGAAATATCCTGCAGGTGGGCCACCCAAGGGCTAGACATCAAGTGATCCACGACCCCCCACACCTGAACGGTATCCGAATGGAACTGTCTTCTTTGGAAGCCATCTTAGGCACTGGTTGTGCCACTTTATTTAACAGACGTATACAGTCCGTAATATCCTTTTGGTTGTTATATCTATCTCTTTCTTTCCTATCTTTAGCCCACGGGCTTACTCCTCTCTCACTGATGCTGTGGGGTTAGGGGGGGGAGCCGGGGGCCGGGTGCCTGGGGTGGGGCCGGGGAAGTGGGAAGGGGTGGGCGTGATGGGTACAGATTAGATAGCTCCCTGCGCCTAACCATAACACAATGAATAAGACACCTAGTTATACCTCATAACTTGGAATGTAAAAGGTATGGCCGGGACTAGCAAACGACATAGAATACATGCGTACCTAAAACGCCACCACATACATATAGCAATACTACAGGAAACACACATTACCCCCACAGAGGCTGTTCGGCTAGAAAAGTGCTGGTTGGGCTCAATATATAGCGCTGGCGATTCCTCCTTCGCCAGAGGGGTGCTGGTTTGGCTAGCGCCAGGTGTCCCTTTTACAGTACAACACTGCACAAAAGATAAGGAGGGCAGGTTTATACAACTAAGGGGCTTACTGGATGGGGAGGAACTTGTGATAAATGGACTATATGTTCCGAACATCAAGCAAGGTGAATTCTTACAAACCAAGACCTCTCAATTAACCAATGATCTAACTACATCATGCATATGGAGGGGGGACATGAACTGTGTCCCACATATAGATAAGGATAGATCACATCCCCCGCTAGTGGCTGCCCCAATAATGAAAAACTCCCAAATGCTGGGCGCATGGATGGAAGAACGTCGATTGATCGACATATGGAGACACATGCATCCACACGAAAATGTGTACTCCTATTATTCCCCAGTACACTTATTACATACCCGTATAGACCTCATCCTCACCTCACAGAATATAACGCATAAAATAACAAGAGCGGAGTACTCCGCTAGGGTAATCTCAGACCACTGCCCACTCATAGTACAAATAATATGGGGAAGGCCCCGCTCATGCATTCCCACCTGGCGACTGCAAACGCAATTATTACAAGACCCCCCTTTTAGGAAGGACATTGCTACACACATCTCAGCATATTTCACATCGAATAAAGGGACGGCCACCTCAAGAGCCATCGAATGGGATGCACATAAGACAGTCATAAGAGGGGTATGCATATCAACCACAGTGGGAGTCCGGCAAACGCTAATGCATGAACTCCGAGCATTAGAACAAGAAATTCAAATAGGTGAAGGCGAGTTTACTAAAGATGCTACAACAGCGACTAAGCTCACTAACTTGCGCACTAAATGGTCCGAGACAGACAGTCGCCTCGGACACTTCGACTATCGACATCATATGGCCCGCACGCATGAGGAGGGCGACAGATCCGGTAAACTATTAGCGTGGCTCATAAAGAGTGAACACCGGAACGCCCCTATAGGTGCTATCCGCCTGGAGACAGGTCGTATAGTCAATACTCAGGTTGAGATAAATAATGCTTTCAAAGAGTACTACAGCTTGTTGTACCAGGCACGGCCTCCACCCACTAAGACCCATTTAGAAGAATTCTTCAGCGATATAACTCTAAGCAGCCTAACAGCTGCTCAAACTATAGAACTGGACAGCCCGATTGAGATAGCTGAAATCCAACGTGCGCTGCTACAGTTGACACATGGCAAAGCCCCCGGCAGCGATGGCATTCCCATAGAATACTACATCACGTTCCAATCTCAGATTCTAGCCCCATATCTAGCAATGCTAAAGGAAGCGCTGGAATGGGGCCAGCTCCCTGAAACATGCTGTGAGGCTTTGATAGCAGTTTTACCAAAGGCAGGTCGTGATCCCTTAGATGTTCGCTCATACAGGCCATTATCACTACTAAACACCGATTGCAAATTACTTGGTAAAATACTAGCTAACCGCCTGCTTCCCTATGTGTCAGACCTGGTACACCAGGATCAGGCAGGCTTCATTCCCAGCCGCAACACATTCAGCAATGTCAGGAATTTACTGCGTTTAATGAGAAACTCCCCGGTAGAGGGCAGACACCAGGTGGCAGTATCATTGGACATAGAAAAAGCGTTTGATACACTGGGTTGGCCTTTCTTAACAGAAACACTCAAGCGGATGGGGTTCGGGCAAGTGTACATTCGTTGGGTGAGAACATTATACACTGACCCAATGGCTAGGGTTAAGACGGGTGATACGGTCTCCGAAAAATTCAACATTGGTAGGGGCACCAGACAGGGATGCCCGCTCTCACCACTATTATTCGCATTAGCCATTGAGCCTCTGGCCGCCCGCCTTCGCATAATGGCCCCCACGTGGGGTGTCTTGGATGGCCAGAAGCACCAGATGGTATCCTTATATGCGGATGATGCACTGATCTTCCTACGAGATCACGTGGGAGCCCTGCCGGGTCTGTTTGAACTCCTAGAAAAATTTAGCTTGGTTGCCGGACTAACAGTGAATTGGACAAAATCCTGCATATTCCCTATGCGCCCGGTCCCTGAGGCACTGAGAACACCTTCGGGTCCGGGAGGCTTGAAATGGTGCTATACAACATTTAAATATTTAGGGGTAAACATATACCATGACAGTCTAGATCTCAGGGATGGTAACCTCGGCCAAGTGGTTAGATCAACAAGAGGCTCCCTGCCCTTCTGGTGCTCACTCCCACTGTCTCCTATGGGCAGAGTAGCTATCGCAAAGATGATAGTATTACCCCGACTACTCTATTATTTTATGGCGCTACCCTTAATACTTCTGAGCTCCCTCTTTAAACTACTGAATACCTTACTTACGGACTTAATATGGGGCAATGGCCGCAGACGCGTTGCATTAACAACGGTCCTCCTACCGCTTAGGCTGGGGGGACTGGGCGCCCCCAGATTTGAAGCATACTACGCAGCTGCCCAACTACAATGGATATCCACATGGGTTGGTAACCCAACCGGACCCAAAACACAGAGGGTGTTGCAGGATCTTGAAGGCACGGAGATAATGCAATAGCTCATGAATCGTACTGATCCAGTGAACACTAGCAGTGTGCTGCTGCACACTGCACACGGGGCCTGGGGCCGATACGCGTTGCAAAACGCAAAAGTCCCGCAGTACTCACCGAGGATCCCACTGCTGGCCCAACCGACATTAGCAAAAATAGCAGCCAAAGTAGGTCTGAATACATGGGGTGGCAGGGGCATACTCACACTAGGTGACATCTACCAGGATGGACAACTTCAAACCTATGAAGCGCTGACCGATAAGTATGCGCTCGGCCAGGGGGGTTTCATAGCCTACGGGGCAATTCGGCAGGTAATGAGAGAATGCTGGAGTAAAGGCAACTTGGAACCGGATACCTCCCCTCTGCTGCACGAACTGTTGGGAAGCATAAACACCCCATCAAGCATTTCAAATATATATAATATCATTGCCGCCCAGGCTGAACACAAACAGGATCAGGCAAAAAACAAATGGGACTGTGTGCTTCCGGAACCACTATCCCCTAACTCATGGGAACAAGCGATGAAAGTGACTCACGAGATTTCATGCAATCCGCGCTTCCGATACACACAGTTTAATTATGTGCATCAGACTTATCTATCACCTCACCGCATAACACGTATGTTTCCCCGGTCACCGCAGACATGCCCCAGATGCGACACAGAAGAGGCCACATTCTACCATATGACATGGGAATGCCTCCCGATCCGGAACACATGGATAGAGATAATAACGTTGCTAGCGGAATGGACAAACACTACATTATCCCCTACTCCTGAGGTGTGCCTACTGGGCATAACACCTCACCCCAAGAAACGTAAATGCACATATAAATGCATTGCCTTGGCACTGGTGCTGTATAGACGCTTGATCGCCATGAATTGGAAAGCCCCAGGTGCCCCCAGGGTGGCCCAGTGGCGCGAAGTGGTAATACGTTGGACCAAAGCAGAAACACAGACATTGCAGAATCTACTGGATAGGGGTATACTAGTTAAAGGCATGGAGGTTTGGAACTCGTTTTTGACAGCTGTAGAAACAAAAGACGATTTGCGTCCTCCCTGAACAAATGATAGGAGTGATTTGACATCATCGCAGTGGCCACAGTGTAACATTAATATGTGGGGCATTCGGGGCATGCGGGTGAGAGGGAGGAGGGAAGAAAAAGGAACAATATAAAGAAAAAAAATAATAATAATAATAATAATAAAGTAAATGAACCAGCATAAAACTGCAACGCCTTCTGCGCTTACCCCTGGGCGCATAGCGTGAGCCTTGTGGTGCGCTGGGGGGTACTGGGGCTGGGAGACCTTGGACCCCTCTGGTTCCCTCTTGCTGCGTCCCGTCCCTCATGCATAGCGCTCCACGGCCAGCGGTGGGCTGGCCCCCTGTGGTCGTGGGGTGGCCTGGCTGTGTGCTGATGAGACGTAACGCGTGGAGGTTCGCGCAAATGTCATGCATGCCTCATGTGGATTACCTCCTGACCCTCCCTGAGACTGGCTCCACAACCTCCTGGGCCCTTCTTCTCCTCCGCTGTCGGTCCCCTCCTTCTCCCCCCACCGTTGCGTGTCTACCGGAGCCTACTCAGCGTCTATCTTACTTTCTTTTCTCTTTGCTTCTTGTCTCTTGAATAATCTTGCACATGTTTAATACAATGCGTACGTGAACGTGCAATGTGTGGAGCCCTTCCCGGGCGTTGTTACACGCATACGAGGTTTGCGTTTTGCTCATATGTAATAATTATATGTGTAATGCACGTTGAAACATAATGTAATAGTTTGTATTTTACTTCAATGTGGCCACTTGGCCGATAAAACAATAAAAATATATTTAAAAAAAAAATCATTTTATCACCATCTTTGAGTTGGCCAATCATTATCCTATTGTCTTATTTAGGTATTCTAAGTCAGTCATGTAGGCACCACAATTTGAATAGGGATGAGTTATGTGGATAAACTTGAATCAGAAAGTCGCACTGGACCGAATTTGTGATTTAGTCAGCCAGTCAGACCCAAATTCTCACAGAATGGGGCTGCCAAATGCTTACCCACAGACTTCTGCTTCCCAATTCACTAATGTACTTATTAAACTGTAGGTTGAACTTCCTAGCAGCATGTAGCTCCACATGTAGTACTACGAGTATGTGGCACTTGAGTACAATGGCCTAGGTGTGCATACAACTCATGGCCAGGGGTGTTCTTGCATCTCTGTGTTTGCTGTAAGTCATGGCTTACTGCTAGTAAATGATGTTGATAAAGATCTGCATTTCTAAACATGAGTGGTGCTGGGATTGGTCAAGGGTTTGCTGTCTCCTATTTGGAGATCCTCCTTACCTGTGGTGTGTGTTCTGAGCCAAACACATGTCCAGGTTTCCTAAGCTTCCTGGGCGTCCTTCTTGTTAGAAATTATTAGTTTTTAGTCCACCCCCCACCCTCAAACACAGGCATAGGTTTGTGAATAGAGTACCAAGGACCTATGATACAAGTTTGGTACACAGACATGTAAATCAGTGAATCTTTTGTCTGAACCTAGTATACAC
Organism: Pleurodeles waltl; assembly: GCF_031143425.1. NCBI lineage: Eukaryota > Metazoa > Chordata > Amphibia > Caudata > Salamandridae > Pleurodeles > Pleurodeles waltl. The sequence continues at coordinate 917,656,292 of NC_090440.1, forward strand.
ACTCATGTTTCGCACATAGGTACTATACTGGCAAGTCCATTTACAACTTGCAGATCCTGTGGCCCTAGATTTCCATCCCGTACAATGACATTTGTAGCCCTGGCAGTGGTGGAGGATGTGCAGCATGATTGTTAGCTGTCAACTGGCACAACTATGATGCCAAAATCATGGCTGTTGTCACCCATCTTGTAGGGTTTGGATGTGCTATGTGTGATAGGACCTTTGTAGGCTGGCTTGCCATGTACTTCCTCAGAGACAATCAATGATCTGTATGATGATATGAGCTGTTACAAGCACAATAGATGTATTGTCTGATTTACTTCTTGTGCCATTTCACACAATGCAGTACCTAATGTTAGATTTTCTATTTGTCTTCACAGCTGCTAATATGACACCCATCCAGGTCAGGGAGTTTCAACGGCGGGCAATGAGGTACCAACATATACTTCAAGTCGAGTCTGGGTACCGAAAAATGGCCAGAAGATATCGGCATGAACGAGCCTCCGGAGCATGGAGGGCATTTCCACAAGGCGGACCTTCTTTGCTCACCACAACCACCACCAGCACTACCACCACTACCACCCAGGTGGCACCACCAGCAGCTGGGACAGTTGCCGGAACATCCACAGCAAGTGCTCCAGGCCCAAGCACAGCACCACCTGCAGGGCAGCCCACAGCCATGGACACTACACGGCCTCATACTTCCTCGGCTGGCACCCAGACAACCCCAGCTGGAGCCATTGACCCTGCTGCTTTTGGACAAATGCAGTGAAAATTGGATTGCGTCCTTCGGAAAATGAGTCGACTGCGGCAGGAGGTGCGACAGGTGAACTGCTGGGTGCGTTCAATCAAGAGGACCCTCCGGAGGGCCAACCTGTAGCTGAATATACAGACATGATTCCTTCCCCTACCTCCTCTTTCCAGGTTCTTATATTTTGTGGGTTTAGGGGGCTTAGTGTTGGGCTAGTATAGGATGTTAGTTTAGTTAGTGTTAGTGGGTGGGGGATCCTGAATATTTCTACTGTTTATTTTTAAGTGTGTCGGTGGGTGGGGGGGGGGTGGGCAATGTTGGGGTTCTTGTGTGTTTATAAAAAATATATATATATATATTTGTTTAATATAGGTTAGTATGTGTTTAGGTTAGTATCTGTTGTCCTCCATGTGTCCCGTCTCATAAGGGGGGTGGGCGATTGATGTTTAGAACGTTTCGTTAAATGTGATAAGTAAGTTTAGCTTAGGTTACTTAGGGACAATTGTGGGTAATGAGTAGTTAGAGGAGATTAGGGTAGGTAAGGCTTTTCCCCGAGTTTTCACTTCTGTTTTTACTGTTTAATAAATCTGTAGGTAACCCTTTACAGTATGTGTGACATGCTTGTAGATCAGGGCCTTGGCATGAGTGTACAGTGTTCCTTTTGTATTACATTTTGTGTCCTATGCTTCTAACAAATCACAACTGAGCTGTAACATTGGCAGCTAACCCAAAGCTACCTTGCAAAGATTTGGCCATTCATTGCAACCACCAATCACAGTTACTATGGATCCCAAAGTGTGTTTTTTTCATAATGTATGTTTACAATGTCACATACAGTGCTTCCAGATTTAGGATTAGGGACACTGTGTTATGTCTGACTGCAGTCTCATGTCCAAGGAAACCCTTATAATGTGAGTGGTAGTAAGCTTTCTTGTAGTATAGTGTACATAACTCACATAGATCATTTCTTACACTGTTCAGCATGATTACTAATTTGCATGGAAACTCATTCACCTCCATTCATGCAGTTTGGTGACTGTTCGCTTATATTTGTGGGCCTACGCGAAGGTCAGGAATCATTACATTTCACATTCTTGAATTAGACAGAAAATAAATAAATGCAACTTCAACTATTCAAACTAACACTCCTCAGCTAAGGGTCACATTGTTGCCAGTGGTACCCTATAAATTATAGTGACAGATGGTGAACTACTGGACATGGGGAGACTGAGAATCCCTAATCCTAGACAGGGGACATATTACTCTAGTACAGATAACGTGATCTTGTTTGAACTTTTGATAGACTTACCTGAGATGTTAGCACTTGGGTATCCAAAACTGAGCTTTTAGCCCTTACACTATCAGATCACTCCCCTGTGATACTGAGGCTCGCTATGCCAGGAATCCCCTGATGAGAAAAACTGTGGAATTTAGGGGCATATTTATACTCTGTTTACACTGAATTAGCGTCATTTGTTTTTACTCTAATTCGGTGCAAAACTAACTCCATATTTATACTTTGGCGCTAGAACCATCTAGCGCCAAATTTATGGAGTTAAAGTCAATTTTTGGAAGTGGAAACTGACCTTACCTTAATGAGATGCAAGGTAGGCGTTCCCGTGCAAAAAATGACTCTATGGCCTTAACGCTATATTTATACTCCAGTGCAAAAATGGTGCACGGGAGGGAGGAAGGGTCCAAAAATGGTGCAAAGCTTGCTTTGCCCCATTTTTTTACACATGGGTCAGGGCAGGCGTTAGGGGACCTGTGGGCCTATTTCCATGGTGGAACACCATGGAATAAGCCCACAGGTGCCCTCCCCAGCTCCCAGGGACACCCCCACCCACACCAGAAGGACAGCGGATGATGGGGGACCCCCATCCCAGGTAAGTACCATAGGGCACAGGGTGCAATGGCTGTACCCAGGGGACCCTTGTCCCCTGTGCTGGCCATTGGTGTGGTGGGCATGACTCCTGCCTTTTTTTTAAGGCAGGAGTCATGTGGCATGGTAGGTTTAGCACCATAAAATAACACTAATCTGGTTAGAGTCATTTTTTTTACTCTAACCAGTCTAGTGTCATTTTTTGGTGCTAAACCCCCATCTCTCATACCGCCACCCCCACCCTTTGCTCCGGCTAGCATCATTTCTTAAATATGATGCCCGGCTAGAGTCTAGGGATGGCGCTAGCCGGCGCTATACTTTTTGCCCGCAAACCTGCGCTAACGCAGGTTTGCGGCAAAAACTATAAATCAGGGCCTTAGCTCCCAGAACACTACTAGATAAGCTGTTTCATGAGGAACTTAGGACATCAATACACAACTACTTAGAAGGCAAAAAGGGTTCTGTAAAGTAGAAGGCAACCCTTTGGGAGGTTTTCAAAGTGGTATTGGGGGACCATTTCATTACTAAACAATATGGCATACTAAAATTACTTGGACTCCACTTAGCTCAGCTAGAGAGGGAACTCAAACCACTGAGAACTACTCTTGTGACACAAGAGATCAATAAAATCAGGAAAGAGATCATGGACAAAATTACAGAATATATTGAGGTGAATGACCATGAAGTTAACTACCTGGGTACATAAGACAGAGTGTGGGCTTCTGGGGAAGAGAAAGGCCTAGAAATGCTTGAACCAACGCCAAGAAAAAGCCATAGGCTGTGAGCCATGTGAATCAAATTACCAACAAAAGGGGGAGGTCAAATATGAAGCCAATGATATCGAGGAGGTATTCACTAAGGGCCAGATGTATCATCACGGCCCTTTGCGATTCGGAAATAGCGATTTTTAAGAAATCGCTATTTCCGACTGGCAAAGTGCCATGTATCACATTTGCGATTCGGTAATCGCGATTTCTTAAAAATCACAAATGCTATTACCGAATAGCAAATTGCGATACCGGCCCCATCCACAGCTATGTGCCTGTTGGCCCATATCTGCGAATCTTTGACATTTCCAAAATTGCGATTTCTGAACCAGAAATCGCAATTTTGGAAATGCAAAACCCCAGGGTGCTGGGGGCCTAAGGCCCAAAAAATTTGGGGGGACATGCAAGGTGCACACATGCCAAAAGGGCATGTGTGCTTTACATGTACAATTTAAAAATGCATTTTAAATGCATTTTTAAATTTTGCACATGGTTACCACCAAGTTCAACTAGCGATTCCTTAAAATTCAACTGCGAATGCCTTTCTTACATCCAGAAAGGTGATTTTGCATTTGCAAACGGACTAATTTTGCAATTCGCACCGTTTCAAATGCAAAATTCTTTGATACATCTGGCCCTATATGTTATTAAAAAATGTATGTATCGCAACATTCGTGGAACCCTGCACAAATTCAGGATTGCTTTCGGGACATGGGTTTGGCCCGGTTAAGTAATGTCCAGCAGAAATTTATGGACATGTCTGATGGGCCTTCAGCAGACGTTTAGAAACAATATGCTGACTTATTGTTGCCAAACTTACTGGAGATCTATACAGAAGCATCAGAATCACGCCACCTCCTGACCTCCATCCGGCAGTCTTGATAACACTATAAAAACCTTCCTACCCGGTGGATAGTTGTGAATCGTACAGACTCTGGATGCTAATGAACCTCAACATAAAATTCCTGCACAGGTCAGAGCCAATAGAATCCGCCCCATGTTACTACAACTGGTCTTACCTGACCAGGCTAGCTTTGTTTCTGAGATTCAGCTTGCACAACCTGTGCACATTATTTGCCATACTGTATTAAATTGACCCAGAGGTGGTTGTGGCTACAATCTTTCTGAACTCGCTTGAATTGCACTATCTCATGGAGGTACCTTGGCTGCATGGGCATGCCCAAACCATTTTGGGTTTTATTCAAACTCCTCCATACATCTCCAATGTCGGAACTCTGCCCAGGTGGCAGAATATAAAAATCTATGCCGATATTCCATTAAACAAAACAGGGATGCCCCTTATCCTCCATACTATTTGTGATCACAATTGAGACCCTAGCAAAAAAAAAAAAAAAATCACTATGCACAATAAGCCCTACAATTCATGAACATACCCTTAATAATCTCTTTTTATGCAGATAATTTTACACTTTACATAGCAAATCTACAGAAGGGTCTCCTTTCAAAACAAACAATTTATTAAATTTAGTGGAATATATGGCCTTCCTATAAACTGGGGAAACTCAGCGATATTTCTGATAACGGCTTGTACATACACATGTGTGCTAAATTGAAACCTTGGGTGGTCTAGGTCCCCTAACAAGTACTCGGGTGTCAGCATCAGTACTAACACAGAAGAAAATGATTACACTTAACTATGGGAGAGTAATCAGCAAGCTGTAAGACCAAATAGTCAGATGGTTTTAACTGCCACTGTCAACAGCTGGTTGCATCGGCCTTAACACAATGGATTTTCTGCCTAGATTCCTCTATTACTTCATTAACATTTCCATCCCACTAAAGACGAGGGTTTCTTCAAGTGGCTAAATAGTCAACTTATCCCTTTAAATTGGGCGGGAATGAAACATAGAATGCCTCGGGAAAGGATAACTCTGTCATACCATAAGAATAGTTTCACTATCTCTAATTTGGAACTATATTCATTTAGAACACATGCTTGTTTTGCACACTGCTGGTTCCAACCTCAAAAATATTCAGCCCACTTAAGCTGTCGAAAAAAATCATAGCAAACCTAGTTTCTCTAAATGCGGCCTTGTGGAGTAAGCAGCCTCAACAAAAGGTAAGGTGAAGTCAATATGGTTAATGGCACTAATTGAATCTGGGACAATCTCAGAAAAGAAAATAACAAACAATATCCCTATATGCACCAAACATACCTCTGATCGCATCCACTGTTTGGCTTTTGCCCCAAACAAAAAACACATTGAAAGCTATAAAAAAAGTAGCATTGACTACCTTGAATGTCTTTCACACAATAGTACTGACTTAAGCCCATATTTATCAAGATTTTGCATCACTCTTGCACCCCCAAGTGGACACTAGAGCGACACAAAACCTAAGTGGGATTTACCAAGCCACACAAGGCCACCTTGCATGGCCCTGCTTCTCTTGGTAACGCAAGGCAGAGCAAATCGCTGCCTGGAGTTGCTCTGCATCAGGGAGGTGTTCCATAGGTGTTACCACACATCCACCCATGGATTTTCATGCATTCATAGATTTACCATTAGTGGTATACCTGGGAGGCATCAAAATGCTACACCTCTCCAGATGAGGCGTAACAAGGAGAAACATCTTTATTAAGTCATAACTTCCTCGCCACAGTGCTGTCTGTAGGAAGTTGGCTCTGTATGTGCTATTTCAAAGTAAGGAATAGCATGCACAGAGTCCAAGGGTTCCCCTTAGAGGTAAAATAGTGGTAAAAAGAGATAATACTAATGCTCTATTTTGTGGTAGTGTGGTCGAGCAGTAGGCTTATCCGAGGAGTAGTGTTCAGCATTTGTTGTACATACACATAGACAATAAATGAGGTACACACACTCAGAGACAAATCCAGCCAATAGGTTTTGTTATAGAAAAATATCTTTTCTTAGTTTATTTTAAGAACCACAGGTTCAAATTTTACATGTAATAGCTCATTTGAAAGGTATTGCAGGTAAGTACTCTAGGAACTTTGAATCATTACTTTAGCATGTATACTTTTTACATAAAACACAATAAGCTGTTTTAAAAGTGGACACTGCAATTTTCACAGTTCCTGGGGGAGGTAAGTTATTGTTAGTTTTTACAGGTAAGTAAGTCACTTACAGTTTTCAGTTTTTGGTCCAAGGTAGCCCACCGTTGGGGGTTCAGAGCAACCCCAAAGTTATCACACCAGCAGCTCAGGGCCGGTCAGGTGCAAAGGTCAAAGAGGTGCCCAAAACACATAGGCTTCAATGGAGAGAAGGGGTGCCCCGGTTCCAGTCTGGCAGCAGGTAAGTTCCCGCGTCTTCGGAGGGCAGACCAGGGGGGTTTTGTAGGGCACCGGGGGGGACACAAGTCAGCACAGAAAGTACACCCTCAGCAGCGCGGGGGCGGCCGGGTGCAGTGTGCAAACACGCGTCGGGTTTCCTTCAGGTTTCAATGGGAGACCAAGGGGTCTCTTCAGCGATGCAGGCAGGCAAGGGGGGGGCTCCTCGGGGTAGCCACCACCTGGGTAAGGGAGAGGGCCTCCTGGGGGTCACTCCTGCACCGAAGTTCCGTTTCTTTAGGGGCTGGGGGCTGCGGGTGCAGGGTCTTTTCCAGCAGTCGGGAAATGGAGTTCAGACAGTCGCGGTCAGGGGGAGCCTGGGGATTCCCTCTGCAGGCGTCGCTGTGGGGGCTCAGGGGGGACAACTTTGGTTACTCACAGTCGTAGAGTCGCCGGAGGGTCCTCCCTGAGTTGGTTGTTCTCCACCAGTCGAGTCGGGGTCGCCGGGTGCAGTGTTGCAAGTCTCACGCTTCTTGCGGGGAGTTGCAGGGGTCTTTAAATCTGCTCCTTGTAACAAAGTTGCAGTTCTTTTGGAGCAGTGCCGCTGTCCTCGGGAGTTTCTTGTCTTTTTCGAAGCAGGGCAGTCCTCAGAGGATTCAGAGGTCGCTGGTCCCTTGGAAAGCTTCGCTGGAGCAGGGTTCTTTGGAAGGCAGGAGACAGGCCGGTAAGTCTGGGGCCAAGGCAGTTGGTGTCTTCTGTTCTTCCTCTGCAGGGGTTGTTCAGCTCAGCAGTCCTTCTTCTTGTAGTTGCAGGAATCTAATTTCTAGGTTCAGGGAGAGCCCTTAAATACTAAATTTAAGGGCGTGTTTAGGTCTGGGGGGTTAGTAGCCAATGGCTACTAGCCCTGAGGGTGAGTACACCCTCTTTGTGCCTCCTCCCAAGGGGAGGGGGTCACATCCCTAATCCTATTGGGGGAATCCTCCATCTGCAAGATGGAGGATTTCTAAAAGTTAGAGTCACTTCAGCTCAGGACACCTTAGGGGCTGTCCTGACTGGCCAGTGACTCCTCCTTGTTGCTTTCTTTGTTCCCTCCAGCCATGCCGCCAAAAGTGGGGGCCGTGGCCGGAGGGGGCGGGCAAATCCACTAAGCTGGAGTGCCCTGCTGTGCTGTGACAAAGGGGTGAGCCTTTGAGGCTCACCGCCAGGTGTTACAGCTCCTGCCTGGGGGAGGTGTTAGCATCTCCACCCAGTGCAGGCTTTGTTACTGGCCTCAGAGTGACAAAGGCACTCTCCCCATGGGGCCAGCAACATGTCTCTAGTGTGGCAGGCTGCTGGAACCAGTCAGCCTACACAGATAGTCGGTTAAGTTTCAGGGGGCACCTCTAAGGTGCCCTCTGTGGTGTATTTTACAATAAAATGTACACTGGCATCAGTGTGCATTTATTGTGCTGAGAAGTTTGATACCAAACTTCCCAGTTTTCAGTGTAGCCATTATGGTGCTGTGGAGTTCGTGTAAACAGACTCCCAGACCATATACTCTTATGGCTACCCTGCACTTACAATGTCTAAGGTTTTGCTTAGACACTGTAGGGGCACAGTGCTCATGCACTGGTACCCTCACCTATGGTATAGTGCACCCTGCCTTAGGGCTGTAAGGCCTGCTAGAGGGGTGTCTTACCTATCCTGCATAGGCAGTGAGAGGCTGGCATGGCACCCTGAGGGGAGTGCCATGTCGACTTACTCATTTTGTTCTCACTAGCACACACAAGCTGGTAAGCAGTGTGTCTGTGCTGAGTGAGGGGTCTCTAGGGTGGCATAATACATGCTGCAGCCCTTAGAGACCTTCCCTGGCATCAGGGCCCTTGGTACCAGAGGTACCAGTTACAAGGGACTTATCTGGATGCCAGGGTGTGCCAATTGTGGAATCAAAAGTACAGGTTAGGGAAAGAACACTGGTGCTGGGGCCTGGTTAGCAGGCCTCAGCACACTTTCAATTCAAAACATAGCATCAGCAAAGGCAAAAAGTCAGGGGGTAACCATGCCAAGGAGGCATTTCCTTACACAACCCCCCCCCCAAACGAAAGAGGATGAGACTAACCTTTCCCAAGAGAGTCTTCATTTTCTAAGTGGAAGAACCTGGAAAGGCCATCTGCATTGGCATGGGCAGTCCCAGGTCTGTGTTCCACTACAAAGTCCATTCCCTGTAGGGAGATGGACCACCTCAACAGTTTTGGATTTTCACCTTTCATTTGCATCAGCCATCTGAGAGGTCTGTGGTCAGTCTGAACTAGGAAGTGAGTACCAAAGAGGTATGGTCTCAGCTTCTTCAGGGACCAAACCACAGCAAAGGCCTCCCTCTCAATGGCACTCCAACGCTGCTCCCTGGGGAGTAACCTCCTGCTAATGAAAGCAACAGGCTGGTCAAGGCCATCATCATTTGTTTGGGACAAAACTGCCCCTATCCCATGTTCAGAGGCATCTGTTTGCACAATGAATTGCTTGGAGTAATCTGGAGCTTTTAGAACTGGTGCTGTGCACATAGCTTGCTTCAGGGTGTCAAAGGCCTGTTGGCATTCTACAGTCCAGTTTACTTTCTTGGGCATTTTCTTGGAGGTGAGTTCTGTGAGGGCTGTCACAATGGATCCATATCCCTTCACAAACCTCCTATAGTACCCAGTCAAGCCAAGGAATGCCCTGACTTGAGTCTGGGTTTTTGGAGCTGCCCAGTCCAGAATAGTCTGGATCTTAGGCTGGAGTGGCTGAACTTGGCCTCCACCTACAAGGTGTCCCAAGTAAACCACAGTTCCCTGCCCTATCTGGCATTTGGATGCCTTGATAGAGAGGCCTGCAGATTGCAGAGCCTTCAAAACCTTCTTCAGGTGGACCAGGTGATCCTGCCAGGTGGAGCTGAAGACAGCAATATCATCAAGATAAGCTGCACTAAAGGATTCCAACCCAGCAAGGACTTGATTCACCAACCTTTGGAAGGTGGCAGGGGCATTCTTTAAACCAAAGGGCATAACAGTGAACTGATAATGCCCATCAGGTGTGGAGAATGCTGTCTTTTCTTTTGCTCCAGGGGCCATTTTGATTTGCCAGTACCCTGCTGTTAAGTCAAAGGTACTTAAGAATTTGGCAGCCCCTAATTTGTCTATGAGCTCATCAGCTCTAGGAATGGGATGGGCATCTGTCTTGGTGACAGAGCTGAGACCTCTGTAGTCCACACAAAACCTCATTTCTCTCTTTCCATCTTTGGTGTGAGGTTTGGGGACTAAGACCACTGGGCTAGCCCAGGGGCTGTCAGAGTGCTCTATTACTCCCAATTCCAGCATCTTGTGGACTTCCACCTTGATGCTTTCCTTAACTTGATCAGACTGTCTAAATATTTTGTTTTTGACAGGCATGCTGTCTCCTGTGTCCACATCATGGATACACAGGTGTGTCTGACCAGGGGTTAGGGAAAAGAGTTCAGCAAACTGTTGTAGGACCTTCCTACAGTCAGCTTGCTGTTGGCTAGAGAGGGTGTCTGAGTAGATCACTCCATCTACTGAGCCATCTTTAGGGTCTGATGAGAGGAGATCAGGGAGAGGCTCACTCTCAGCTTCCTGGTCCTCATCTGTTACCATCAACAGATTTACATCAGCCCTGTCATGGAAGAGCTTAAGGCGGTTCACATGGATCACCCTCTTGGGGCTCCTGCTTGTGCCCAGGTCCACCAGGTAGGTGACCTGACTCTTCCTCTCTAGTACTGGGTAAGGGCCACTCCATTTGTCCTGAAGTGCCCTGGGAGCCACAGGCTCCAGGACCCAGACTTTCTGCCCTGGTTGGAATTCAACCAGTGCAGCCTTTTGGTCATACCACAACTTCTGGAGTTGTTGGCTGGCCTCAAGGTTTTTACTTGCCTTTTCCATGTACTCTGCCATCCTTGAGCGAAGGCCAAGTACATAGTCCACTATGTCTTGTTTAGGCTCATGAAGAGGTCTCTCCCAGCCTTCTTTAACAAGAGCAAGTGGTCCCCTTACAGGGTGGCCAAACAGAAGTTCAAAGGGTGAGAATCCTACTCCCTTCTGAGGCACCTCTCTGTAAGCGAAAAGCAGACATTGCAAGAGGACATCCCATCTCCTTTTGAGTTTCTCTGGGAGCCCCATGATCATGCCCTTTAATGTCTTGTTGAATCTCTCAACAAGGCCATTAGTTTGTGGATGATATGGTGTAGTGAATTTATAAGTCACCCCACATTCATTCCACATGTGTTTTAGGTATGCTGACATGAAGTTGGTACCTCTGTCAGACACCACCTCCTTAGGGAAGCCCACTCTGGTAAAGATACCAATGAGGGCCTTGGCTACTGCAGGGGCAGTAGTCGACCTAAGGGGAATAGCTTCAGGATACCTAGTAGAATGATCCACTACTACTAGGATGTACATATTTCCTGAGGCTGTGGGAGGTTCTAGTGGACCAACTATGTCCACACCCACTCTTTCAAAGGGGACCCCCACCACTGGAAGTGGAATGAGGGGGGCCTTTGGATGCCCACCTGTCTTGCCACTGGCTTGACAGGTGGGGCAGGAGAGGCAAAACTCCTTAACCTTCTGGGACATATTGGGCCAGTAGAAGTGGTTGACTAACCTCTCCCACGTCTTGGTTTGTCCCAAATGCCCAGCAAGGGGAATATCATGGGCTAAGGTCAGAATAAACTCTCTGAAACCCTGAGGCACTACCACTCTCCTAGTGGCACCAGGTTTGGGATCTCTTGCCTCAGTGTACAGGAGTCCATCTTCCCAATAGACCCTATGTGTTCCATTTTTCTTGCCTTTGGACTCTTCAGCAGCTTGCTGCCTAAGGCCTTCAAGAGAGGGACAGGTTTCTTGTCCCTTACACAACTCTTCCCTTGAGGGTCCCCCTGGGCCCAAGAGCTCAACCTGATAAGGTTCCAGCTCCATAGGCTCAGTTCCTTCAGAGGGCAGAACTTCTTCCTGAGAAGAGAGGTTCTCTTTTTGGTGTTGTGTTGCAGCTGGTTTCCCAGCTGACTTTCCTTTTCTCTTGGTAGGCTGGGCCATTTTTCCAGACTCCAGCTCTACTTTTTCACCCTGTGCCTTGCACTGTGCCCTAGTCTTGACACACACCAGTTCAGGGATACCCAGCATGGCTGCATGGGTTTTTAGTTCTACCTCAGCCCATGCTGAGGACTCCAGGTCGTTTCCAAGCAAACAGTCTACTGGGATATTTGAGGAGACCACCACCTGTTTCAGGCCATTGACCCCTCCCCACTCTAAAGTTACCATTGCCATGGGATGTACTTTAGTTTGATTGTCAGCATTGGTGACTTGATAAGTTTGTCCAGTCAGGTATTGGCCAGGGGAAACCAGTTTCTCTGTCACCATGGTGACACTGGCACCTGTATCCCTCAGGCCCTCTACACTTGTCCCATTAATTAAGAGCTGCTGCCTGTATTTTTGCATGTTAGGAGGCCAGGCAGCCAGTGTGGCTAAATCCACCCCACCCTCAGAGACTAATGTAGCTTCAGTGTGACACCTGATTTGCTCTGGGCACACTGTTGATCCCACTTGGAGACTGGCCATTCCAGTTTTAGCTGGATGGGAGTTAGAAGTGGTATCTTTCTTGGGACAGGCCTTGTCTCCAGTTTGGTGTCCAGACTGACTACAGTTACGACACCAGGCCTTTTTGGGATCAAAGTTTTTACCCTTGTACCCAGAATTGTTTTGTGAAGAGGCTCTGGGCCCACCCTCCTGTGCAGGTTTTTGGGGGCCTGCAGAAGACTCTTTACTATTTATGTTTTTGGCTGTCTCACCACCTTTCCCCTGGGAAGGTTTTGTGACCCCTTTCTTTTGGTCACCCCCTGTGGAAGTTTTGGACACCCTAGTCTTGACCCAATGGTCCGCCTTCTTTCCCAATTCTTGGGGAGAAATTGGTCCTAGGTCCACCAGATGCTGATGCAGTTTATCATTGAAACAATTACTTAATAGGTGTTCTTTCACAAATAAATTGTACAGCCCATCATAATCATTTACATCATTGCCTTGAATCCAACCATCTAGTGTTTTTACTGAGTAGTCTACAAAGTCAACCCAGGTCTGGCTCGAGGATTTTTGAGCCCCCCTGAATCTAATCCTATACTCCTCAGTGGAGAATCCAAAGCCCTCAATCAGGGTACCCTTCATGAGGTCATAAGATTCTGCATCTTTTTTAGAGAGTGTGAGGAGTCTATCCCTACACTTTCCTGTGAACATTTCCCAAAGGAGAGCACCCCAGTGAGATTTGTTCACTTTTCTGGTTTCACAAGCCCTCTCAAAAGCTGTGAACCATTTGGTGATGTCATCACCATCTTCATATTTAGTTACAATCCCTTTGGGGATTTTCAACATGTCAGGAGAATCTCTGACCCTAGTTATGTTGCTGCCACCATTGATGGGTCCTAGGCCCATCTCTTGTCTTTCCCTTTCTATGGCTAGGATCTGTTTTTCCAAAGCCAATCTTTTGGCCATCCTGGCTAACTGGATGTCCTCTTCACTGGAGTTATCCTCAGTGATTTCCGAGAGGCTGGACCCTCCTGTGGAGGAGCCATCATCTCTGACTATTATTTTTGGAGTCAGGGCTTGAGAAGCCCTCTTCTCCCTAGATAGGACTGGTGGAGGGGATTCTTCCTCCAGTTCACTATCATCCTCCTCTGTGTTATCCACAGAGGGGTTGGCTCTATCATACTCTGCCAATAGCTCCTGGAGCGGTACTTTGGTAGGTCTGGAGCCCATTGTTATTTTTCTTATGTTACAGAGTGACCTTAGCTCTTTCATCTGGAGATGGAGGTAAGGTGTGGTGTCGAGTTCCACCACATTCATCTCTGTACTAGACATTATTCTTCTAAAAGTTGGAATGCTTTTAAGAATCTAAAACTAGTTCTAGAATCTAATTCAAACTTTTACAAACTTTTAAACTCTAAAAGAAATACTAACAGGGACTAACACAAGGCCCTAGCAGGACTTTAAAGAATTTAGAAAACTTTTCAAATTGCAAAAATCAATTTCTAATGACAATTTTGGAATTTGTTGTGTGATCAGGTATTGGCTGAGTAGTCCAGCAAATGCAAAGTCTTGTACCCCACCGCTGATCCACCAATGTAGGAAGTTGGCTCTGTATGTGCTATTTCAAAGTAAGGAATAGCATGCACAGAGTCCAAGGGTTCCCCTTAGAGGCAAAAATAGTGGTAAAAAGAGATAATACTAATGCTCTATTTTGTGGTAGTGTGATCGAGCAGTAGGCTTATCCAAGGAGTAGTGTTAAGCATTTGTTGTACATACACATAGACAATAAATGAGGTACACACACTCAGAGACAAATCCAGCCAATAGGTTTTGTTATAGAAAAATATATTTTCTTAGTTTATTTTAAGAACCACAGTTTCAAATTTTACATGTAATAGCTCATTTGAAAGGTATTGCAGGTAAGTCCTCTAGGAACTTTGAATCATTACTTTAGCATGTATACTTTTTACATAAAACACAATAAGCTGTTTTAAAAGTGGACACAGTGCAATTTTCACAGTTCCTGGGGGAGGTAAGTTATTGTTAGTTTTCACAGGTAAGTAAGTCACTTACAGTTTTCAGTTTTTGGTCCAAGGTAGCCCACCGTTGGGGGTTCAGAGCAACCCCAAAGTTATCACACCAGCAGCTCAGGGCCGGTCAGGTGCAAAGGTCAAAGAGGTGCCCAAAACACATAGGCTTCAATGGAGAGAAGGGGGTGCCCCGGTTCCAGTCTGCCAGCAGGTAAGTACCCGCGTCTTCGGAGGGCAGACCAGGGGGGTTTTGTAGGGCACCAGGGGGGGACACAAGTCAGCACAGAAAGTACACCCTCAGCAGCGCGGGGGCGGCCGGGTGCAGTGTGCAAACACGCGTCGGGTTTCCTTCAGGTTTCAATGGGAGACCAAGGGGTCTCTTCAGCGATGCAGGCAGGCAAGGGGGGGGCTCCTCGGGGTAGCCACCACCTGGGCAAGGGAGAGGGCCTCCTGGGGGTCACTCCTGCACCGAAGTTCCGTTTCTTTAGGGGCTGGGGGCTGCGGGTGCAGGGTCTTTTCCAGCCGTCGGGAAATGGAGTTCAGACAGTCGCGGTCAGGGGGAGCCTGGGGATTCCCTCTGCAGGCGTCGCTGTGGGGGCTCAGGGGGGACAACTTTGGTTACTCACAGTCGTAGAGTCGCCGGAGGGTCCTCCCTGAGTTGGTTGTTCTCCACCAGTCGAGTCGGGGTCGCCGGGTGCAGTGTTGCAAGTCTCACGCTTCTTGCGGGGAGTTGCAGCGGTCTTTAAATCTGCTCCTTGTAACAAAGTTGCAGTTCTTTTGGAGCAGTGCCGCTGTCCTCGGGAGTTTCTTGTCTTTTTCGAAGCAGGGCAGTCCTCAGAGGATTCAGAGGTCGCTGGTCCCTTGGAAAGCTTCGCTGGAGCAGGGTTCTTTGGAAGGCAGGAGACAGGCCGGTAAGTCTGGGGCCAAGGCAGTTGGTGTCTTCTGTTCTTCCTCTGCAGGGGTTGTTCAGCTCAGCAGTCCTTCTTCTTGTAGTTGCAGGAATCTAATTTCTAGGTTCAGGGAGAGCCCTTAAATACTAAATTTAAGGGCGTGTTTAGGTCTGGGGGGTTAGTAGCCAATGGCTACTAGCCCTGAGGGTGAGTACACCCTCTTTGTGCCTCCTCCCAAGGGGAGGGGGTCACATCCCTAATCCTATTGGGGGAATCCTCCATCTGCAAGATGGAGGATTTCTAAAAGTTAGAGTCACTTCAGCTCAGGACACCTTAGGGGCTGTCCTGACTGGCCAGTGACTCCTCCTTGTTGCTTTCTTTGTTCCCTCCAGCCTTGCCGCCAAAAGTGGGGGCCGTGGCCGGAGGGGGCGGGCAAATCCACTAAGCTGGAGTGCCCTGCTGTGCTGTGACAAAGGGGTGAGCCTTTGAGGCTCACCGCCAGGTGTTACAGCTCCTGCCTGGGGGAGGTGTTAGCATCTCCACCCAGTGCAGGCTTTGTTACTGGCCTCAGAGTGACAAAGGCACTCTCCCCATGGGGCCAGCAACATGTCTCTAGTGTGGCAGGCTGCTGGAACCAGTCAGCCTACACAGATAGTCGGTTAAGTTTCAGGGGGCACCTCTAAGGTGCCCTCTGTGGTGTATTTTACAATAAAATGTACACTGGCATCAGTGTGCATTTATTGTGCTGAGAAGTTTGATACCAAACTTCCCAGTTTTCAGTGTAGCCATTAAGGTGCTGTGGAGTTCGTGTAAACAGACTCCCAGATCATATACTCTTATGGCTACCCTGCACTTACAATGTCTAAGGTTTTGCTTAGACACTGTAGGGGCACAGTGCTCATGCACTGGTACCCTCACCTATGGTATAGTGCACCCTGCCTTAGGGCTGTAAGGCCTGCTAGAGGGGTGTCTTACCTATCCTGCATAGGCAGTGAGAGGCTGGCATGGCACCCTGAGGGGAGTGCCATGTCGACTTACTCATTTTGTTCTCACTAGCACACACAAGCTGGTAAGCAGTGTGTCTGTGCTGAGTGAGGGGTCTCTAGGGTGGCATAATACATGCTGCAGCCCTTAGAGACCTTCCCTGGCATCAGGGCCCTTGGTACCAGAGGTACCAGTTACAAGGGACTTATCTGGATGCCAGGGTGTGCCAATTGTGGAATCAAAAGTACAGGTTAGGGAAAGAACACTGGTGCTGGGGCCTGGTTAGCAGGCCTCAGCACACTTTCAATTCAAAACATAGCATCAGCAAAGGCAAAAAGTCAGGGGGTAACCATGCCAAGGAGGCATTTCCTTACACAACCCCCCCCCCAAACGAAAGAGGATGAGACTAACCTTTCCCAAGAGAGTCTTCATTTTCTAAGTGGAAGAACCTGGAAAGGCCATCTGCATTGGCATGGGCAGTCCCAGGTCTGTGTTCCACTACAAAGTCCATTCCCTGTAGGGAGATGGACCACCTCAACAGTTTTGGATTTTCACCTTTCATTTGCATCAGCCATCTGAGAGGTCTGTGGTCAGTCTGAACTAGGAAGTGAGTACCAAAGAGGTATGGTCTCAGCTTCTTCAGGGACCAAACCACAGCAAAGGCCTCCCTCTCAATGGCACTCCAACGCTGCTCCCTGGGGAGTAACCTCCTGCTAATGAAAGCAACAGGCTGGTCAAGGCCATCATCATTTGTTTGGGACAAAACTGCCCCTATCCCATGTTCAGAGGCATCTGTTTGCACAATGAATTGCTTGGAGTAATCTGGAGCTTTTAGAACTGGTGCTGTGCACATAGCTTGCTTCAGGGTGTCAAAGGCCTGTTGGCATTCTACAGTCCAGTTTACTTTCTTGGGCATTTTCTTGGAGGTGAGTTCTGTGAGGGCTGTCACAATGGATCCATATCCCTTCACAAACCTCCTATAGTACCCAGTCAAGCCAAGGAATGCCCTGACTTGAGTCTGGGTTTTTGGAGCTGCCCAGTCCAGAATAGTCTGGATCTTAGGCTGGAGTGGCTGAACTTGGCCTCCACCTACAAGGTGTCCCAAGTAAACCACAGTTCCCTGCCCTATCTGGCATTTGGATGCCTTGATAGAGAGGCCTGCAGATTGCACAGCCTTCAAAACCTTCTTCAGGTGGACCAGGTGATCCTGCCAGGTGGAGCTGAAGACAGCAATATCATCAAGATAAGCTGCACTAAAGGATTCCAACCCAGCAAGGACTTGATTCACCAACCTTTGGAAGGTGGCAGGGGCATTCTTTAAACCAAAGGGCATAACAGTGAACTGATAATGCCCATCAGGTGTGGAGAATGCTGTCTTTTCTTTTGCTCCAGGGGCCATTTTGATTTGCCAGTACCCTGCTGTTAAGTCAAAGGTACTTAAGAATTTGGCAGCCCCTAATTTGTCTATGAGCTCATCAGCTCTAGGAATGGGATGGGCATCTGTCTTGGTGACAGAGCTGAGACCTCTGTAGTCCACACAAAACCTCATTTCTCTCTTTCCATCTTTGGTGTGAGGTTTGGGGACTAAGACCACTGGGCTAGCCCAGGGGCTGTCAGAGTGCTCTATTACTCCCAATTCCAGCATCTTGTGGACTTCCACCTTGATGCTTTCCTTAACTTGATCAGACTGTCTAAATATTTTGTTTTTGACAGGCATGCTGTCTCCTGTGTCCACATCATGGGTACACAGGTGTGTCTGACCAGGGGTTAGGGAAAAGAGTTCAGCAAACTGTTGTAGGACCTTCCTACAGTCAGCTTGCTGTTGGCTAGAGAGGGTGTCTGAGTAGATCACTCCATCTACTGAGCCATCTTTAGGGTCTGATGAGAGGAGATCAGGGAGAGGCTCACTCTCAGCTTCCTGGTCCTCATCTGTTACCATCAACAGATTTACATCAGCCCTGTCATGGAAGAGCTTAAGGCGGTTCACATGGATCACCCTCTTGGGGCTCCTGCTTGTGCCCAGGTCCACCAGGTAGGTGACCTGACTCTTCCTCTCTAGTACTGGGTAAGGGCCACTCCATTTGTCCTGAAGTGCCCTGGGAGCCACAGGCTCCAGGACCCAGACTTTCTGCCCTGGTTGGAATTCAACCAGTGCAGCCTTTTGGTCATACCACAACTTCTGGAGTTGTTGGCTGGCCTCAAGGTTTTTACTTGCCTTTTCCATGTACTCTGCCATCCTTGAGCGAAGGCCAAGTACATAGTCCACTATGTCTTGTTTAGGCTCATGAAGAGGTCTCTCCCAGCCTTCTTTAACAAGAGCAAGTGGTCCCCTTACAGGGTGGCCAAACAGAAGTTCAAAGGGTGAGAATCCTACTCCCTTCTGAGGCACCTCTCTGTAAGCGAAAAGCAGACATTGCAAGAGGACATCCCATCTCCTTTTGAGTTTCTCTGGGAGCCCCATGATCATGCCCTTTAATGTCTTGTTGAATCTCTCAACAAGGCCATTAGTTTGTGGATGATATGGTGTAGTGAATTTATAAGTCACCCCACATTCATTCCACATGTGTTTTAGGTATGCTGACATGAAGTTGGTACCTCTGTCAGACACCACCTCCTTAGGGAAGCCCACTCTGGTAAAGATACCAATGAGGGCCTTGGCTACTGCAGGGGCAGTAGTCGACCTAAGGGGAATAGCTTCAGGATACCTAGTAGCATGATCCACTACTACTAGGATGTACATATTTCCTGAGGCTGTGGGAGGTTCTAGTGGACCAACTATGTCCACACCCACTCTTTCAAAGGGGACCCCCACCACTGGAAGTGGAATGAGGGGGGCCTTTGGATGCCCACCTGTCTTGCCACTGGCTTGACAGGTGGGGCAGGAGAGGCAAAACTCCTTAACCTTCTGGGACATATTGGGCCAGTAGAAGTGGTTGACTAACCTCTCCCACGTCTTGGTTTGTCCCAAATGCCCAGCAAGGGGAATATCATGGGCTAAGGTCAGAATAAACTCTCTGAAACCCTGAGGCACTACCACTCTCCTAGTGGCACCAGGTTTGGGATCTCTTGCCTCAGTGTACAGGAGTCCATCTTCCCAATAGACCCTATGTGTTCCATTTTTCTTGCCTTTGGACTCTTCAGCAGCTTGCTGCCTAAGGCCTTCAAGAGAGGGACAGGTTTCTTGTCCCTTACACAACTCTTCCCTTGAGGGTACCCCTGGGCCCAAGAGCTCAACCTGATAAGGTTCCAGCTCCATAGGCTCAGTTCCCTCAGAGGGCAGAACTTCTTCCTGAGAAGAGAGGTTCTCTTTTTGGTGTTGTGTTGCAGCTGGTTTCCCAGCTGACTTTCCTTTTCTCTTGGTAGGCTGGGCCATTTTTCCAGACTCCAGCTCTACTTTTTCACCCTGTGCCTTGCACTGTGCCCTAGTCTTGACACACACCAGTTCAGGGATACCCAGCATGGCTGCATGGGTTTTTAGTTCTACCTCAGCCCATGCTGAGGACTCCAGGTCGTTTCCAAGCAAACAGTCTACTGGGATATTTGAGGAGACCACCACCTGTTTCAGGCCATTGACCCCTCCCCACTCTAAAGTTACCATTGCCATGGAATGTACTTTAGTTTGATTGTCAGCATTGGTGACTGGATAAGTTTGTCCAGTCAGGTATTGGCCAGGGGAAACCAGTTTCTCTGTCACCATGGTGACACTGGCACCTGTATCCCTCAGGCCCTCTACACTTGTCCCATTAATTAAGAGCTGCTGCCTGTATTTTTGCATGTTAGGAGGCCAGGCAGCCAGTGTGGCTAAATCCACCCCACCCTCAGAGACTAATGTAGCTTCAGTGTGACACCTGATTTGCTCTGGGCACACTGTTGATCCCACTTGGAGACTGGCCATTCCAGTTTTAGCTGGATGGGAGTTAGAAGTGGTATCTTTCTTGGGACAGGCCTTGTCTCCAGTTTGGTGTCCAGACTGACTACAGTTACGACACCAGGCCTTTTTGGGATCAAAGTTTTTACCCTTGTACCCAGAATTGTTTTGTGAAGAGGCTCTGGGCCCACCCTCCTGTGCAGGTTTTTGGGGGCCTGCAGAAGACTCTTTACTATTTATGTTTTTGGCTGTCTCACCACCTTTCCCCTGGGGAGGTTTTGTGACCCCTTTCTTTTGGTCACCCCCTGTGGAAGTTTTGGACACCCTAGTCTTGACCCAATGGTCCGCCTTCTTTCCCAATTCTTGGGGAGAAATTGGTCCTAGGTCCACCAGATGCTGATGCAGTTTATCATTGAAACAATTACTTAATAGGTGTTCTTTCACAAATAAATTGTACAGCCCATCATAATCATTTACATCATTGCCTTGAATCCAACCATCTAGTGTTTTTACTGAGTAGTCTACAAAGTCAACCCAGGTCTGGCTCGAGGATTTTTGAGCCCCCCTGAATCTAATCCTATACTCCTCAGTGGAGAATCCAAAGCCCTCAATCAGGGTACCCTTCATGAGGTCATAAGATTCTGCATCTTTTTTAGAGAGTGTGAGGAGTCTATCCCTACACTTTCCTGTGAACATTTCCCAAAGGAGAGCACCCCAGTGAGATTTGTTCACTTTTCTGGTTTCACAAGCCCTATCAAAAGCTGTGAACCATTTGGTGATGTCATCACCATCTTCATATTTAGTTACAATCCCTTTGGGGATTTTCAACATGTCAGGAGAATCTCTGACCCTAGTTATGTTGCTGCCACCATTGATGGGTCCTAGGCCCATCTCTTGTCTTTCCCTTTCTATGGCTAGGATCTGTTTTTCCAAAGCCAATCTTTTGGCCATCCTGGCTAACTGGATGTCCTCTTCACTGGAGTTATCCTCAGTGATTTCCGAGAGGCTGGACCCTCCTGTGGAGGAGCCATCATCTCTGACTATTATTTTTGGAGTCAGGGCTTGAGAAGCCCTCTTCTCCCTAGATAGGACTGGTGGAGGGGATTCTTCCTCCAGTTCACTATCATCCTCCTCTGTGTTATCCACAGAGGGGTTGGCTCTATCATACTCTGCCAATAGCTCCTGGAGCGGTACTTTGGTAGGTCTGGAGCCCATTGTTATTTTTCTTATGTTACAGAGTGACCTTAGCTCTTTCATCTGGAGATGGAGGTAAGGTGTGGTGTCGAGTTCCACCACATTCATCTCTGTACTAGACATTATTCTTCTAAAAGTTGGAATGCTTTTAAGAATCTAAAACTAGTTCTAGAATCTAATTCAAACTTTTACAAACTTTTAAACTCTAAAAGAAATACTAACAGGGACTAACACAAGGCCCTAGCAGGACTTTAAAGAATTTAGAAAACTTTTCAAATTGCAAAAATCAATTTCTAATGACAATTTTGGAATTTGTTGTGTGATCAGGTATTGGCTGAGTAGTCCAGCAAATGCAAAGTCTTGTACCCCACCGCTGATCCACCAATGTAGGAAGTTGGCTCTGTATGTGCTATTTCAAAGTAAGGAATAGCATGCACAGAGTCCAAGGGTTCCCCTTAGAGGCAAAAATAGTGGTAAAAAGAGATAATACTAATGCTCTATTTTGTGGTAGTGTGGTCGAGCAGTAGGCTTATCCAAGGAGTAGTGTTAAGCATTTGTTGTACATACACATAGACAATAAATGAGGTACACACACTCAGAGACAAATCCAGCCAATAGGTTTTGTTATAGAAAAATATATTTTCTTAGTTTATTTTAAGAACCACAGTTTCAAATTTTACATGTAATAGCTCATTTGA
Source organism: Pleurodeles waltl (assembly GCF_031143425.1). Classification (NCBI taxonomy): domain Eukaryota; kingdom Metazoa; phylum Chordata; class Amphibia; order Caudata; family Salamandridae; genus Pleurodeles; species Pleurodeles waltl. The sequence goes on from NC_090440.1 coordinate 917,678,143, forward strand.
AAGGTATTGCAGGTAAGTCCTCTAGGAACTTTGAATCATTACTTTAGCATGTATACTTTTTACATAAAACACAATAAGCTGTTTTAAAAGTGGACACAGTGCAATTTTCACAGTTCCTGGGGGAGGTAAGTTATTGTTAGTTTTCACAGGTAAGTAAGTCACTTACAGTTTTCAGTTTTTGGTCCAAGGTAGCCCACCGTTGGGGGTTCAGAGCAACCCCAAAGTTATCACACCAGCAGCTCAGGGCCGGTCAGGTGCAAAGGTCAAAGAGGTGCCCAAAACACATAGGCTTCAATGGAGAGAAGGGGGTGCCCCGGTTCCAGTCTGCCAGCAGGTAAGTACCCGCGTCTTCGGAGGGCAGACCAGGGGGGTTTTGTAGGGCACCAGGGGGGGACACAAGTCAGCACAGAAAGTACACCCTCAGCAGCGCGGGGGCGGCCGGGTGCAGTGTGCAAACACGCGTCGGGTTTCCTTCAGGTTTCAATGGGAGACCAAGGGGTCTCTTCAGCGATGCAGGCAGGCAAGGGGGGGGCTCCTCGGGGTAGCCACCACCTGGGCAAGGGAGAGGGCCTCCTGGGGGTCACTCCTGCACCGAAGTTCCGTTTCTTTAGGGGCTGGGGGCTGCGGGTGCAGGGTCTTTTCCAGCCGTCGGGAAATGGAGTTCAGACAGTCGCGGTCAGGGGGAGCCTGGGGATTCCCTCTGCAGGCGTCGCTGTGGGGGCTCAGGGGGGACAACTTTGGTTACTCACAGTCGTAGAGTCGCCGGAGGGTCCTCCCTGAGTTGGTTGTTCTCCACCAGTCGAGTCGGGGTCGCCGGGTGCAGTGTTGCAAGTCTCACGCTTCTTGCGGGGAGTTGCAGCGGTCTTTAAATCTGCTCCTTGTAACAAAGTTGCAGTTCTTTTGGAGCAGTGCCCCTGTCCTCAGGAGTTTCTTGTCTTTTTCGAAGCAGGGCAGTCCTCAGAGGATTCAGAGGTCGCTGGTCCCTTGGAAAGCGTCGCTGGAGCAGGGTTCTTTGGAAGGCAGGAGACAGGCCGGTAAGTCTGGGGCCAAGGCAGTTGGTGTCTTCTGTTCTTCCTCTGCAGGGGTTGTTCAGCTCAGCAGTCCTTCTTCTTGTAGTTGCAGGAATCTAATTTCTAGGTTCAGGGAGAGCCCTTAAATACTAAATTTAAGGGCGTGTTTAGGTCTGGGGGGTTAGTAGCCAATGGCTACTAGCCCTGAGGGTGAGTACACCCTCTTTGTGCCTCCTCCCAAGGGGAGGGGGTCACATCCCTAATCCTATTGGGGGAATCCTCCATCTGCAAGATGGAGGATTTCTAAAAGTTAGAGTCACTTCAGCTCAGGACACCTTAGGGGCTGTCCTGACTGGCCAGTGACTCCTCCTTGTTGCTTTCTTTGTTCCCTCCAGCCTTGCCGCCAAAAGTGGGGGCCGTGGCCGGAGGGGGCGGGCAACTCCACTAAGCTGGAGTGCCCTGCTGTGCTGTGACAAAGGGGTGAGCCTTTGAGGCTCACCGCCAGGTGTTACAGCTCCTGCCTGGGGGAGGTGTTAGCATCTCCACCCAGTGCAGGCTTTGTTACTGGCCTCAGAGTGACAAAGGCACTCTCCCCATAGGGCCAGCAACATGTCTCTAGTGTGGCAGGCTGCTGGAACCAGTCAGCCTACACAGATAGTCGGTTACGTTTCAGGGGGCACCTCTAAGGTGCCCTCTGTGGTGTATTTTACAATAAAATGTACACTGGCATCAGTGTGCATTTATTGTGCTGAGAAGTTTGATACCAAACTTCCCAGTTTTCAGTGTAGCCATTATGGTGCTGTGGAGTTCGTGTAAACAGACTCCCAGACCATATACTCTTATGGCTACCCTGCACTTACAATGTCTAAGGTTTTGCTTAGACACTGTAGGGGCACAGTGCTCATGCACTGGTACCCTCACCTATGGTATAGTGCACCCTGCCTTAGGGCTGTAAGGCCTGCTAGAGGGGTGTCTTACCTATACTGCATAGGCAGTGAGAGGCTGGCATGGCACCCTGAGGGGAGTGCCATGTCGACTTACTCATTTTGTTCTCACTAGCACACACAAGCTGGTAAGCAGTGTGTCTGTGCTGAGTGAGGGGTCTCTAGGGTGGCATAATACATGCTGCAGCCCTTAGAGACCTTCCCTGGCATCAGGGCCCTTGGTACCAGAGGTACCAGTTACAAGGGACTTATCTGGATGCCAGGGTGTGCCAATTGTGGAATCAAAAGTACAGGTTAGGGAAAGAACACTGGTGCTGGGGCCTGGTTAGCAGGCCTCAGCACACTTTCAATTCAAAACATAGCATCAGCAAAGGCAAAAAGTCAGGGGGTAACCATGCCAAGGAGGCATTTCCTTACACTGTCTTACTGAGCCACAGAGTTGCTCACTAAGGGACAGATTTTTCAATCTTTCATGCAGGACAACACAGCAAGCCACCTGCTGCTCTGCACTGCATGAAAGGAAAAAGGCAGGAATGTGCCGTATTTACCATTATATGACGCATTCCTGTCCTTTCCTAGCGCTGGTGTACTTTTTGCTGCCTAGTGCCAATGAAGGCATCCTTGTGTCATGTTCCAAGGGTGCCTGGTTTTGTACAGGAAGGGACACAACTTTCTAATTGTGCTGCAGACTGCAGTACACATATTAAGAGGAAAAGGGGAAAAACAAGGAGAAATGAAGATTACCGGTAACTAACTGAGTAATTTCATTTTGGGGAAACCTTTACACAACTAACACTTTTATTACTATGGACTTCCTTTGGGTAACATCACCTTAATACCATTAGACAGCTTTGCACTCCACAGACTAAAGCAAGTGTTGGAGCAGATATGCTAATATGAGAAATTTCTAATGATTTTCGTATGAATGCTAATGAGGAAATTTGATAAAGAAACCAATATTTGAAAAATAACGTGTATGAGTAAAATGTGCTGACAGGGAGTGGTCACCATATGTGTTAACAAGATGCTAAATAATGAAAATATTCATTAAAAACATATTAATATGTCATATTTGAATGTATAACCTATGTTTTATGTTAAGTCATATTATTAACTTAGCCATACTGGAGGCCTGGTTTTCGCTGGGCCTTGCCTGCCTTAACGTGAAGACGCAACAAGGCTGCCGAGGACTGGAACTGGAGAAAAGGAACTTGAACTGTACAGAGTTCAGAAGACTCTGCTAGAAAATTCTGCAAATGTACCAGTGGCCAGGAGATGATGAGGACAAATTGATACAATTATGTGTAGTGTAGGCTAAACGTACTATCTCAGGACTTGAACAATGGAAGCACTGACTAAAAGACTGTGAGCAACTATTTTGTTACCTGAGGAGCTGGATGATGTTCTCGTTGACAGAAGAACCATTCAAACTAATGGAACTTGAAGCCTGAATAGATGTGTACATGTGGTAAACAAAAACTATAGGTTAGAGTCATAACTTCTGATAAGGTTGACCAATTAGCAATTAGTGGGATGGACTGGGAGACCCTAATAAAAAGTCATGACAAGGAGAGGAAATTTAGAGCAGAGAGGAGAAAGTTGATGACGTCAGGAGACGCTGTCCAAAGTGCTGATAATTGGGCTTACTTCTGTGAGCCTGATACTTTGCTGATGACTACTGACATGGAGACAAAGACTGACTTGTTCATCTATCTTGGATAGGTAGCTATAACAATGTGACTTACTAATGAAGACCTACATGCTGATGCTAATCTTGGTAAGGTAGGCTGACAAGGGTGAGTTTGACGGAAACAGTTGACTGACAACAATTACTTTGCTGAATTACTATGTCATGTGTAGAGAAACTATTAGTTATTGTTGCTTGACTCTGTGTTCTTTGGTTGAATAATGCTTTGTGATGATTAATAAAGCTGATAAATAATACATTCGAATAAGGGTTTTGATTAGATTGTAACTAATAGGGAATTAAAATGATTAACCTCAGTTGAGAGTGATGGTTTCTCTTATTAAATAGGTTTTATACTAACGTTTGACATTGATTATAGTGATATTGATGGTTCATTGGTCTACCGCTTGACTAGGATACTCCATGCGATCCAAAAGGTTCATCGACCAATTCACGTCCCCTTGTAAGTTTGCTTACTAAGGACCAGATGCGCTATCAGTTTTTGGTAGCAGTTTGATGGTTAGTTTCCTTGGGGAGCTAGTCAAGTGGTGACTAGTGATTATGGTAGTAGTTTAAGTTAGGATCAGTTGCTTGTATTTTATGAGGTTTGAATTTTGTTTTCCTGAAATGGCAATGGTAGTAAAGATGATGTTCCCTTAAACCCAGAAATGACTTTCCCAGATCCTGGATCCCGTTGGTAAGATTGAGATAGCATGAGAATATTAGGTTGCTCTTGCACAGGCTTAAGAGAATCACAGGTGAATTGTGATGTATGTGAGTTATTGTAGGGAGTCTGCGTACTCCATTTGAGATTAGTAGGAGTGTGCATACTCCACAGTGTGAGAGTAGCGAAGTCATCAAACTTCATATGTGTGTGGCGCTTTGTGCTAAATAAATTATCCACGTGGTTGCTGGTGATGTACGGATCCTGGGTGGTCTAAGACTCCGGAGTATATTGACAAGTGTAGTAGACACTTGGTTATATGTTGTAATCTGTTTGGTTTAGTAGGTTGATAGGGCATGGTCAACAGGTCAGAGTGCATGGTAGTTGAGTAACAGAAACTTAGACTGAGATTTGGCGAGTCCTATTTGCACCAGGAAAGACCCATTGATCATTTGAGAATGGAATTCACGGGTCGAATTTTGCTTGCAAATGTGGGGGACTGAGAAAGAGGACTAGCTAAAGAGCCAGAAAGAACCATTAGTGAAATCCGTAAGGTCCCTGAAGCGATTGTGTTCCTTTTCTGTAGTAAACCAGCAGGTTTGTTTTAGCTATTGTTTGGTAAAGGTGCTTGCAATAAAATTGCATTAGTTGGGTGAATTGAGTTGAGGAAGACAAGCAGCAAGACTTTGTCAGCCACCTTGTGTGACATCAGAGTGTGCTGCGCTGGGATAGATTGGTTGGTAAGAAGAACAGCAACCGGATTGGCAGCCGTCCGTGAGAGGCAATGGGTCGAGTAACGGGTGAAGGGAATCTCAGGAGTAAAAGTAATTTCATTTAATAGTACACAAAAGCAGGCAAAATTATGTTTTTCAAGGCATTTAAGAGTTCAATGAGGGGTGATTTCTTATATAAAGGCATCAATAGGGGAGCTGACCCCCCTGGAGAATTCCTCCGGCGTATCTTGTAAAGACAGACAAGGGTGCAGCTTTGTGTCTTTTCTTCAAAGCAATGGAGTACATTGACAAAGAATCAAGGGACTTTAGCTTTTCCGGAACACGGAGCGTTTAAGTTGAGAATTTTGGATCAGTTACGATTATCATTGTATGATATGAAGTCATTACCGAGACCAGCACAGTTTGAGGCTTTAGCAGTCTGGGAGCTAGTGGCCAGACAAGGCAAAGACCTGAAGTTCAATAGAAGGATGAAGAAAGTAGAAAAGTCACTAGCGGAAGCTAGATGGGATTGGGAGCAAAAAGATGGAGGATGGGGACCATGCAAGAGATAAAAATGTTCCCAGTAATTACAGAAAGGGATGAGTTGGAAAAAGGGGATAGTGCCAAGGAAGAAGAGAGTGAGGAAAAAAAGAAAAGGAAAAAGTCTTATGTAGACGATGATGACTCTGATGTTGAGGATCTCATTACGCAGTTGTTAAGACCTCCACCTATGACAACCTATGCAGGGGGTCTGTGAACTAATGCTACAGCACCTCCTGCTACTCCTGGAACATCCCAGGGAACTGTGGAAGCTGTACAAGTAGAAGGAAGACAGTTACCGGGGGTAGTACAGAGTTCACCTGTTGCAGGAACTAGTACTGTAGCTCAGGCGCAGATGCATCCACCTTCAGTACAGAGGATTTATCCAGATGTACCAGTTCTTGAGACTGTTTCAAATACCATGGTGCCAAGGGAGCAGGTGCTTACGAAGCCAATGTTGATTCAGACAGACCCAACACCAATGTTGTTACCCTCAGCACAGGCGCAGGGAATGTCGAAGTTTACCCCTTTGACAGGAACCTCGACTGACTTTACACCAGTTATGAATCAAGCAATGGGAGTACCACTCGTACAGGGTGCAGGTGCAAGGGCAGCTCTAGATGCAATATCGCTACCAATTACTGTTGGTCCAGCTGTACCTTTATACGCACAGAAGAAAACGGAGACAGGAGAGCAGACTGACATGTTACAGAGTCTTGTGAGAAGGGGAGTCTGAGATTCAACACAATTGACATCGTCCACAGGACAAGCTATTAATGAACCTAGACCTTCTATGGGGTTTAGTCATCTTGTGGCATTGCCAGATGCGGTAAATGTCTCAAATGCAAGTCAGAGCCCGAGACTTCTGACACCCCAAGCTTTGGGTACAGTGGCACAGCAGCTGCCAGTCCTGAATGCAAGTAATATTTAATTGCAAGGGTTAACAGCTCAGCAGTTGAATAGTTGGTTGGATAGTCTAAATACTTCTCAGAGGGCACCAAAAGGGGAAGATCAGCTGAACCGAGTGGGATTGAATATTCAGGCAAATGAGTTAGTTGAGGAAACAATGGGATTGAATAGGATAGAATCCTATACTGAAGAAGAGCTGAGGTATTTATGCCCAAGAATCACAAAAGAGGTGGGGACAGTACACCAGAGGTTAGCAGAATTGGTAGAAAAACATGACATTGATCTTAAAATGACGAAGCATTTAAGACAAAGTTACAGATTCGATTTTCAGGCAAAGGATTTTGAACACATGAGATCAGCCGGAATGAAGGCGCACTTAAAGGATTTACTGCAGAGTGCAGAGATTTGGGGAGCGTTAGATAAGTGGGAAAGCAGATGAACAAAGAAAAAGGAGAAACAAAAATGAGATTCCCAAGAAGGAGCAGAGGGAGCCGAGAAAGGGGAAACAGTCAAAATGCTTCCGATGAGAGAGTTTCCAGGGGGTCAATATGTTCATGTCCCAGGGCACAGAAGTGACATATTGGCCCTCATTACGACCTCAGCGGTCTTTTCGCAAGACTGCTGAGCTACCGCCGTGCTGAAGACCGCCAGTGGTGGCGGTCTTCCGCCCGCGTATTATGACCACTAAAGCTCAACCTCCACCGCCACGTCAACAGAACACCGCCCACAAAATCACGTCCCATGATTTGGTGTGGCGGTGGTCTGGTAACGGTGTGCTGGTGGCGGAGCTGCCCCCATGGATCCCGTCCCCTCCCGGCGGCCCAACGGACAAGGTAAGTTGATCGTCGGTTAGGGGAGGGGGTGATGTGTGTTGTGTGTGTGCATGGGGGTATGCGTGTGAATGTGTAGAGGGGGTGTGTGAGTGCGTGTATGCGTGCAGGAGGGTGCTGTGTGTATGGGAATTGTGTGCGGGTCGGTCGGTGTGCATGTCTGTTTGTATGTGTGCAGGTATGTGTTGTAGTGATGTATGTGTGCGTGTTGGGTGCATATATGTGCATGTTGGGGGGGTGTGCGTGTAGGGGTGTGTATATGTGTATATGTGCATATTGGGGGTGAGGGAGGGGAGGGGGGTTGTGCCACCTTTGGAGATGGCAGGGAAGCAGGGGGTGGGGGGAGGACTCGTGGGGGGGTAGCGGGGGTGGATCTCATGGTGGTTCCCAATCCCCCGAAATCCTTCGCGGTATGCAGGGTCCTGATACTGTTGGCGGTCTAGTGACAGACGCCGGGCTGGAGTCCGAAATCTCCAGTCCAGCGTTCATCACCGCCGTGGCGGTCGGAATGGTGAAGTGGCGGATTACCGCTGCGGTCATAATTCCTTTTTTTTCCCGCCGGCCTGTTTGCGGTCTTACCGCCGCTTTACCACCGACCGCCAGGGTCGTAATGAGGGCCATTGTCTTTTACGAATGATTATCCCAAGTTGAGAGAGAAGCCAGTTGAATGGTATCAGCATAATGAGAGGTTTGTGAAGCTCTCTAAATGTTTGTGGGAAGACCTGAATAAACTATTGGAAATAGTTGTTCCAGCCGACTTTTGGGTCGAGTGTAAGAGGGCAGTAGACTGGCCAACAAGTGAACCCGAGAGAGACAAAGTTACAGGTGCACCATCACCCGAGGTAATGAAGAATTATTATAACGTGATTTAGTTCCTGAAGACTAGGATAACTCCTAAATATATTGATTGTCAGCGGATCGATAGAGCGGTCCAGGAATCTAAAGAGTCAATACATACTTACTATCAAAGGTTGCTGAAGGCTTTTAAGGAGTACAGTGGCAAAGAAGTGGTTGAGCCAAAAGACATGTTGCATTTTGTGTTCAGATTTGTCAAAAGTTTGAGACCAGAATTAGGACAGATGATTAAGAATCATTTGATTTGCTGGCAGGCAAAACCAATTGATCAGGTGTTGCAGTATGCTAAATATTGTAGCGATGAGATTGAATTGAAACAAAAGAAATTGAAAGAAAAAGCAATGGTGATGCAGATTAAGGCAGCCCAATCAGGAGTACAAGGAGCTTTAGTGCCGCCGATGCCGCCGCAACAGAGAGCTGTCATGTTTCAGCCTCAAGTGAGGGGTAGAGGGCGCAGAATGGATATGATGCACGGTCCGGATTTAGGCACTGTGGTTGTACTGAGTGACATGCAGGGTATGAAAAGGATGTTGCCATGTCATTTGTGTGGAAACGTTGGACACTGGAAGCGGGAGTGCCCATTGATGGTGCAGGAAGGAGTGATTCAGTAAGGTGATGTCAGTGCAGTTCAAACTGTAAAGATTCCGAAAATGAGGGGCATAGTTCCAAATGCTCAGAATCGAGGACAGAATTTCTTGCCTGTACAACAGTTGCAGGTGCCTCGAGCACAATTTGCTCCTTTATCGCCAGTACAGCAGCAGGTTTCCATGGGACCTAGACAGCAAATGCACATACCTCAAACACCGATGGAACAGCAGCAAGTTATGCTTACTCAACAGGTCACAGGTCAAAGAGAGGACAATAGTAACAATACAGTACATCAGTTCCCATTTCACAGTGAGGATGAAATAAATGATGGATGGATGAGTGATAGTTTGGATGAGGGAGCCTGTATTATTGTTGCGTCCCTAGACGTAGATCAGAGAGGAACTTTTATGAAAGGAAAGGTAATGGGTCACAAGGTCTCATTCTTAGTTGATACTGGAGCTACGCGCTCTACAGTGAGGAGTGTGGAAGTACCGAATGTATCTCTTTCGGGCAGGACAGTTCAGGTTATGGGAGTGGAGAATAGACAATTGACGAACCCCATCACAGAATCAGTGCAAGTTGAAATTGGAAATTATTTGGAACTGCATAGATTTGTGGTGTGTGATTCAAGTCCCGTGTCATTGCTAGGTACAAATTTGTTGGGCAAGACCAAATGTTCTATAAATTGTTCAGATGCAGGAATAGAGGTCCAGACAAATAGTGACAACGAAGAGGAGCAGGTGTCAGCTATGGTATTCAATGATGCTTATGAAGAATATACATTGATTGAATTTTTCCCGATGTTCACTTTAAGGGAGTTGCATGCAATCTTGCAGGGAACTGTAAAAAATAAAGTTTGGGACTTCACAGGAAAGGAAGTGGGATTGATCAGAGGAGTGGAGCCTATTAAAATTACTTTGGAGACAAATGTAGAATTCCCGAAACTTCCACAGTATAACATGGCGCAAGATGTGATGATGAAAGTGGCGCAGATAATTGGAGACTTTCTAAAACAAGGAGTTCTAAAGGAAGTGTTGAGCAGCCCATGTAATTCACCAATAATGGGACTGAAAAAGCCATGTGGAAAGGTACAAGTTGTGCAGGACTTGCGAAAGGTGAATGACATGGTGGTTAAGTGTTGTCCGATTGTGCTCAATCCAGCAGTGATACTGTTTCAGATTCCATGCGAGGCAGAATGGTTCACAGTGGTTGATTTGACACAAGCTTTCTTTTCAGTACCACTTAACGAGGATAGTCAGTTTCTTTTCAGTTACAAATTCCTAGATAAAGTCTATAGCTGGTGTAGGCTTCCACAAGGGTACACGGAGTCACCATCCCTGTTCAATCAGATTCTGAAAAAGAATCTAGAGTCGTTGGAATTACCTTGCCAATCGGCTCTTGTCCAGTACATTGATGATTTATTAATTGCATCCAAAACCAGGGGCGAGTGTAAGTATGACACAATTGCCCTGTTGAATCATTTGGGAGAGTTCGGACACAAGGTCTCACCTGTGAAATTGAAGTATTGTCAGAAATCTGTTAAATATTTGGGACATCAAATTGAGAAAGGATTGAGATGAATTTCCAGAGAAAGGATAACAATGATTTTGCAGAGAAATCCCCCGACTTCCCATAAGGATGTACACATTTTTCTGGGAATGGTAGTGTATTGTAGACAGTGGATCCCAAATTTTGCTGAGATAGCCAAACCTCTACAGCAGTTAACTCACAAAGGAGTTACAGACCCCATTATCCCAGATGAGGACCAGATGAGGGCATTCACTGAATTGAAAGAGAGTTTGTGCAGAGCTCCAGCGTTGGGAATGCCTAATTACACAAAGCCTTTCACATTGTTTTGTTATGAACATGATGCTTGTTCTTTGTCTGTTTTGACACAGGTCCATGGAGGTGCTTATCGCCCAGTAGGTAATTTTTCAGCTACCTTGGACCCGGTTGCAGCAGCTTTACCAGGTTGTCTGCGAGCAGTAGCTGCAGTTGGTCAAAGTCTTTCGCAATGTGAAGGGGTGGTTATGGGATATCCACAACATTTGATGGGGGCCAGACTGACAAGGTATGAGACAAGCATCTTGGGTGCTCCAAATGTAAATTTGAAAAGATGTGCAGTGTTGAATCCACCAACATTATTGCCAAGTGGTACTGTTGAAATTGAAAAGGAGGAGGATATAGAGCATGATTGTCTTGAAGTGACCGAACTATGTACAAAGCCGAGGCCTGACATTAGAGATACTCAGTTAGAAGAAAATGATCAAATTGTCTTTGTCAATGGTTCATGTCTTAGAGATGGGAAAGGCACATTGAGAGCAAGATATGCTGTATGTACAATTCCATTAACTTTGGAAGCATCATGGCTTCCAGGAGTGTATTCTGAGCAAGTAGTAGAACTGGTGGCTCTTATTAGAGCTTGTTATCTTTCCTCCAGGCTGTGAGTGACAATATACACTGATAGTCAATACAGATTTGAAAATTGTTCATGATTTTGGTCAATTGTGGTCGCAGCGAGGATTTATGACCTCCAGTGGATAACAGTAAGAAATGGCGACAGGATAAAAGAATTACTGTATGCAATTCAGTTACATGAAGAAATTGCTGCAGTAAAATGCAGTGCACATCAAAAGACGCAAGATTACATTTCTTTGGGAAATGGGTATGCAGACCAAGTCGCACGGTTTTGCGCCTTGAACTGTATATCGTTCAAGGATAAGTGGGAATTGATGCCAGAAGAAGAGACCGATTGTACAAGTTTTGCATTGAAAATAATTGATACTTTAGAAGAGTTGAAAACATTACAAGAAAATGCAGACAAGGAAGTGAAAAAGCTGTCGTCAAAGTTGAAGTGTCTACAGAGACCAGATGAAATTTGGGTATCTGAGGAGGGTCAGATGGTATTGCCGAATTGTCTGTTGACTCAGATGGCTCGGTATTACCATGGTCAGGCACACATTGAAAGAGATGCCATGGTTAGATTGTTCAAGGTTGATTGGTTCAATCCAAAGTTTAGGCAAGCAGCTGAAGCAGTGTGTCACAGATGTGTGATCTGTCAGCAGATAAATGTGGGAAAAGGGACAGTGGTGAGTTTGAGCCACATTGGAAAAGCAGGTGGACCATTCAGCAGAATGCAATTGGATTTCATTGAGATGCCTGCATCTGGTGGATTTAAGTGCATGTTGGTGATTGTGTGTGTGTTTAGTCAATGGATTGAAGCATACCCCACACGTAGAAATGATAGCCTCACAGTTGCAAAGCTGTTACTTAGAGAGTTAATACCACAGTTCGGATTCCCGATCTCTTTAGAATCAGATAGGGTAACACACTTCAATAACGAAGTAATTAAGCTCTAATGTGCAGCATTGAACATTGAACAGAAGCTTCACTGCAGCTATTGTCCCAGAAGCATCAGGCCTTGTAGAGCATATGAATGGTACTTTGAAGTCGAGAATTGCCAAAATGTGTGCTGCCAGGAATCTGAAAAGGCCAGATGCATTGCCTTTAGTATTAATGTCAATGAGAAATATACCTGACATGACAACAGGACTTGAGGTTGCCAGCAATACCAGCCAATGCTCTTGTTAATATTACGGATGATATGGTGTTGGACTACTGCAAAGGTCTAGCTGATGTGGTTCGATCTTTCTCTCAGCAGGTACAAGCTGTTACCCTGCCACCTATCCATGACCCAGGTCACAACCTAAGAGCAGGAGACTGGGTCGTGATCAAAAAGCATGTGCGAAAGACTTGCCTAGGGCCACGTTGGAGAGGTCCATACTAAGCGGTGTTGACAACTACAACAGCTGTGAAATGCACTGGTTTGCCTAACTGGATACATGCGAGCCATACCAAGAGAGTGGTGAGTACTCAGGACCATGAAGAAGTGTTGTTGAGAGCACCTACAGCAGCAAAGCAAATAGTTCTTCCTGAACCAGAACCAGAGCAGGTCGAGCCTGAACTAGAGCCAGAACTGGCGGAAGACGGATCGATTATCCAAATGAGAGACGAGAGTGCAGAAGCTCAGGAGACAGAGCAAGAAAATAATCTGGGAGTGACTGGAGAACCAAGCACAGGGAAGGTTCTCTCAGAAGCAAATGGTGACAAAGCACAAGGAGACCAAGTGCCAGAGCCTGAGGGGGAAAAAGTTGAGACAGATCGAAGCCAAAGTGATCTGACTCCTCCTGAACCCGTTGCAGGTCCATCAAGAGAAGGCACTACAGACAAGACGAAAGAAAAAAGCTTGATCTTGAAGTGATTGTTGACAGAAGGAACAAGAAAAGGAGACAACTGGCCTAAATCTCAAATAGGCAAGAAAAAGAACTTTGTCATAAATGAGACACTAGAGGAAGAAATAACCACTACAAGGAAAGATGAACTGAGTGATGGAGAGTTAGCAGGAGAACGGAGGTTGAAAAGAAAGAGAGTAGCAAGTTGAAGATATGCAGGACCTAAGTGGGCATATGCCCCAACAAGTGATTGGCAAAACGAGTTTATGTCTTTTTGCTTTGACAGAGAAGTTCCAAATCAGTATTTTGATGCAAGCTTAAGAGAATCAATAGATTGAGTTGTTGAGCTAAAAGAAAGATAAATTGAGAAGACTGTTGAATTTACTAGAAGAGACACTGATAACCTGATATGACATATGAAAATCTGAATGTGACCAGCTGCTAACCGACTTTGACAAAGGAAGAAAAGGGTCTTTTTGTGTGAATCTGAAGCGTGAAGATGTATATTTTTTTAATTTTGTTTTTCATTTTTTTATATTTCGTGTTGCACTTTACTGAAGAGTTAATTCTACTTTCTGATTCTTTATAGATCATGGCTGAAGTAGATAATAGTACTAAGAGCATTATGTATTGTAGGTATTTGATTGTAGGAATGGTGATTGTGTGTGGTATATTGTTTATAATAATGATTGTGGGAATGTCAATTCATGAGATGAAAGAAGCCGATATTATATCTGCATCTGAAACTACTACACTAACAGCTTTAGAGAGGTTTATATTAGATGAGCAATATTTGCATGATTATACTAACACAAAGGGAGAGCTGTCTTCTAACGTCTTTTATCGGTTGTTGAGTGAATATGTGGAGACGATGGATGCAAAGGACTGTCTCGTGTGCACACAGATCCCTTCCTCTGTGGAGGAGGGGGTCACTTATCATAGTCTGTCTCTGACTTATGGTATAACTTGTAGTTTGCTACTAACCGGATTCTATAATCAGGAGTATATACAGTATTTCCATTCAAACTATGATGTTGTGTTTTCCTTTGTTCCGATAATTAGATATTTGAGTAAGATAGCTAAGGATCATGATATAATATTCGTTAGAGGATTGTTTGAGCCAACACTGACTTTTGGCACAGCTTATGCACATTGTAACAATTTTACTTGCTTATTAAAACCTATGGAGAAGAGCTTTATTGGGAATGCTGACAATAGAAAAAAGGCACTAAAAGAAAAACTAGTAAAAGGGTTAGAGAAAAGGACTCACGATAATGATTATGCTTATATTGCTATTAAAATACAAGGGAAATTAGCTTTAGATACACTACATGTAGGGAAGCTTTGTATATATAGACTAAAATCATGCACTGACACTTAATTTGTGGGAACGAGTGAATGTAGGCATGTGTTTTTGTTTCAGAGTAAATGGACATTTATGCCGAATGGTGCAGACCCTGTGATTCCTAGAATGTGTTATATTTGTGGACCTAATGCTTACTACCGTCTTCCTAGAGGATGGGACATGTTACTTGGGAATAATTTTTACTAAGGTTTACCAGATATGTGATCTGAAGAAGATACCGAAAATGACGGAATTACACCAGATGAGACAAAAGAGAGAAACAGCCTCTGCAATCGTAGAGGATATTTTTGGGGCAATAATTCCTTCTGTAGGGGTTATATTGAATGCAAATAAGATATGAAAATTGTCTACTATTGTGGATAATATGCTAACTAACTTTACTGGAGCCAAACTTCTACTAAACACTGAACTAGCTGCTTATAGAGATAAGACGTTTCAAAATAGGCTTGCCTTAGACATAATATTAGCGAAGGGCAGAGGAGTCTGTAAAATGATTAATGCAAGGCACTGTTGTTTGTATATTCCTGTGAATGAGAAAGAAAAACGTACTAATTTAACTAATGCAAGTAAGGATTTGAAAGAATTGGAGGAACCAGGAGTTTGCGAATGGATTTGCTACTGTGGGAAATTGGTTTAGTCAAATTTGGGGTGGGATATTGTGGAAAATCATCCAAGCAGTATTAATTGTGATTATTGTCATATTAGGCTTATGGGGAGCATGTAAATTATGGCAGAAAATGAAATTATAAAGGGGCAAAAATGATCAGAGGAGAGAAGAACAATCCAGGAGAAGAATCTATAGGGAAAATACAAGGAGGAAAAATCAAAACGTAGCTGAAAGTAATTTATAAAATATTGAGAAGGGAAAGGTGTAATGACATATTTAGTCATCAGAGGAGGGACTGTTGGAGCAGATATGCTAATATGAGAAATTTCTGATGATTCGCGTATGAATACTAATGAGGAAATTCAACAAAGAAACGAATATTTGAAAAAATAAAGTATATGAGTAAAATGTGCCCACGGGGAGTGGTCATAATATGTGTTAACAAAATATTCAATAAGAACATATTAATATGTCCTAATTGAATGTATAACCTATGTTTTATGTTAATCCGTATTCCTAATTTAGCCATACTGGAGGCTTGGTTTTTGCTGGGCCTTGTCTGCTTTAACGTGGAGACCCGACAAGGCTGCAGAGAACGGGAACTGGAGAAAAGGACCTTGAACTGTACAGAGTTGAGAAGACTCTGCTAGAAAATTCTGCAAATGTACCAGTGGACAGGAGATGATGAGGACAAATTGATACAATTATGTGTAGTGTAGGCTAAACGTACTTTCCCAGGACTTGAACAATGGAAGCACTGATTAAAGAAGTGAGCAACAATTTAGTTACCTGAAGAGCCAGATTATGTTCTTATTGACAGAAGAACCAATCAAACTAATGGAACTTGAAGCCTGAATAGACGTGTACATGTGGTAAACAAAAACTATAGGATAGAGTCATAACTTCTGATAAGGTTGACCAATTAGCAATTAGTGGGATGGACTGGGAGACTCTAATAAAAAGTCATGACAAAGAGAGGAAATTTAGAGCGAAGAGGAGAAAGTTGATGACGTCAGGAGACGCTGTCCAAAGTGCTGATAATTGGACTTACTCCTGTGAGCCTGATACTTTGCTGAGGACTGATGGCCTGAAGATGAAGACTGACTCGTTGCTCATCTATCTTGGATAGGTAGCTATAACAAAGTGACTGACTAATGCTTGCTTTTTCCTTCTAGGTACCAACTGTGCTTTTTAAAATATTTTTCTCTCTTAGATAGATTTTTCCAAATTAATGTTTTTGTCTAAATTGTTTTCGCATGAGGACCCACATGCTGATGCTAATCTGAGTTAGGTAGGATGACAAGGGTGACTTTGATGGAAACAGTTGAATGACGACAATTTCTTTGCTGAATTATTATGTTATGTGTAGAGAAATTATTAGTTAATGTTGCTTGAGTCTGCGTTCTTTGGTTGAATAATGCCTTGTGATGATTAATAAAGCTGACAAATAATAAAGTCGAATAAGGGTTTTGATTAGATTGTAACTAATAGGGAATAAAAATAATTAAACTGAGTTGAGAGTGATGGTATTTCTTGTAAAATAGGTTTTATACTAATGTTTGACATTGATTATAGTGATATTGATGGTTCATTGGTCTACCGCTTCACTAGGATACTCCATGCGATCCAAAAGATCATCGACCTATACGCGTCCCCTTGTAAGTTTACTTACTAAGGACCAGGCGCACTATCACAAGCATGCAGACGTATTACACCTGATTTTCCTTAGGAACCTGATAAATTTAAGCCAATGGAGTCACATATTACAGCTAAAACTGCCTGTAAGCTTATTGCTACACTACACAGAGCAAGCTGGGACACAGATTTAAAATTTCACCATACAGATTACTCAGCAGTAGGCTATGTCTAATACATTGCAGGTATATTCACAGAGTATACTATACCCACCCAATTCACATTATATAAATGAGGACGAATACCAGATTCAAGATGCGAGCAATGTAGAACTGAAGCTGCTGGTTGCATCTTGCATGGGAATTTGCTAAAACTCAAGAATATTGGGTGAATATGTTCAAAACCACACAACAGATAATTGAATTACTCAGGTTAAAATTGCCACTGGTAGCTCTCTTTTGGTGGCTGCAAAAATATCATTTACTACACGTAGGCTCACAGCCCTTGCACTCCTTCTTGCTAAGAGACTAGTAGCCCAACACTAAGGCTGTGGACTTGCACCAAATCTCTGACAATAAGTAAACAAACTCGTATACTGCAGGAAATTGCTGGAGCTATACGATGAACTTCCTATAACTTCTCAGCCAAAGGATACATGGGCGCTGTTCTGAAATGATCTCTTTCTGGGTGCTAGGAACACTACTGCTGAACCAGGAGGCACAACCGACCCTAGAGAGGATGACGGCTAATCCTCTTCCCCGTGGGGAGGCAAGCAAAGGGGTACGGCAGTGACAACAGGCAGCCAACGTGAGGCAAAAAGACTAAATGGTCACCCAGTGACCAAAGCATGCAGGTTTTAAATGGCCCAATATGGGGGAGGGTACGGGGCCCCATGAATGACAAAAGGCAACAAGGATGTCCCAACACTGTCGCCGGGTCCAAACTGAGCACACTGCCCAACCAGCGATTCTATACTGAAGCGGGCAATGGCGCGGTAGAGGAGATTGCTGCCCAACCTGTGACTTGGCTGGCAGAAACAAGGAGGAAAAAAAGGGACCAACATGAAAGAGGCGTCCCCCGGTCTGGGCATGAGAAGAGGTCACACAGGAAGCAGACAAGGTCGTGTGAGGATGTTGTGGACACACGGATGAATGTCACAAACAGGAAGCCAGCCTCCCAGGGTGAAGGGGCTGGTGTCTGTGCCCCGAGTAGCAACCAGTAACCAGGACATCGCAGAGATGGCGCAACCGCTAGCAAGAATGAGGAAGGCAGCAGACCAACACTGGCGCACGTTGCTGATGGAGCAGTTCCTTGGCCCAAGAGGCAGATCAGTGCAAAGGAGGATGAAGGGACCTTGAGGTGAGAAAAAAGGAAGAAGTAGCAGCCTCAGCTTGGAGGAGCACCACTGGGGCACCAAAAGGCACAACCAGCGGAGCATTACAGAAGGGGGGTCTAGCAGCTTCTGGAGCTCGGGGAGCAGGGACCGGAGGACAAAGTGAAAGCAGAGCGACCAAAGGAAGGGACATAGCAGGAGCATGAGCAGCAACACGGACCCGGAGCATGCCCCATCTAAGGGGCATGCAGCCAACCTGGCGGCCTCGCACAGGTGACGGCGAAGGAGCTCCGCAACGGACAGCGCGGATGGACAAGACAGTAAAAGGGAGTCAGCCACAGCAAGCAATCAGCGGGCACATGCAGCCTACACAACGGTGCCGGTGACAGACTGGAGAACTCACTGGGACAGCCCTCCTCCAGCGGATGGTAAGGCACACAATGCTAGCGAGGGATGAGGGTGCGTTGGGCAAGCACAGGACATGGTGCACTAGTGTATAAAGGGGACAAGCAAAAGGGGAACACAGAGGCTAACCCCCAGCACAGGTCAGCAGGACACCCAGGCACAGCACATGGAATTGGCAACTATGGGACTTAGGTTGGTGTAGTTAACTCGAAGAGCACATCACTAGGGCAACCCCCAGGATAAGCACAATACTTACATCCACCTCTACTTCCCCCTGCACAGTGGCAATGGCAAGGGGCGGGAGGCCTAGAGTCACTGCCTCTGCCACCATTCAATTGGCCAAGTCATTATTACTGGCCTAAACCTATGTAGGACCTGGGTCAAGGCGGCCCAGCACCTACAACCATTACCAACAGCACCACGGTGCAGGTGCTATAACAGACATGTGCAAGTCAGCCCTCTAGCCACATAGTCCAGCGGATTACCCTGTGGGCCAGAAA
The DNA here is from genome assembly GCF_031143425.1 of Pleurodeles waltl. NCBI lineage: Eukaryota > Metazoa > Chordata > Amphibia > Caudata > Salamandridae > Pleurodeles > Pleurodeles waltl. Next base: position 917,696,961 of record NC_090440.1, read on the forward strand.
AAGAACAGCAGGACATGCAAGAGCCTGGGACAAGTGAAGCAATAAACGTAGACCCAACAGCAGCATGGGGAGCAGCGCTGCATCAGGAGGGTCCAATGGCAAGACGGCAGGTAAATATATTTGGCCCTTCCTGGGCAACCCTCCTATGTTAGCATGTGAGACGGGGCTGGCTAGCATGGTGCCATTGGCCATCAAAAAGCAACTTTGGTGCAAGGAGTTCATTGATATATTTTCACTGCTTGATGCCAGGCAGACAGGAATACATCTGGTGCTTGAGGACAAGTAAGAGGAAGATAGGTGTGAGTGGCACAAACCCAGGTTAGAGAGGTCCATTGAGATCTGGTTGCATGTGTTTCACAACCTGGCTTCTGAGTTTGTTGAAAAGTTTCCTCAGGCAGCAGGTGCATTGTTCTTTTATGATCAGAAAATCCAGACAGTGCAGCTGAATCAGCAGGGGAGGCTTGGTTAAAGTATGATGAAAGTTTCAGGGCAAAAATACAGATGTGGCCCATTATTTAGTGGGATTATCCAGAGGTGGCAGGCTTTACCAAGCATGTGGTCACTGAACAAGAAGAGTTGGAGTGACACAAGCAATCCTTTCAGTAATACGGGCCAACTTTGGCTCATTTCTTACCTGTTATACCCAGAAGGAGGTTCAGTGAACAATGGGCTAGATCTGCTAAGATCCAAAGGCAGGGGGGCCCTGATGCAAAGGAAGACATAGATTCGGCCTTTCGCCTCCTCCCAGTGCCTCCAGATAATTATCATCTCCTAGGCTTTCAGCTAGATGGAGCCTTTTACTATGATAAATGACTGCCCATGGGCTGCTCAATATTGTGTGCTTACTTTGAGGCCTTTAACAAATTTCTGGAATGGGCTATAGAAGAGATATACTCAAGGGGAGGAAAGCTGCACTCGCTGGAAGACTTTCTTTTTATAGGTGCAACAAAGTCTGAACAATGCAGGACAATGATTGAGCAATTCAAGGCACTGTCGGACCAGCTCAGGGTCCCACTACCACAGGATAAGACAGAGAGCCTCACTATGTGCCTTACTTTCCTAAGTATAGAACTGGAATCAGAGGTTGAGACAGAATCCCCATATCAAAGGTACAGAACCTATAGAAGGATATCGAGAACCTGCTGGGCAAGAAAAAGTAATGCTCAATGAGATGCAACAGCGGCTAGGGAAGCTTAACTTTGCTGCCAGGGTGATCTCTGTGAGGCATGCATTCGCAAGGCACCTGGCATGGCTGGCAAAACGCATCAGGCAGAAGCACCACAGGGTCAGGTTGACCTTATGGGTCAACTTATGGGTCAAGAGAGGCTTCTTCAATAATTTCAATGGGACCGTGGTGTGACAGGAACCCTGAGTGACGGCGAAACAGCTGAGCCTACACATGTATGTGGCAGGTGGCAAAGGTTTTTAGAGCCATCTTGGGCTATGCATGGTGAGCCACAAAATGGCCCATTACGTGGTGCGAGAAGGAATTAACTAAGGACGTGGCACTACCTGGGTTATTCCCAATAGTTTTAGTGTTCATGCTATGGAAAGAACGACTGGAACACAAGCAAGTGACACTGTTGTCTGACAACCATGCAATGGTACAGGCAATAAACCTGGGGACCGATCACTGTCTACGAGTGTTAGGACTTCTGCAGCGACTTGTGGGCTGCCAGCCTGGGAATAATATAGGGACTAGAGCTAGGTACGTGTCAGGATGTGACAATTCGATCGCTCATGCTCTCTGTGCTTTTTAGTGGGAGAGGTTCCGCCAACTGGCATCGTGGGCAGACGAGCAGGTGACTCCCCTACTGCAGACATGTGGGAGGCAGACAAGCTGACCTAGTAGACCTCGTCGACAAGGCACTGGCTCCAAAAACCTCAATCAGCTATTGTAAGTGTCTGAAATGGTTTAGGAGGGCAACTGGGGGAGGGGGGGTT